>NW_006160094.1:454155-463061 GCF_000334495.1 Tupaia belangeri chinensis
GAGGAGTGATCCATTACGCTAACTGCTGGTCCCCCCCCCCCAAAAAAAAGAAGCCAACTTTTTTTTTTCCTTTTGGTTCTGCAGTACCCAAATCTGCTCTTTTCTCCTTGGCAATGGCTGTTACAAGCAGCATAGAACGGACCTGAAATGTAACTGTACATATTTTGTTGGAAATAGGTAATGCCCTCACCCCAAATTTGACTCTCTGGCCCTAGGGACACTCTAAGCACAGAGGGGTGAGAATGAGGTATTGATCCAAGGATCTGCGGGGTCAGATGAGCAGATATGAGGGATTCTTCAACAGGTTCATGGAAAATGTGTATTACCATATATATATATATGGAATTTCACATTTTTTGCACCAAAATAAACTTGGACTTTGATTCCATTTTTCTCACAAACATTTCGCAGCCCCCTCTAACAATGGTTGCAAGGAAAGGGAACTGTCCTCATGGGTCAGCGGCGGTAACAACGAGCTGCACAGTATGCAAACGGGAGAGCATGAACCACCTCTTCCGAGCAGCAGAACCCTGGACGCCAACACTTCCCCTTGCTATTTACATCCCAGAGTCATGAGTGCATATATATGCATATATTTGCAGAGCGAGAGAAAGCAGGAAGAATAAAGAGATTTGACTTAGCATTTAACATTTTCAAAATGTTTGAAAGCTGCCCGTGGGAAAACAACATAACTTTTGCTTAGAAAATCTGTCACATTTTAATTTAAACACCTTCCTGCAGTTCTGAGCTGGGTTGGGGGCTGTTTTATAAGAGCCTCTGAAGCTGAGAGCTGAGCACGGCTGCCATTTCTGGAGTCTTTCTGCTGAGCTCTAACTGAGGCCATTCTCCTGCGACAGGGACTACAGGGCACAGCCCTGGGCTCCCACACCTGCTTCTGCATTCCAAGCACAAGGCTGAGGAGGGAAGGGCGTGTTTTGCAGAGGCAGACCCTTCCCAAGGAGGAAAACAGAGACAGTGAGCAGGAGTGAGAATTAGGGAGCATCTAAAATGTCGATGGTGCCCACTGGGCCCCGAGGATAGGGTCCAGGTCGTGGAGAAAGGGCTGTCCTCTTGCAGGATTAACAAGACCCATCTGGAAGCTGGGGGGTGGAGGCTGTCTGCAAAACTGGGCCCCCCCTCCCCAGGACGCACTCAGCCAAGCATGTGCCCTCAGTCACTGGAGCCATCTCTGACCGTTTCAGCATGGCTGTCACAGGAGATGGAACTACAGCTCAAGGGTAGATGGGACTAGGCAGGGCTGGGGGAGCCCACAGGCTGAAGGGATCCATCTGTTGATGCACCTGCTTGGCCACCTGCCCCGGGGGGAGGAAGAAAGCGCCAGCTCACATGTGACTCTGTCAGTAACTGAGGGATGGAAGTCCGCATCCCCAGTAAAGGAGGCAGAGGTGTCTGGAGACCTCCTCTCCCTCTCTTCATTCTCCTCTTCTTTTTTAAAAGATGGTTGCCCTGTCTGGGCCTCCAGCCTCAGCCTCCCCAGCCCCTGGATTACAAATTGTACTCATAATCCAGTGGGTCTCCTGTGCTGCCCCAGCCGGCTGAGCCTCACATCTTAGCAGCAGAGGGACCGGCAGGGCTGGCCGGAGGTGCTGGGTGTGTCGAGGTGCGGAGGCTGGGAAGTGAGCTGGGCTTGGAACCAGCATCACTAGGAGCAGCTGAGAACATGGATTGAGGGAGGGGAAGGTGGAGGAAAATGAATCCCGCGAGTTGTCCTTCACTAGCATCCCAAGAGAAGGAAGAGGAAGGGAGTGGCTACAGCAGGAACGTGGGCAGAGAAAGGACCAGGCGAGGTGAAAATCCCACAGGCCCTGGTCATTCGTTAGATGTGATTGATGTATAAGAGAAACAGTTGCCAATGAGGCCGAGGCAAAGTTGATCTGAACTTTCATGATCTGAACCCCACAGACCTGCAGACAGCCAGGCTCTCCGTTCTCAGCCCAATTCCAGCCCTCTGGGTCCCCAGATTCTCAGAGGCTCTGATACTCTGGCTGAGGCAGGGCAGGTGACCCCACTCTTCCAGATGACATCCACAGCGTCATTCTCTCTCCAAAACGTCTCCCCTGGGCTTTTCTCTTATCTTTTGTAGTCTGAGGCTGGGCGTTTGCCTGAGAACACAACACTGGTTTTCACAGCACGTTTTGCAAATCTCGCCTCTCACTCTGGAATGTTCTGTAGATTGCTTTGGGGCCTCAGCTGAAACACACTCAAATGCTTCCCACCCAATGTCCTGTACAACGAGCATAGTGCATTCTTCAAGGCGTGACCCCTGCGGAAGTCTGTAATGCTGTGCAGTGCTCTGCTCTAGGGCAAATGGCTAAAGCGACAGGCCAGGAACTCCAGCTGTTCCAGGCCCAATGTGGGCAACTCAGGGCCTAAGGACAGGACCAGAACTGTAACACACTGTGTGCTGCTTGGCCCTGGCCAGAGGCCGTTTACTAGGACGGCACGTGAGGCTGAGGGTGATCCAGAGCTGGAGCTTCAGGCCACTCCAGGGAGGTGATGCCTGGGATGGGCTTTGAAGGGACTAAGTGGAGTTCTCCAGATTTCCAAGTAAGGCAACGGCATTCTGAGCAACTCAGTGATCTGGTGCACCTGCCGCGTTCCAGCAGCAGGTACGCGACTGAGCAGGAGGCTGGGGGGGGCCCACCTGACTTTCTCTCAAGCCTTGTTCACAGCTGTTCCCTGTAGCAACTTTACCTCATTGGCAACTGTTTCTCTTTCTTTCTCATACTTCACATCTAATTACCAGGGCCTGCGGGATTTTCACTTCACCTGGTTCTTGCCCTGCCCACGTTCCTGCTATAGCCACTCCCTTCCTCTTCCTTCTCTGAGGATGCTAGTGAAGGGTATTTCAGGGATCATTTTCCTCCACTTTCCCCTCCCTCAATCCATGTTCTCAGCTGCTCCTAGTGATGCTGGTTCCAAGCCCGGCTCCTTCCCAGCCACGGCTGTCATCTCTCTTCCCTTGCCCTCCCTATGCAGGCCCACAGGCTCCCCCTGTCATGCTGGGAGATCCTGCCTCCCTACCTCCAACATCACGCTCATTCACTTCCAGCCACTCTGGCCTCCTGGCTCTTCCTCAACAGGCCAACAGTAAGCCCTCTGCTTGGAAAGCTCATTCCTCAGGTTTTCCCAATCTTCTCTTCTGACTTCTCCAGGCCTCTACTCCAGGATCCCTCTATCAAAGACCATCCTATATACGATAGTGAGCTCCGTCACCCACACCCCCGACCTTTGGTTTTCCTCTGAAGCCTTGGTCCCCCTAGGACACATTGACTTTACTGATTATTGCTGCCCCAGGAGAACCACAAGGCAGGAACTTCATCTTGTCTCCCAGTCCAATCCCACATCTGGCTGGACGCCCTCAGGGATAGTTATGAACTATCTATGTGAGGAGACAGAGAACCTCCTGGTCACTTACACCCAAGGCCACTCCATGCTGTGAAAAGCACAGATCACTCGATACCGATCAAAGACTTACAGCGCATGGGTGTGTGGGGGGAGGACGGGGGTGGAGGGGGTTGCAGCTTACTGCAGACTCTATAGTTACCTGGGGAGCAGGTACTGTTTCTAGGCCTCTTTTATATGATTGGGTTATGATATGAGGGGCGTTTAAAAAATTCACAAAAGATACGTATTATAAAAACACTATGCATAGATTTCAAGTATTTTTGCACCCAAAGAAACTTGCACCTTGATTCCATTTTTTCCACAGACTTTTTGAAGTATTGTTGAATACCGAGACGTGGAAACATTTACTCACATGTACTTCACGCTGCACTCGCTCTGCACTGGTTTCTCTTTCCTGACCTTTCTCTGTGTATGTATACAAACATGCATACTTGAGGGTGTTGTGTATGTTCTGCTTGCTTGCTTTGTTGTTGTTTTTGTGAACTGAAATCTCACTATACATACGTCACACAGTACAATGTGTCTCTGAGATACTTTTCATGAACTTGACTAATGATGGGCCTTGTTTTTCTCTGCTGAAGCTATTAGAGTTAATGTATTTAACCTATTCCCGACTGATGAACAGATATGTGGCTTTGGGCTTTGGTGTTCTAAACAATTTTGTAGCAAAGTCTATCTCTGTTCTGCTGTTCAGGGCCCAAGTGTGAAGAGCAGGCGAGCTTGCCGTCTCTGGCGTGTGACTATGGGCTCTGTAGCTGATGTTCCTGGTGCCCCACCACACCCCACCCACCTCCTCGTCTCCAGCGTTGGTCCTAATTCTTTGCCTGAGCTCTTTCTGGCCTGCAGAACTGGGTCTGTCTGTTCATGAGCTGTAGGGTGAATGCCCAGACCCACGGGAGTTAGTGGGTGAGACTTCAGCTCCTTTGCTCTCACTGGCTGAACGCTGAGGTGTGTGTTTGACACTGGGTCCTAGTTTCCACTTGCCAACAGTGGTAACTTATTGACATCACACTCTGCTTTCACTTCCTTCTCCCCCACCCACCCTCCTTAAGTTCCCACTGATATTTCTTTTTTTTTTTCTTTTTCTTTCTTTTTTTTTTCTAGAGAGAGATTTTTGCTATAGGGTGTGTGCACTCACTAGAGAGACAGAGTGATAGAGTACGAGAGACAGCAAGCGAGAAATTATCCATAGGAGGGATGGCCACGCAGCAATCCCTTCTCCTCCATTCTCCTCTTGGGATCTTGGGCTCACATGCATATGTGCTTAGGATGAGTTTTAAGTCACCAGGTCTGGGACTTGAACCGTGGTTGAATATGTGGGAGTCCAGAAACGTTGCCATTACACCATCTGCTGGTCCCCTCGTGGTGTTTTTTAGGAGCACTTGCTAAATAAACCCTTTCACTCAAATCTTTGTCTCAAGATCTGTTTCTGGGAAATCAAACCTAAAACTCCCTTATTCACATATGAAACCAAAGAGAACTTCTTTTTTTTCAAACAGGCCCAACCACTGTAGCACAGAAGTAATACAAGTGCCCTGCAAAGCTGGAAGCCCTACGGGTGATAGGTTCAGATCCTTCAGTTGGCCTGAAAACACACCAGTGGGCACAGGCATGTGGGCACCCAGGACCCTATGGAGCTGGAGGCTGGGAAAGGGGATGTGGGCTAGAAGCCTGCTGAGGGTGCATCTTGCTCTTTCTCTCTCATGTGTGTGCATGTGCTCTGTCATAAAAAAAGATAACATTAAGAAATAAACAGCAGGACCAGCAGTTAGCGTAATGGCTATGTCGCTGGACTCCCATGTAGTCAACTGCAGTTCGAGTCCCGGACCTGGCGGCACGTGTGCATATATGCCCAAGATCCCAAGAGGAGGATGGAGGAGAAGGGATTGTGGCGTGGCCATCCCCACTGGGGGGTGATTTCTCACTTTCTGTCTCTCTGTCTCTCTCTGTCTGATGAGCACATGTGCCCTATAGCAAAAACCTCTCAAAAAAAAAAAGAAGAAAGAAAGAAAAAAAGAAACAGCAAAAGAAACAGAAGGAAAAAGGAAGGAAAATGATGCACGAATCTTTTTTAAGTATAAAAAGATAGAAAATAAACATAAACATCTTTTATCTTCATTCTCTCTACCCAAGGTAATGACTATTTTCAGCTTCCTTCCTTCCTTTTTTCTTTCTCTTTCTGTTTCTTTCTCTTTCTTCTTTCTTTCTCTCTCTCTCTCTTTCTTTCTTTCTTGAAAAGATATGATTATACAAACACACACACATTCTTAAACATTTACATAAATGGAATAATTCTTTTTTTTTTTTTTGAGAGGTTTTTCCTATAAGGCACATGTGCTCGCCAGAAAGACAGAGAGAGACAAAGAGACAGAAAGAGAAATCACTCCCCCCCAGGGGGGATGGCCATGCCGCAATCCCTTCTCCTCCATTCTCCTCTCGGGATCTTGGGCATGGATGCATACGTGCCTGGTGTGAGTTTAGGCCACTGGGTCCAGGACTCAAACCGCAGTTGTCTACATGGGAGTCCAGCAACATAGCCATTATACCAACTGCTCATCCCCATAAATGGAATAATTCTAAACACTGTGTTTGATGCATTTTCATAACCAATGACATGAGGGAGGGATCGTCAAAAAGTTCTTAAAGTTGTGAAAAAGCAATACATGGATTTAAAATTTGTATGCCAACATAAACTTGTACTTTAATTACATTTTTCCAGGCTATTTAAAATCCCCTTGTATATTTTGAAGAGAATTTATATTAGCTCATAAATGTCTTTAAAAGTTTAGTGTTCTTGCCTTACATGGATACTCCGCAAATCTGGGGGTATTGTTTGCCTGTTTATTTGTTTACTATAGGGTATATGTGCTTGCCAAAGAGAGAAAGAGAAAGTGAGAAATTACTTCCCGGGGAGAATATTGCCAAAGAGAGAAAGAGAAAGTGAGAAATGACTTCCCGGGGAGAAGAGCCACAACAGCATCCCTTCTCCTTTCTCCTCTCAGAATTTGGCCATTCATGCACATGCACCTGGCATGTTTGTCAAGCCACCAGGTCCGGGACTCAAACCATGAAGTCAGTCATGTGGGAAGCTAGCCGCTTTAATCACCATGCCACCGGTTGGCCCCAGTTTTTTTGTTTGTTTGTTTGTTTGTTTGTTTTACCAAGTTCCTAATAGAGAACACTTAATGTTGTTTCTAATATTATCCAGTTCCATCATGCATAATATTTGTACTAACAAAAATGTTTGTACGTGTTTTAGATCACTTTAAAATTAAATTTATAACAGAATTACTCAATCAAGGAGTATGTGTATTTTACTTCTTTGTTCTTTTTTAGATGTTGATGTTTTTCCCTCTTTAAAAAGTTTGCACTGATTTATGCTTCTACTGACAATGTATGAATGGCTGTTTTCCCATGCCTCCCCAAATCCTGGGATTATGAAACATTTTAATATTTATTAATTAGCTAGGTGAAATGGGCCTCCTGATTGTCTTCTGTGCATTTCTTTGAGCATCTGTTTACATTTATTGGCGTTTATGGTTCTTTTATGAATTATCTGTTTACATCCTTGACCTATCTTTCGCTCTTCTTTTTATTTTTTTGTCCTCTTCCTTTGTGTTTCTAAGAACTTTTATATAGAATATAGCTACTAACCTGTTAGATGTGGTACTTAGATTTTTTCTCATTCTGTGATTTTTTCCTTAGCTTTGTACTTAGTTAATTTTTTTATACAAAAATTTTTAAATTATTCAATTGTCTTTTCAATTTTTTTCCTGGTTTTAGGATTTCAGGCCATGTTGAAGAAGCATATTCTCTCTCTATTTTATAAAAATATCTAACCAGAGGCCAGCAGGTGGCATAGTGATTACAGTGCTAGACTCCCACATGGCCAACAACACAGTTTGAATCCCAGACCCGTCAGCTTGGAATCACGCCGGGTGCATGTACATGAAAGTCCAAAATCCCAAGAGAACAATGGAAGAGATGTGATTGTGGCATTCCTATCCCCCTTGGGGAGTGACTTCTCATTTTCCCTCTCACTGTCTCTCTCTGGCAAGTGCATGTGCCCTATGAGAAAAATGTAAAAAAATAAAATAACTAACTACATCTCTCTCTCTTTTTTTTTAGTAGTTCTTTTATTTTTACATTTATGTCATTAGCCAATATGCAGTTAATGTTTGTAAATGGTATTTGTTTTTGAGAGAAATTAGAAGTGGGAATGAAGCCAGGGAGACAGGCCTGGCTTAAAAGTGTTGCATGCTGGGAACCAGCAGTTGGCATAATGGCTATGTTGCTGGACTCCCACACAGTCGACCGCGGTTCGCGTCCCAGACCCGGTGGCTTAAAACTCACGCCGGGCACGTGTGCATGCATGCCCAAGATCCCGAGAGGAGAATGGAGGAGAAGGGATTGCAGCGTGACCATCCCCCCTGGGGGGTGATTTCTCGCTTTCTGTCTCTATGTCTCTCTATGTCTGTCTGGCAAGCGCACGCGCCCTGTAGTGAAAATCTCCCCCCGCCCCCAAAAAAAGTGTTACATGCTTGGGTGGCAATTTTGGGGAGTTACCATTGGCCAGGACCTGCTGATGGGTGTGCCATTATGGATGCTCCGAAGTCTTTTTCTGGTGCCTTTCCTAGTGGTATGCCAAAAATAGTATGTACTAGCTCATAAGAACTAATTTATTATACACAGTCATTATTAGAAATTAAATTCTATAACGTTATAGTCAAATAAATTATATTTTTATTTTTATAAAGATATAAAGTGTTTAAAATTTACCAATATTTTACTGTGCTTTTGAGGATATGTACACCTATGGCATCTATATGACAGAAATTTAACCTAATGGTGATATCATGTTGGTAGCTGGAATCAGCCATGTGGGAGAATTTACACCATTGTAATTGGCAAGTACAACAAGTTGGTGTCCTTTATTTTCCCCTTCAGCGATTCAGTCATTAAGCTTTTGGCAGCATACCAACGACCTTGTGCATCTCCAGATATAGATTCAGGGAAGAGGGAGGCACATGGGGAGGAAATTCGGACATCAAGTAGGGAGTCAGACTTGAGGAAGGACATTTAGATGCCTTCCTAACATTTGATGATTTTGTGATCCTCATAGTTATTTTGTATGGTTATATTACCAAAGGGAATTTATCTCAGGAAAATCTGCTTTAGGGGATTTCTCCACAGTCTCCACATTCCTAACCTGGATCTCATTTTGGTGTGATTCGGCCCTTTGATGAGTCGTGGACAGGATTTCCCCTTCATGTCTCAGATTCAGATTCCAATGTGGCAACTCAGGGCTATAGACAGAATTATTTATCATCATTCATCTGTTCTTCATTTAATATTAAGAGTTCTTAAAACATTTGACTCTTTCTCTAAATGCTATCAAAGTGACCATGATGTATTGACATTTTTACTTCCTTCTTGCCACATGGCAGTTCATAATTTGTAGGGAGTTAAAACAGTTT
>NW_006160094.1:463092-473030 GCF_000334495.1 Tupaia belangeri chinensis
GAAAGAGGGTCAAAAGATGGGTTTAGGAACTCACACCAATTCTTGAAATAATGGAAGTATTATTTTTTTCCAGTTAAAAAGAAGGGTTTTTTGGGCCAGCAGGTGCATGGTGGTTGGGTGCTGGATTCCCACATGACCAACTGTGGCTTGAGGCCTGGACTCAGTGGCTTGAAAATCACAACATATGTGTGTGTGTGTGTGTGTGTGTGCATGTGTGTTCTGATATATATAGTAAATATAGTAATATACTTATAATGAATATATTTAAATATATTAAATACATAAATATATTATAGGAATATATAAAATATAAATATTTATATTTATAAGGAGGTCCTTTGTTTTATTTTCATAATCAGTCTTTCTGAAGAGCTAAATTTATTTAAAAGATAGAAAAATCACAGAAAAATTGTTAGATTCATGTAGCTGTCATATGACCTCATGAACACCTTTTCAGAAGAGGAAGTTACCTGTTTTTCTGCTCTGGTATTTTCTTTTTTTCTTTTTTAAAGTTTATTTCCTCCATGAGAGAGACTGAGAGACAAGTACCTCCACATAATTTTCACACTTTGATACTCTCTCAACCTCAGCTGGCCAGTACTAAAGTATTTTTTTTTTAAAAGAAACAGAGGCTTTTTAAGCATGTTTAGCACAAATTTAGCAATCCCTACTGAATCAATTATAATAATAATTTTATGCACTGTTCATTCTGATATATATCCATCTACCATATAAATAATGTTGGGGGAGGATTTTGATTCCTTTTTACAAACACATATTAGAAGTCAATTTCGCCCATACCGCATGGTTGGCCAGACTGGTCTACTCGCTGTCTCCAAAATGTTTGAGTGAATTTCCAAATCCTCTTCTCTCCCTCTTCTAACCTAAAGAATCATCTCCACGTAATCATCTCTGTTCTTTCAGCTTCTATACTCTTTCCACAATTACCCCAACTCCTGCAATGTATTGCTTTTCTAGACTCATAACTACAATTTTACCACTCTTTTGGTGCCTAATTATACTTACTCTTGCGACTTAAGATGTCAGTTCCTACTGTCTATAGATCTAGCTCAGCATTTAGACAAGAAGTCCTCATTCTAGAATGCATAGATGACGAGGGATCTTATGGAACAGGGGATGTCATAAAATTATATGTAAAATTTTGTGTATGTGTCATCAGGAGCAAAAATCCTTATTATTGATTAGATTCTCAAAGGATTTGGGGCTCAAGAGTTTAGTCTTCTGGAAGTTAGAAACTACATGATATACTTTACTATATTTCCCACAATGTCTTCAATAACTCAGCTAAGTGATCAAATGGGCACAGAATAGATCTAATAATGCTACTTCATCGTGAGCAATTAATCCCTTATTTTCTGAACTAAGGAAGAGGAACAATAAAACTGCCCTGTCTCCATCACAGAGTTGTTATGATCATATACAAAGATAAGAGATGTTTAAAGTTTTGAAAGGTTTATAGTAGTACCTTATGGTTAGGATAGCTCTTTGAGACAGTGTAACAGAATTCTGCATTTCCAGAATTCCCTGTCATTTCCATTTTCTTTTCTTTATCTTCTAGGAAAACAGAACTTGGAACATGGCTCATCCTTTGACTCCAACTTTAGGTTCATTTATTTCCACTATCTTTTGCCCAATAGTTTATCGGTGAAAATTACTTTATCACTCTCTTGCCTTCCCGGGAGACTATTTCACAGCTTCTCTTCTCTCTGAAAATATTCAAATTCTCTTTCTTCAGTCTCACTGTCTGATGACTTAGAATGTATGTGACCTTTCCTATTCCATCCTATTAAGAAAATAGGATGTCCCCGGGACCAGCAAACAGCATAATGTCTACATCACTGGACTCCCACGTAGCCAACCATGGTTCAAGTCCAGGACCCGGTGGCATAAAACTCATGCTGAGCACATGTGTGTGCATGTCCAAAATCCTGAGAAGAGAACAGAGAAGAGATTATGGCATGGCCATCCTCCCAGGGGGATGATTTCTTGCTTTCTGTCTCCCTGTCACTCACCATAGAGACATGTGCCCTATAGCAAAAATCTCTCTTAAAAAAAAAAGAAAACAGAAAACAGAATGTCCTCAAATTTTCATCACCTCGGGAACCAGCAGTTAGCGTAATGGCTATGTCGCTGGACTCCCACGTAGTAGACCGCGGTTCGCGTCCTGGACCCGGTGGCTTAAAACTCACGCCGGGCACGTGTGCATGCATGCCCAAGATCCCGAGAGGAGAATGGAGGAGAGGGGATTGTGGCGTGACCATCCCCCCTGGGGGGGGATTTCTCACTTTCTGTCTCTATGTCTCTCTCTGTCTGTCTGGCGAGCGCACGCGCCCTATAGCAAAAATCTCTCCAAAAAAAAAAAATTTTTTTTCATCACCTCATCTACCCCTAGCCACGTGCACTGCCAGCAGCCCATACTGAACCTCTGAAATGGTGCTATGGAGGTTCTGCCCTTCTGTGGTTCAGAAGACTTGCCCACTGACATCCCTCCAGCTCAGCTCCTTTGATCCCCTGAAATCCCCCTGTCTGCCCCCTACTTTGTGGCTTTCAGCAACACATAAACAGCCTGCTATTTCTCCTGTCTTAGGACAACCTTCTCTTCTCCCCACACTGCCCTTCTTCCATGCCTTGGAGGAGCAAGTCCTCTCCCATCAGCGTGGTTTGTTTGTTTGGTTGGTTGGTTTTTTTGAGAGGTTTTTGCTATAGGGCATGTGCACTCGCCAAAAAGACAGAGAGACAGAAAGCGAGAAACCACCCCCCAGGGGGGATGTTCATGCCGCAATCCCTTCTCCTCCATTCTCCTCTCAGGATCTTGGGCACGCACGCACATGCACCCGGCGTGAGTTTAAGCCACTGGGTCCAGGACTACTTGGGAGTTCAGCGACATAGCTATTACTCTAACTGCTGGTCTGTCAATCAGCTTTTGAACTCACTCCAGTCAGGACCACATCCTCACCTTGCTCCAGAAACTGCTCTTGTCCAAGTCACCATGGCTCCCCCATGGCTAAATCCGGTGGTCCGTTTCCTGTCCTTATCTTACTCTATCGGCATTTGGTACCACCTTGTGCCTGAACTGTTAGAAAACGTTGCTGAAGTTGGGCTCCCCGCCCCAGCCTCTGGTGCGCCACAGCCATCTTCTACTCCCCAGTCAGAGTGTTTCTGTTTCATTTTGATTTAGTGAATCAGGTCATGCCACTCCTCAGTTCGTCATCCTCCCATCACTTTTCCTTTCACTTGGCTAAATTGGACTCTTATCAATGGCCCCAGGTGCCATAGGGATGGCCCAGGGCCCCCTGCCCTCACTGCAGATGCTCTCCCCCTGCTCACCCTGCTCCAGCTCTAGGGCCTCCTGCAGCTCCTAGACCTCACTAAGCACCTTCCTCCTCAGGGTTTCTGTCCACCAGCTGTTCCCTCTGCCTGGGATGGTCTTTCGCCAAGGTCAGCTTGTCACTCTTCCGCCTTTTTTCAGGTCTCTGCTCAACCATGGCCTCTGCAGGGGGCTCTCCGGCCATCCAGCATGGCTGAACAACACCTGTGCCCCGCCCCTGCCTCCTTGCCCTACTGATTACTTTCCCATGGCACTTACTGCCAGCTGGGATCTTATCTAGGTAACATCGCTAAGTTCTACGGAAGGACGCGTTATCTACAAACAGTCCCTGACTGCCGTGGTTCTACCGATGATCTTTCCACGTCAGGACGGCGCGAACGTGGTATCACCATCGCAGCTTTTCCCTTCCGGGACCGTAGCGAACGCGTTCCATGAGGTTTTCAACACTTTATCACCAAGTAGGCTTTGGGCTAGACGATTTTGCGCAGTGCAGGCTCCTGTAAGTGTTCTGGGCATGTCTAAGGTCGCCTAAGCTAGGATGCTCAGTAGGTTAGGTATATGAAATAAATGTTTGATTTATGGTATTTGCAACTTCTGGTGGGTTTTCTGGGACTGAACAGCATCATAAGTAGAGATGCAGCTGTACGTATATAATGCACGGGTCGTCGGGAAAGTCATGACACATTTTTGCGTAGAAAAATATGTTATGACTTTCCCAACAGCCTCATAGTATGTAATAAAGGTGTGTTTTGAAGTATATTATATATATATATATATATACACATACATATGTATATGTGTATATATATATTTATGATTTTCCCTTATTCATTGAAATATAAGTGATGTTGGGACGAGAAGTTTGTTTCTTACTATGCCACTAGCACCTAGAAAAGTGCCTTAGGGGGACCAGCAGGTGGCTTGGTGGTTAAGGTGCTGGACACTCCCACATGGCCAACTGTGGTTCAAGTCCCGGACCTGGAGGCTTGTTTTCTCACTTCTCCCCCCTCTCTCTCTCTCTGTGTCTCTCTCTGGTCAAGTTAAAATAAAGGAATGAATAAATAAAATTAAATAATTAATTATTTAAAAAATAAAAAAGTGCCTTAGGTATAGTTTAAAAAGTTTATTGAATGATAAAAGAAAGAACAAGCAGTGGATGGAAACTGAATACACACTTACTCGCATCACAGCTTGACTGTAGGCCTTTGCTGTTGCTCTTCTGGCAGCGGGACAGGAAAACGAGATGTCCTAGCTTCACATGTCTCAGCGCTAGCACCTGTCAAACATTGGTGAGTTCTATCTGTAGCGTTCCTACCAAACTACTGTATTTCCAACCTCAGGAGGCATCTTCTCTAGGGACGTGCCAGAATCCTGTGATGTCACTATCACCTAGATCTCTTTGTTGTGCTTTGACAATCTCTTAAATGTACCTTTCTCAGGGGATGAGAGTGAAGAGTAGAGTTAATTATTGATGTTGTCAGGGAATGTTTTCTTTGATATCTGTGGAAACCATTGCTTCGTTTCAGGAGATGCTTACCAGAGTACAGAAACACACATTCCCCACTGGGAGGGGTGTTGCAGCTCGATTATGAAACACAATGTGAAAATAGCATTCTCCCAGTAAACAACCTATGATTGCACTGCCCCACCACCATGCTCACAACTGCTGACTGATATGTGGCAATACGCATGCCCAGAACAATGAAGCCGAGGACGCGTTTCTCTTCTATTTTCAACTCCTCTTCAAGTCTCAGCACCCTGAGAACTTACCAGACATTTGTAGCTGGGCTATTATAGCTCTTCTCAGTTTTCACTATTCTACACGTCCGTTCTCTCACAGTTAATCAGGACCAGGAGCAGAGAGAATTTTTTCCTTCCCCTTATTTTGAACTATAAAAAGTCTTTCCCTTATTTGGAAACATTGGACTTCAAGAACACTTCGGAGTGAAAAACTATGGAATTCTGAGCAGACCAAATACCACAGCACTCTTACCAGCCACTCCGAATCTAGGCCTAGATGCAGCATATGTCGGAAAGGGGGCATGAACTTGAGGTCTGGTAGGATTTCAGACAATGTGTTTATGACAAGTGCAGGGCTCTAGAATGGTGAATAGGTTAGGCTCCAAGTTTCTGAAGTGTGTGAATGATGCTGCAGGATAGCTGACCAATGTGTTAGGAATCCCATTCATTGGGTATTAATAGCATCAGGGTTAGAACGCCTCACACCCTTGCTTATTGCATAATCTATTTCTGGTCCGGCAGGTCTGGAGGTTGGCCAGACTGGCAATCCCATCAGCATTGACTTGGATAGTGGGAGTGAAGCAGGTTAACCCCAAACCACCAACTGTCCCCAACTGAGGGACGCAAGGGCTCAAGCATTAAGTCTGATGGAACCTTGTACAAGAGCACTTGTGCAGTATCGATACCCATTTGGGAGATGTACTAAGAATGAACAGATGTCATTCTTAGCGAATGAATCTGACAAGGAGCTTCTCAGAGAAGCTTACGCAAAGTCAGTATTAACTAAAAAAGATATCATTCATTTCATTTATTTTTCATGCAAGAAGTTTTAATCAAGTACCTACCTTGTGCGTGGCATGTGGCAGAAGAGAAGGAGGTAGGGCAAAATTGCTTTCTGGGCTAGAAGTTTTAGAAGGCCTGTGAGTGTGGTGGGGCTGTGGTCCAGGAGACCTGGGTTTGAATCCTGCTTCCCTTTTTAGCTGTATGACCTTGAATAAGTTGCTTAACCTTTCTGAGTCAGTACAGTGGGAATGTTCACTCCCATCCTCCCAGGTCGGAGGATGTCTACTGGGTTAAGCGAGAGAATTCTGCAAGGTGTAAGTGAGGCAGTGACTCAGAAAATGTCTCACACAGCACCAGGCCCACGAAAGGCACTCAACAGCGCGGGTCCCTCTCCCCTTCCAAGGACAGGAGGTGGCTCCCAGTTAGGACTGAGGGAAGCAGGACAGCATTTGGAAAACAGCTTTGGCTGTGAGGGCATGGCATGCCTGGTTTCCATGTGTGCATCTGTCTGGGGCATGTGTGAGAAGCCCTCCATGTTTCTCACGGACGCCTGGTCCCTGTAGGCTCAGGTCGTCAGGCTTCACAGGTGAGCAGTGGTGCTGGCTGCTCCCCGTGGCCGGATTTCACTTCTGAAGAGGAAAAGGTCTAAGTCGTGACCAAAGGAGGCATCAATTGTGTACAATTGGGTCACCAGTAAAGCAAGATACCGGGAGGGCGTGCCAGGCCATTGCAGGAAATACCATCCGCAGGACCAGGCGGCATGCTCTGTAGGTGTCAGGCATCCTGGTCTCGGCAGGAAGTTGCAACCAAACTATCACCCTGGCAGCTGGTGCTAGTGACGGTCACCGTGCGAGCCCGTGCAGCAGCACCATCAGCAAAGCGTCTGTCGGTCCTGCCTCCTGCCCGGTCCACAAGCAGCCTGTGTCCCGGTGGCTTCTGAGGCTGGGTCAAGCAGCTTCTCTTTCAAGTCCCGGCCAGAATGAACTTGGGCCTGAAAAGAGAGAAAAAATCAATCTGTGACATTCATTGTGACATCTTGTTTTTCTAAAACATTTTAAAAATGTATTTACTTATTTATATAAATTCTTATTTATATTTAATCATTGTTCATCTTTGTGGGGTATGATATGGTTTTTCAAAGCACACATGCAGTATGTGATAAATCAAAACTGTTACCGGGACCAGCAGTTGGCATAATGACTGTGTTGCTGGACTCCCATGTAGTCAGCTGTGGTTCAAGTCCTGGACCCGCTGGCTTCAACTCATTATGTGTGTGCGTGCCCAAGATCCCGAGATGAGAGTGGAGAAGAAGGGATTGCAGCATGGCCATCTCCCCAGGGGGGTGATTACTCGCTTTCTGTCTCTCTGTCTTTCTCTGCCTTTCTGGCAAGCGCACATGCCCTATGACAAAACAAAAACAAAAACAAAAACAAAAACACAATTACCGTATTTGTCATCATCGTCAACGAAGAAGCTACTTAGACTCCAAGTAGCGGGAAAATTACTTGGACTCTACTGGGGCTGAGCCTGAGGTGCCTGCCTCGGTGACAGGGAGAGCTGACTGCCGTGCGCAGGGCTGAGTCACCATGTGAGCGTGAGCAGGCAGCCTCACGTGCTTCCTACGTGGTCACTCATCTAGCAGCAGGACGTCAAGGGGACTGGCCCGAGCTGGCTGCTCGCTGCCCAAGAAGCTGCCTGCACTGGGTGACTTCAATGCCCAAGGTCCTGCTTTCCACAAAGGGGAGAGTGGTTAGGTCAGAGCATGCTGTTGAGTTCAGGTCCCCAGCTTGTCCCTTTTCAGGTGTTGGGACCCAGGTATTCTAAAAGAATAGTAATTAACTAACATTTTTAAAAACTTAGTATATTCCTGACACTATATGGAGTATCTTATTCAATATTCAGAAGAGATATTACTGGAATTTTTTTCCCCAAAGAATTATTTATTTTATTTTATTTATTATTATCATCATTCTTTAATTTTCTACAGGGCATGTGTACTCATCAGTCATTCACACTGAGTTTTCTCTGAGTTTATAGGGAATGATACTTAACCAAGCCTCAGCTTTTTCATCTGTGGATAGGGATGACCATACTATTTATTTATTTATTTATTTATTTATTTATTTATTGAGAGGTTTTTGGGCATCTGCGCTCACCAGACAGACAGAGAGAGACAGAGAGACAGAAAGCGAGAAATCACCCCCCAGAGGGGATGGCCATGCTACAATCCCTTCTCCTCCATTCTCCTCTCGGGATCTTGGGCACGCACGCACACGCGCCCGGCGTGAGATTTAAGCCACCGGGTCCGGGACTCGAACAGCGGTAGACTACGTGGGAGTCCAGCGACATAGCCATTATGCTAACTGCTAGTCCCAAGGGATGACCATATTATTTAAACCACAGGGCTGTACAAAGAATTTACTTGAAAAAATGCTTCTATTGGGCAGGCCCTGTAGTCTAGTGATTAAGGAAGCTGAGTCCCACATGAATGATCATGCAGTTAAATCTCAGCCCCAGTGGCTTGAAAAACACAATAGGCACGTGTGTGAAGTGCCCAAAATCCTGACAGGTGGAGAAATGGAGGAGAAGGGATTGTGGCATGACCACATCCCATGGGGGGGGTGCTTTCTCCCTCTCCCTCCTTCTCTCTCTCTCTGGCAAATACACGTGCAGTGCTGGCAATTATGAAAAAATGAAGAAACACTTTTAAATTGTTTCACTTTGTCACTCGGTGCATGCTTGGTGAATAGTGGCCATTCACCAGGGGGGATGGCCATGCCACAACCTCTTCTCCTCCATTCTCTTCTTTGGATTTTGGAAACACACGCACACGCACCTGGTGTGAGTTTTAAGCTGCTGGGTCCAGGAATCGAACCACAGGAGACTATGTGGGAGTCCAGCGACATAACCTTCACACCACCTGCTGGTCCCTCACCTGATTGGTTTTTCTAACTAGCCACATAGGCAGACGCTCCAGACCCTTACCTGTTTCCATTTTCTAGCTTTCTCCCTGCCTCAGGATGAGTAGGGGAATGGCCTCTCTTTCCTATTAATATGTGTTAACAAGTTTGTACCTTGAAAGAGCTATTTCTGTGCAGGAAGAGGACATTGGAATGAAACAGGAAGAACCCTGGCTTTACAGGCAAAAGCCCTGACTTGGAATGTTGACCTTGGACATGCTAGCTGTGGACTCCCGAACAACTCACCACCCCTCTGTGCCTCCCTGTTCTTACCACAGAACGAGTCCTGGACTTCCCTGAAGACAGTGAGACAACCTAGGCCCGAATGAATGAACGTGAAGGAGAAAGGGCAGGCCAGGTTCTGCAGTGGGGCAATAAGGCCCTGGACACCAGCAGAGGAGCAGGAGAGTGAGCCCAGGCCATGTGGCATCAGGGCATCAGTGCACCTGCCTGGAAGGAAAGCCTCTCCAAGCCTTGAGCTGGGGGAGAGCCTGCCTTGCTGTGCCCACCGCGACTCCCCCAAATCATGTTCTTCAGGGAACTTCGTGTTGTCCCAGAGTCCTTGGGGACAGTAGAACGGCTTCTGGGCTGTTCTAGATGCAGAGCTCTGCGGACAGGAGGGCACTCCCTGGGCAGGGCCTAACGGAGTGTCCCAAGAGAAAGGCAAATATTCTGCTCTTCTCTTACGTCTTCCTTCTTTTTGCATCTTGTAAATGGTCCAACTCATTTACGGCATTTTCAGAGAGGACCATAAAAGTCCCCTTTGCACCATTTTCTTGAAAGGTTGGAAGGGGGAAAAACTGAACTGATGAGAATCGCCCGAGACAATTAAAATGTGCTGCCCGCCCCACCCCCAAGCAGCTGTCGAAATGCCTCAGCCTCCTACGTCTGGGCCTGGCCGGCTGCCCCCAAAGTCGCATTCCTGGCAGGTCCAGGAGGCGAGAAAAATCCACCAGAGCAAGAATTGCCTCATCAGCCTTCTCCATTACTAGCAGGTGGGAGGTGGGGCTGCCTCTGCTGGAAATGCTTGACAGAGTTGGAACTCAGGGCGTTGCCCACTCAGCAGGCAGGGCTATGGGCTGGCTGGCCCCCCAGAAACCCAGGGT
>NW_006160094.1:473061-490217 GCF_000334495.1 Tupaia belangeri chinensis
CTGCTGAAGATGTGCTCCTCTATTTCATAGTCATTGCTCTTTTGGCCTTTTAAGGCCGTTGCCCACACGGTCGGCCTGCCACAACAACAGAAAGCATTGATTGCCAAAGAGAAGCCCTGGGTCGAAGGTATTTCCCTTCCGGGTCATACTGCCCAAGGCCTGAGAGCTTGCTTGCCTCTTAGTAACATGCAGTCAGCTAGGAGATGTGTGCTTTCTGTTTTGTTTTATTAATTGCCAGAGAGTGTGTTTCCTGGCCAGAGACAGCTGAAGAGACAGAGATGGAAAGGGAAAGAGGGAGAAGGCCCTCCCAAGGGGGATCGGGAAGGCCCTCCCAAGGGGGTACGGGTCAAGCTGCATCCCATCTCCTCCTTGTCTCCATCCTGTTGGGATTTGGGGCACAGATGCACATAGACCTGGCGTGTTTTTCAAGCTGCTGGGGTCAGGATTTGAACTGAAAGGTCAGCCATGTAGGATCCAGCATCCTTAACCACCAGTCTACAGATCCAACTTTGGAATCTAATTTAAATATCAACTTGCAAATGCCATTTGTCCTTGAGAACAAATTAAATTAGGTGGCTTATGTTTTATTTCTTTGCCCCACATTCAGTCTCCATCAGGGAGAGTGATTTTTTATAGGCTCAAGGGTACCGATACTGACTTACACAGTCACTGGTAGCTGACTACAATGGCCATGACCGGCAGATTCCGACCAGTTTGCTTGATTAGAGGTGCCAGCTCTTTTCATGTCCCCACAATATATCAGGGCCTGGGGCTCGTAAGAATTCTAAACCGGGCTATGCACTGTGGCAGTGCCCAGAGAATTCTTACTCCTTCTGTCAGAATGTCATTGTAGGCATTTAATCAATACATAGAATCACTCCACCTATAGCGACGGGTCCTGCAGCTCACGATCCCGCTTGCTGTAAATGCGTACACCGGGTGTGCTGAGGCTTCCGTGCCCGCCTTCATCCCTAAGTGCTCTCTGCTCCTGCTCCTGCCTGCACTTCCCTCTGGTCACCTGCTGCGCTCTGCCCCACGCGGTGACAGCAGGCTAGAAGTGCCCAGAGCTGGTGCCCCCACACCCCTGCAGTGTTCTGTAAATGAAGAAGGGAGGTTGAGGAGCATTCCTTAGCTTCTTGGCCTCTCTGGGGAGACAGTGCTGAAGCTGGTCCCTCACCGTGTCCCCAGACCCGGCCCAGGCTGCTGTGGGCAGTCTCTTACTCACATGTGCACAGGCATTAGCTCCCAACTCTCCCTTATCTCAGTTCATGCCTCTGCTGACCCCTGGCACTCCTCCCTACCGTGTTACTAGTCTCAAATCCTTGTCCCAAGTGTGTCCCCAGGCATACAGACCTGGACAGGGAGGCTGGTCTGAGATAGGTAGGAGAGGTGAGCTGGGTGGCAATGAATGGGAAGGACCCTGAGAGCCAGCCAAGCCCTCGGCTGTCCAGCCTGACACGTTTGCACTTGGAGAAACTCTCCCGTATTCCTGGGGGACCTGCTCCTGCCTCTGGCAGAAGCACCCGTGCTGGCTCTTTGTATCTCCCCACTGTCCACCCAGGCCACCGCTCAGGTCCTCAGGAGGCCCCCGAGGAACCGCTGGGAGTGTACCCATCCTGGAGCCTGCGTGGCATATGCATGGCACTTGCACTGAGAACTAACGCTCGATACGATTAATTCCTCCCTGTGTCTGCCCACTTCCCCAGTCAAATGCTGGGCTCTGGACAGCTACGGACCATGGCAAGCTTTTTGTTGCTGTTGTTGTTCGGTTTGGTTTGGTTTGGTTTCATTTTTGGTGCTTTTAAAAACAAACAAACAAACAAACAAACAAAAACGATTGCATGCCCAGCACAGTTCTGTGGATTGAGTAGGTATTTAATCAATATAGAGAGTCACTCAACATTCAGCAAATATGTGTGTCTGCTGTGTGCTGGGGGTAAGGGTATATTTCTCCCAGATTAACTGCCAGTGTGGGATGCAGGTCCAAGAATAAATGACTAATTGCATGGTATGTTAGGAAGTATTAGCAGATGCAGAGAAAATACAACAGAAGATTGCAGAGATCACCAGGTTGGGAGTGGGCATGGGGACGTGGGGATTTTATTTTTATTTATGTATTATTTATTAATAAAAATTGTCTATATTTAGAGTATACAACATGATCTTTTCATATACCCATACACGGTGAGATGATTTCTCTAATCAAGCAAATGAACATACCTGTTTTTTCACATAGTTACCTTTGGGTGTGGGTGAGAGCAGCTGAAATCTCTTAGCAAATTTCAGTACAGATTCAACCATGCAGTTATTAACTACAGCCCACGTACTGTGCATTTGCTCTCCGGGTTTGTCCATCTTATGTTTGCTGCACGAACTTTCAGAAGACGGCTCGTATCTGGCACAGTATGTATTTTTAAATGGTGAGGCTTTTATTCTGCTAAAATAATTCTTTTTTTCAGAGCTGTTGATTTTATTTTTTTCAAGGTCACTTTTCTATTCTCCCCATGAGAGAGAGAGACAGACAGTACCCCCAGTAGGGCCCTAACACCCTCCAGCCTGAGCCAGCCCCAGACCCAGCCCCAACGAATGGACGAGCACGTGCCTGGTGCCTGGTGTACCCTGGAAGGTCTCCATCGGGATCGCCCTGTGGGACTGCCCCATTGCATCTTACTCCTGTGCCACAGGCCCATAAACTAAGAACTCCTATAGCTTCATGTTAACAGTTAAGCTACCTGAGTTCAAAAAGAACAGATTTTGTGACCCTTTGCACAAATGGAATAAATTTAACTTTCTTACTATACATTATTGTTATCAGCGATGGTTTCCCATTCCTTATGCATGTATTTGTTTTACTGTACTTTATCCCTGTCAGGCAGTATTCTTACACTATTTTGTATTTTGCGGTATTATTTATAATACTACACTCATATTGTAGCTGTATTAATACAACTGCAATCATCCTGAGGGTAGGGACCCTTTTCTAGTGTTTGTATATTTTCCACTCTTGGAAACACAAAATGTGAAAATAAATACCTACTGAATTAAAAAAAAAAAAAAAAAAAAAGACCAGAATGAACATGAAATGTTAGAAGCTGCCAACCTGAAGACACTCCCCGTATGGAGACACAAAGCGACAACCATCGTAAAACCCTAAGTGTCTTGCCACGCCTGACGTGTTTGTTGTCGCCATGTACGGACTGGAGCACTTTTCTCACGAATATTCAGCTTGCTTTCCTCAGTGTCTTAACTCTGACCACACGCAAGGATAAAAAGCCTGGGGTCCAACCTTCGGCCCCGAGATTCACATCCTGTACTCACCCGGGAACATTTGCTACCTAAGAACAACAGACTAAAGTTCATATTTTTTCCATGAAGGAGATCGAAGTGTTCTTGGTTTTATTTTTCTCCATTAAGCTGTTACCTTAACAAACCTTTTATATTGGGTTGTCGGAGAAGTCATGTATTTTTCTATGCAAAAATGTGTCATGACTTTTCTGATGACCCAGTATTTCCACCAGGCATACAAAAATCTATCAAGATGAGGAGCGAGAGGCCGTGGCGTGACTGCGTATGCTCGGCGGTGCGGCTCTTTACCAGGAGACGGCCACTTCCTCAGGCCTTCTCGCTCTGTCTTCCCAGGCGCTATGGCACAAGCGGCAGGGGTGATAACAGCACCCCACATTGACAAGTGACCTTCTCACGGGCTATCTCAGCTGACCTCGTGGCAAAACCTCTGCGCGTAGGCAAGGTGGTCATTCATACCTGTTCTGCAGATGGGAAAAGGAACAGGAAAGGTTCCGTTCCTAACGCATGGAAGTGGCACGGACAGACTGGAGCACTTTTCTCACTAATGCCCAGCTCGCTCTCCTCAGTGTTCTAACTCGGACCTACTTAGGGATAGACACTGGGGCCCAACCTTCGGCCCTGAGATTCTGCCTCAGGGTGTGTGTCAGGCCAGCCTGGGTAGCTACCACGAGCCGATGGGCAGTGAGGTTGACAGCAGCCATGCCCCACTGACCTGTGCGTGCATCCTGCACTGGTCACAGAACCGCGGGTCGCAGCTCATGCACAAGTGACCCGCTGAACAAAGGGAGTGGCCCCATAGAAGCCAAAGCTGGGCAGGACAGGGAGAGGAGAGCTTTGAACTTGCAGAGGTGCAGAAAGGGCTCTGGTGCTGCCTGTAGCCTGAGCCAGCTGTGCTGCTTCTCCTCCCGCATGGCCCAGATGCCTGGTGAGGGCAGGCAGGCTGTGGGGTCGCACCCGCAGCAACTCTGAGGTGCCTGGGAAAGGGGCGATGGCACTGGGGGGGGGGTGTCTTCCCTGTCCCTGCTCATAACAGGCTTCATCTCGCCTGTCAAGGTGGGGTTCTCTTTGCCCACATTAGGTTTGAAGAACATTCTCTACATATTACAGAAGGAAGCGTCACTGTCGCTATCTACCTTATCTTCTGTTACTTCTGTTACTATTACTTCTAGCCTCCGACACATCTGTCCCTGTGCTTGTCTTCCTGTTCTTGGAGCTTTCAAAGCCTTTCCTGTTCCTAGCATCTTTGCAGGTCTCACTGCAGCCTGAAACTTTGCCCTTCTACGCTGGCCTTCATCGTTCTGTGCCACTGCTTTTGTTATATATTCATTGGGTCAAATTCCCTTCTATCATTTTGAACACCAACTGAGAAGGAACTCATAGATGAAGACTTCTGTAAATACATGGCTTCATTTATTTATTTACGTAATGGGAGAGAGAGGGGCTCCTGGTGCACCCTGGTACTCTGGAAACCTCCCTCCAGTCTTCCAGGCAGCAAGGATCTTGGTGTGCTCAGGTTGATCTAGGACTCGAACCCTGGACCTTCCCATATGTGTCATAACATCTGTGCCATAGCAGCTAGGCCTCAGTCTCTGTAGGCATCTTCCCTCCTTTCCCCTTGGGTTCGCTTGTGGTTATGTGGTGAACACTTGGTTAAGGCCCTCTCCTCCACTTCTCCTTCCAGATCTTCTGGTCTTAGAGATCTGAATCCTGAATCTTCAGACTCTCTTCCTCTGAATTGTGTGCCCCCTGGAGACCAGCAGTTGTGAACTGGGGTCCACTGGGATCCAAAGCAGCAGATTTATTTATTTATGAGAGATTTTTGCTATGGAGAGCATGTGCTCACTGGAGAGGCAGAGAAACAAAATGCTAGAAACCACCCCTCAGAGGGGATGACCATGCCACAATCCCTTCTCCTCCATTCTCCTCTCGGGATTTTGGCCATGCACACACACGCGCCCAGCATGAGCCTCAAGCCACCAAGTCTGGGACTTGAACCGCAGTCAGCCACGTGGGAGTCCAGCGATATAACCATTAGACCAACTGCTGGTCCCTGGCCGATGTCTTAGTTTAGGAATTCTCCCATTTGCTCCACCCCTTCTCCCGTTGTGTACATCTGCCTACTCGGCCACTTCTTTCCCTGCCTGATCGTTCTAGACCGTAGGGCTGTGCTCCCTGCTTGGGCTGTGGCCCGCGTTCTTTCCTCTGGGGTCTTCTGCCTGGCTCCTTGCTCTATGGCACTCATATCAGCAGTGAAAGCTGCAAAGCTCTCACCTGCGTCCCTGCTTGGTGGTGTGGGGACACTTCAGCCAACAGCGTGAACCACTGGAGCCTGACTCCTCACTAGCCTGCAAACAGACTGTGTTCAGCGTCACTGTGCACCTGCTCCCACGCGCATCTTTCTAGCAGTGTACTCACCCCTGGCCCTCTGGGTCAAGTTGATTTACCCTAACAACATCTCTTCCACTAACTATGCCCCTGCCCCATTTTTCTTAAGTTTTTACTATCTCTTCCATGAGTGAGAGACAGAGACAAAGACAGACAGCATCCCCAGTAGAACCATGATACCATGAGCCACCCCGGCTTTCAGTTGGCCTCAGATCAGGGGCACACAGTGCCCGTGTATTCAGGGAGGTCTGGACCTGAACTGGAACCCTCCCATGTGGGATTGCCCTGCAGACAGTCTCATTGTACTGCTCCACCACCTCTGGCCCTCCCTGCTCAGTGTTCCCTTGTGCCTCTATCCAAGACTCTCTGCTCACCTGGGACTGTGACCCTGCCCTCTCCCTCCTGTTGCTAGGACTGGGGCCTGACTTGTGGATGAGCTCCACAATTGGTCCAGCTTTCTAAGTTTCCCTCCAGGATGTACCTCCAGGCCCTGCCTGACCTACTTCCTCTATGGCCTTGTCCAGGGGCCCCTGGCTATTACTGCCCTCCTCCCATTGTTCGGCCCCCAGGCTGCGACTCCCTTCCCTGTTCTCTGGGATGGCCTTTCCATTGTGCACCACATCCTGTTCTCGGCTATTATTAAATCTAAGGTGACTACTTTACTGCAAACCTCCTCAGGTTCCTCCCCCACCAGATAACCATGTCTTGACAATCATCGTGAAGTCCTGACTTGTCATCTACCCCATTCCATCTGCCCGGTTCTGGTTCTGCAGCTCCACCCGTGTGCACAGGAGCTGCCTCTCACCGTGAGCGCAGACGTCCCGAGGGCATCAACAAACAACTGCGTGATTTTCGGCACAATTTTGCTATGTCTGCAACTCAAATTTTTTGAAAGTTGGTTCAAATGGTGATGCGAGATTTATTTTCCAGAACACTCAATTAACTGAACCGTTTCTATTTACTGTTGCTTGTTGGTGAATTCTTGTATCATTATCTTCAGCAAATAGTGTACAAATTAGACTGTCCCGAAAGCAAAACCCTGGCACTTTTCCCTCAGGGCCATCGGGAACAGCACAGAGACCCCATCCTCTGAGTGGCCTGCTCCTTTGCACACCACATTCTGTTCTTAGCCATAGGAAAATCTAAGATGACTGCTTTACTCCACGCCTTCCCGGTTCCTCCCCAACAGATAATCATTTCTTGAATGAATACTCAGCAGGGAGAGTCCCCCATCTCTTATGTCTTTTCCTTTCCTTTCCTTTTCTTTTGATTCTTTCTTTCCCTTTTTTTTTTTTTTTTTCAAATTTGTCTGGATCTAGCCAGTGGCACAGTGGTAAAACACAACACTGTGAGACTGACCGAGATGGAAGGGTTCCTGGTTCATATCTTGAGACCATTTCTTCTTTTTTTTTTTTTGGAGAGGCTTTTGCTATAGGGCGCATGAGCTCGCCAGACAGACAGAGACAGAGAGACAGAAAGTGAGAAATCACCCTCAGGGGGGATGGCCACGCCGCAATCCCTTCTCCTCCATTCTCCTCTCGGGATCTTGGGCACGCACGCACACACGCCCAGCGTGAGTTTTAAGTTACCAAATCCAGCGACATAGCCAGTACACCAACTGCTGGTCCTGAGACCATAACTTCTGGACGACCATCATCAAGTTCTGACTGGTAATTTCCCTCAGTACATCAGCCCAATCCTACTACTCTCGTCATGTGCAAAAGACAAAAGTCACATGCACATGACGATGATGAAGTAAGCTGAAAGGGAAGGTCCTTCAGAACCTCTCGCCTTGGCGCATTTCAGCTGCAGGGCCTTGCCCAGCATAAAAGAGTCTTTCTAAAGCCCGGACTTACAGTTTACATTTCAGAGAAAACCAGCGCTCCGTGCCAACAGCAGTAAAGCTGACAGGTTCGAAACGTCACGTCCTTTAAGGTAAACCAGTTCTAAGTGGAGGCCTGGCCGCCCGGCTGTCAGCTGCTACAAGAAATCTTGTTCACAGTGAACAAACACAATACCTTGAAGACTAATAAAACAAAGAATGAAACTGCAGTTTCTTGATGCCTTTAATCAAGGATACTTTCCTTCCTTTTCTCCTGAGGACTGCCTTCCAGTAAATCTGCTTAGTGCCTTAGCTCTCAAATGACACGGGTCTGAGAGCAACTGGGTGATGTGCCTGAGAAAAATCCACGTGGAGGAGACAGCAGCTGCCAGGGAGGATGCTGAGGGCCGTAGTTCAGCGTCTGTTCAGGGCCTGCCACATTTAAGTGACCACTTTTGTCCCTGTGGACACCAAGCTGGGGAGCTGTGAGGGTGGACCCTCTGGGCAGGCTGGGGGTGGGCAGGGGAAGGTCCCAGGCAGCTGCAGTTTGGGAAAACGTCATGGCAAACATGACCTATTCCGATCTGGAAGCTGTCCTCCCTGCCCAGTCATTCATGACCGTCACCCCAGGGAGAGGTAACAAGGCCCAGCGTTCTTTGAGTGCCCGGTTGAAAGGAGGCAGAAAACAAAACAACAACTTGGTCCCTGTCACCTTTTTTATTTTTGGAGAGTGGAGATAGGTGGTGTGAGGGGAGAGGTGGGAGTTAGGGCTGGCGATGCTGTCCAACCCGTATCTGAGCCCCTTGTTTCTGGAAGTGCTCGGGTTGTAAACGGGCTCCCCTCGATGGACAGAGGTGGGGAGGGGCCCCTTTACCTGAAGATCATGAATGAGCCCTCTTGTTTTAGCTCTTTCTTTATAAGATGAGGATAATAATAAAAACTGCTTCTAGGGGTTGTTGAGAAGGTAATAAGAATTTGGGAAGATCCCAGGTTAGCATCCAGAGACCTCCCTGAGTGTGCTGGGTGTGTCGTTCCCATGTGCCAGGGCTGGTTAAAGGCTGGGGGTGTTTTGCCGCCTCTACACCCTCTCTGTCTCTATCACTCTTTCTCATGGAAGAAATAAACTAGGTTTTCAAAAAGAGTGACTACTTATGAATACAGGCAAATGATCAATACATGTTTATTATTAGTGTGATTCTCACTCATGAGAAAGTTAATCAAAAGAAAAAAAAAAGAAAGTTAATCGTTGCTATCTACCTCTGAGCGTCTGGTGATTTAAGTCAAACATGGAAAACGCACTGACATCCTGAACTTTTGAAGGGTAGTAGACTTCTATTCTCCGAAGCAGATATTCAAATGCCAACCTCTAAGAACACATTTCCCCTGCAAAATAACTTTGTGATCATTTCCAAAGAGAAAAGAAAATGTAAGCTTCCTAGTCTGCTAGTCCCAGAATTTAAGTGCTAAGCTTAGCTCAAACAAGTGTGCAAGGCGTGCATGCAATAGGAGAGAAGTCCGAGCTCAGAGACCATGCTGCGTCTATGGGTGTGCTACAGCAAGGATGCTTCCGCGAGACTTCTTTCGCAGTTGAAGAATTTTCAGAAGACAAACATTGAAATAATACTCGGAGAATGAGGCTGAATTTATGTGAGGATATTTTTGTAAATGCTGCTCATGGAGCATGGCAGAAAATGGAATCTCATTATAGCATAGTCATTAGTTTCCTGAGCTAGAACGCAAGTTTTTAAAGTTGTAGAGAGGCAGTGAGTGCACAGGTATCCAGGAAGGAAGGAAGGAAGGAAGGAAGGAAGGAAGGAAAGAAAGAAAGAAAGAAAGAAAGAAAGAAAGAAAGAAAGAAAGAAAGAAAGAAGATAAAAAAGAATGTTATTGATATTAATTAGGTATCTTGGGCATTTCTCATTTAAAGAGAATTATTTATTTTTTGTTTTGTTTTTCCTCATCTGATTACCTACCAGATTTGTAAAAATAGAATAAACTGTTTACAAACAGATTCCTTATGAAAAAGAAAATTCCAATCTGTAAAATGACTATCTGGGATGTATCATTTTGTCTTTCTTGACTTATGAATGCTATTATTGATCTCTAAATGGAATTTCCAAACCAGTGACTTTTATAAAAAATATGATATACAATGGAAAGAAGTAAGAAGTAAGAAGCAGGATGGGGGAAAGGAAAGACAATTTACAGAACAAACTTGAGCAATAACTTTAATGGTCTTCATCCATCCCTATAAATCAACAAACCATTTTCCCACAGGTCAGACTGCTACAGTAGAATCTGGACTCACTCTGCTCATTTCGCAGATGGTGACGAGTGCTCGGACTGGTGCCATGGTGTGCATTTGGAAGAATGATTGCATTATAAAACCCATTCCAAGCTTCCCACTGTTCCAGCAATGGAAATAGTGAAGAATGTTTGGACTGATTTAAAATGTGAAGATGCAACTCCAATTGATGCCTTCTACCATTCAAACGTCCCCCCAAGGAAGTCCCAGTCATCTGCCTGACTAAGCTCTGCTGTTAGGTGAACAATAAATGTCTTCTAATAGTAAATAGAACTTGTATGTAGCTTGGAGATCTATGCAATAATTTAATTAGAACACTATTGGGACTCTAGGCTTAGCACCTAGCAGAAAGTAATCCACTTCTATAAATAAAATAGGCTTCAGAATTTGTTTCCAGAGGTATGGCTGATGACCTACCCTGAACGAACCCCATGATTAAAGATGAAACTGCAAGATTAAATGTTTTCAAATGTACTATTGATCCAGAACTAAATTAAGGAATGTGCAGAAATGAATGAAAAGTAAACTCTGATATTCAGGGGGGAACAGAAAAGAAACTCACCTGTCTTTACTTTGAACTGGAGGTGGAGGAAAAATAAATCCCTCCCACCCCCAAGAATGTGTTAGTTCAAGCCAGCAGTCTAAATTTAAACTACCTGGGTGGCACTGAAAAACAGGCTGAAAACATAAAGTGGCTCCAGGTTAGTGACTCTGAGAAGCGAGACGAATTCTCTTTGGAGGAACTCAACTTCAACTCAGGCCTCAAAGAATTCCTGCATAGGTGACCTTCCAGAATTCACAAAACACTCAAAGAAAGAAGGCATCATGAGTGAAACTTACCAGAAATAACAGAAAACAGTAACGAACTCAAAAATACTTCATATATTGAAAATATAGGATACCAAATAGCTTATTTAATATGTTTGAAGAAAATGCAACAATTAAAAATGAAAACTAGTGAACTGACTTTACAGCAGATTACAAACAGCTGATGAGAAAAAAATGAATGGAAAATATGAATAAAATGAATAAAATCTGGAGAAAAGAGTGATGGGAAATGTGAAAGAGAGTTAAGAGTCAAGAGGAATGAAGTGAGAAGCGTCACTATACACCGAACTTGAGTTCCAGGATGAGATAAAACAGAAAATGTGGAAGAGGTATTATTTAAAGGAAGAGTGTTCAGAGGGTCAGGAGACATCAGTCCTAGAGTAAGCCTAATCGTAGAGAAAATGGAGTCAGGATGGTTCAGTTTGGCTCCCTCATTTCCTATCTTATCATATTTGAAGGCCATAGGGTAAACAACGTATGCTATTAGTTGTACTGTGCTTGTGCACTTGTTATGTAATCATGACTTTGCTGTTTTATGCCATTGCATGTAAGGCGTGTGTGTGTGTGTGTGTGTCTGTGACAGTTTATCTTTGGCAATGAGCCACTACTGTCTGTAGCCACTTTAAAAGAAAGGGGGCATCTGATCAGCTAGCTGACCAGTCCTGTTTGGCTCGGCCTGAGTTCTGCGAGCTCAGCCCTGGTGGCCTTGGCTTGGCTCAGCTCAGCTCCAATGCACCAGGAGCTTCGAAAGAGAAGTGCTCTGTGAGCATTTTCTATGTGCATCATAAACTCTAAGAGGGAGGAAGAGCTCTGCACACTAACTAATCTCTGCCAATAAACAACATGACAGTAGTGCCTCGCGTCTTTTTCCAGATCCCTGCATCTTTACTCCACCTACCCTTCAGAAGAGGAAAGAACCTCACGAAACACCAGTGATCTCCAGCTAGGGTAAATTTTTCAAAAATCGTGGTAGGCCCAAAGAAAAAGAGAAGATCCTAAAAACTGTCAGAGAGAAAAGACAGATGACTTACAGAAGAAATGCAATTGATTGGCTGCTGATTTCTAAGCAGTGATAAAAGGAAAAGGGTGAAACCCCACCTGATTCCAACAATATAGATCGGTTTTACTGGTACTCAAATTTCCTATGGGTGAGATAACACAGTACGTAATATTTATTTATGTTCCTTTCTCTCAACATTATGTCTGTAAGATTTGTCCATGTTGTTTACATTGAACAGTGGTTGGCCCTTTTTAAAAAATTTCTGTGGCATACTCTGTTTCATGAATATACTGTAAGTTATGTATATTTATTGTACTGCTAATGGGCATTTGAATTATTTCCAGGTTTTTGCTATTATGGATAATATGCTGTTATGACTCTGGTCTTTTTCTTTGTAAAAAAAGAAAAAACAAACATTTCTTGTAATGTCTTTTGCAATGTGTGAACTTTTTCTCTATGGAAAACGAATAAAGAATAAAATGTTAACAAAACACCAAGTCCATAACATTGACTTGATTTCACATCCAGGAGTTCAATGCCTTAATAAAATAGTTCACTGTGGGTTTTTTTTTTTTTTTGCTATGGTTTTAAAGATTAATTTTGAAAACTATTATTTACTTAAAATGTTTTGGCAAAAGCTAATGTGAAGTTTTACTCCCTTGTGATTCCAGCTCCAGTTAGTTGAATGTGTGTGAAAAATCACACCTTGTTCACTGGAATGACAGCATCATGCCACATTAAAAAAACAAAAAGGCATTCAACTTTAGATCTTTCTCAAAGCAAATTTACAAGTGTACAAAATACATGTAAAGCAAGCAGTTAGTAGTTAACAAGTGCCAGTTAGAAGACAAAGACAAAACAAAGATGTGCAACACACTTATAAGTTTAGATATTTTCTACGGATACACAATTTTGTAAAATAGCTAACTGTAGGTTTGCTATATTTGCAAATCACTTCTGGTTGCATGATATTTTCCCTCATCGTGCTTTCAAGGTGTGCTTCCCTGGTCAACAGAGAGCCTTCAGTGGATATTGATGGAGAACCTTAAATGGATGTCCATGGAGTGCCTTACATAGTAGGTGTTCATGAGCACTGCTAAACCACCCTGGCCTCAAAAAGGTCAAATATGCTGTAACCTTGAAGAGAAGGCAGGAGTAAGGACCTAAGAGTGAACCCAGTAAATCGGGAATAAATTTAGTATAATGATAGCTCGCACACCCTATGGAAATTTGTGGAATGAGAGTCAGAGCACATAAAACACTCAACACACTGCCTGGCACAATTTTTAAGTTCATCACAGTGAATGCTTGAGATGTCCTTCAAAAGCAACAGTGTTGTTCATGCCTGCACATTCCACAGCCTGTGTGGAGGCTGGTACTTGATCACTTGCAGCAAAAGTGTTTCATGCCGTCCTGCCACCATTCTTCTTCAGTGCTCTCTGCATGTCTGCAAACTCCCGAACTAGCATGTCAGTGCAGTGATTTTCCCTTCAGGCTCTTGTTAGTCCCTCCCAAGGTATTTGTTTGTTTTCTCTTAACCAGGTAAGCAGTGTGTGATAAGGTGAGAAGTAAAGGAAAGTGGATCCGAGTCAAGAATTTCCAGGCTGCAACATAATCTGTATCCTTAAATGCTCATGATAAGAAAAGTCTCAAGGAACTGGCTATGGTCCAGAAGAGAGGGGTTCTACTTCATGCACTTTGTAGATACAGGTCCTCTAAAGGCAATAATCTAAATAATCATCCAAATTTAGGAAGATCCTCACATATAGCATATTTAAGACCAAGTGCCTGCCAAGCATGTAATTTGATGGCTGCTTGATAAAGCCTGGAAAATTGAGGTTTATGTGTTAAGTCTGACATAGCCTTAACTACCCTGTAGAAAGAATAATACCAGAAGTTAAAGTAGCCTGAACAACATCAGTATATGCTATTAAAGATCAGTACATCTCCTTGCTTTTATTTAGGAAGCTAAAACTGGAGGGGTTTTTTTTAGCATTAATAAAGGAAGAATAGTTACAAAACTGGAGATTTTTTTTAGCATTAATAAAGGAAGAATAGTTACCATAGAAACATAGCATTTATCAATTTCCATGGTAAAGAAAGAAACTCCTTCCACGGAATGATTTGAGGTGCTCTAGCAGGTACTCCTGCCTTAAGATCTCTCTCCTACGGGTCTGAACTATTTAAAACAGTAGGGATTCTCTAAAAATCATAGGCAACCCACTTAATAAGAGGCATGGCAATTTTTATTAAAAGTTAAAATATATTGCTAGGATGAAATGTGAAAATAACTAAATCAGACCAAATCATCCACAGTAAAGAGGGAGAAGAGTGAGGGACAAAAAAAAATCAATCTTCACATTGCAAGATAAATGAAAACAGACATTCACTTGTGAAGCACTAGCTTTATTTAATCCTCGTGACCATCCTGGAAGTATATTTTAGGCTTTCTACATCTACAGGTTCTCCATAGCCAGGTTCAACCAATCACAGATGGAAAACGTGATATTGTTGTGAAGTTGGGCCTATCACGGTGGGGTGTGTTCTGAACATACACCACCTATCTTCTTGTTGTCATTCCCTGAGCAACACGACATAACAATTATTTATACAACACTGACATCATATTAGGTCCTACATGAAATCTAATGATGATTTAAAATGTATAGGACAATGTTTGTAGGTTACATGCAAAGTGTGGGAGGCTGCGCACCAGCGAACATCACCAGTTTCTCAGAAAGCAAACAATTATGCAATGCCAAAGGCCACAATTGGTTCCCTTCAAAAAACCTGACCTTCGAAACCATACTCTGATTGGCCACTAGAATCCCTCAGATTTGCATATCTGGCACCTCATGATTGGTCCAAAAACAACCAATGATAACCCACCTTTAACAACCAATCATAACCCACCTTTTACAACCAATCACGGCCCACCAGCATGTATATAACCACGATCCCTGGCCCACAATCTCCAGACGGCCAGGAAGATGACACAGACGACCAGGAAGATGATACAGACGACCCAGACGACCCTGAAGACCCTGGAGAGTTGTAACACCGACAACTCTGAAGAGTTGTGACACCGCATCGTCTCTGTGCTGCTTACAATAGACGACACGACCCTGAAGAGTTGTAACACTGCGTTGTCTCCATGCTATACCGTGCTGACCACAATAAACGGATGACCCTGAAGACACCGTGTTGTCTCCGTGTTGTAACACTGCGCCGCTTGTCCTGGCTCTCACTCCTTCCCTCAGGAAACCTGTTTGACTGTCCCCCCGGTCGGGACAGCAAAGTCTACACCGTTTCATATAAAGGAATTAAGCACCCACAGATCTGGGAACCTGCAAGGAATCTGGAAACCAATCCCCCATAGAAACCAAAGGACGACCATATATACTTATTACCTCTTTTTGTAAGTTTTTCTAATTCTTGTTTCTAGTGCAAAGTTAGAAAATACTAAACTACCAGCAAGAAGTAAATATAACCCACCTTACCATGCAAAGATAACTAGTTTGGGGCCCAGCAGATGACTGGACTTAGATATGGCAGACCACGGTTCATGTCCCAGACCTGGTGGCTTGAAATACATAAGTGTGTGTGTGTGCGTGCTCAAGATCCCAGGAGGAGAATGGAGGATGAGGGATTGTGGTGTGGCCATCCCCCTAGGAGGTGACTCTTCACTTTCTGTCTCTCTGTCTCTGTGTCTCCAGCAAGTGCACACACCTATAGCACAAATCTCTCTCAAAATAATAATAATAAAATAACCAGTTTGAAGTATTTTTCTTCTCTTTGCATATTGTTTTTATGTAATTGAGATTATAACATTTTCCCATTATCTTAAATGTTTTATTCCTTCATTAAATATTCTTAGAGTGTAAGTTCAATGGGGCATGGAGTTTTGTCTGTTCATGGTTTTATCACCAGTGCTTAGAACAGTTACGTCATACTAACTATTCCTCTCTTATTTTAAGTATTTTGATTTCTCAAAAAATATACAAAAAAAATCTTTGTCAGAATTTCTGATTTCTTTCAAGATCTATTTTTCAGACATGAAATGACTAGATTAAAAGTTAAAGACATTTCTGAGTTCATAGCACATATTGACAATGGCTTTCCAGAAAGTTCCAAGCTGGACTCCCACGAGTATGATATGAAAATCCCTTTTTTGCTTAACCATCAATGGGCACTGTTTCCTTTTTAAACATTCTCTTAAAATGAACAGATAGAAGTCCTTAATTTATTTTAATTGTTAATGTACATTAATATCTTACCAATATAGTTGCCTGGTTTTCCTTATTATTACAACTGTTTTCCTTTCATTGAAATTTGGTTCTTTTTCAGTGTTCATGTTGTCAAATATTTCCCTTGAAATTTTCTTTTCTTTGCCAGAGAGTGTGTGCCTTTGAGAGAGAGAATGCACTCCTAACCCCTTCTCTTACACTTCACCATCCTGTTGGGGTTTGGGGGAGGCAGGACCTGTGTCCAGCCTGTAGTTTTAGTTTTTTCAGAGGGCCCCTACACTCACCAGATGAGGGACAGTGCAAAAGTGTCCCCTAACTGAACAAGGTCATGCCACAATCCCTTCTCTTCTATTTCTCCATCCTATTGGGATTTTGGGCACCCAGCTTGTTTGTCAAGCAGCCAGGGTCAGGATTCAAACACACTGGACCAAGTAAGATCTGATTCCATGTGCACAGTGCTTAGCTGCTAGGCTGCAGGGTCAGCTGCCTTGACTTTTTTTTTCCCATTATTTCTGTGCCTGGAAATTCTTCTCCAAGAAGAAATAAGAAAACACCTCCATTTCCCCCTAGTTTTCATTGTTACCTTTATTTCATTTATCACCTGGAATCTCCTGGTAGCATGGTGTGAGGTGAGTACTTCCAGGAGAAAAATAGTCTCAGTGTCATTTGTTTAAAAACTCTTTTGCTTTGCTTTGTGATGTCTTTTTTCTTCACATATAGGCGTTTGGCATAAGCGAGGGTTGTTTTAGTTTATGTCTCCTTTATTCTCATGCTAGTCTCATTTTTTTTTTTTTTTATTAAAACGTTTTGTTGTAGACAGTAAAAAGAAAGAAAGAGAGGAGGTGATAAGAATACAAATTCGCGGCTCTCGGATACTTCCTTTCCTGCCTGCTCATCAGAGACAACAATTTTAGCCATTTCTCTTTTTCACTTTGGGGGGTATTATTGCTGTCTGTGGCTAACTACAATAATAAAGTCCAACATCAGTTGCGCAGGCCACAGGACCCTGCTGCATGACCCTGGACACACGTGAGAAGGTCTGGGATCAGAATTCTAATGCGTTGCTGCGTGCATGGGAACACCCGTGCCCTCCGCCAGCTGGAAGACTGAGGGGGGACAATTACAGCATGACAGGACTCTGTCAGGGGTCCTCGTCTTTTTCTCTCTCATGGGAGAAATGAACTTTAAAAATACTCGGGACCGGGAACCAGCAGTTAGCGTAATGGCTATGTCGCTGGACTCCCACGTAGTCGACCGTGGTTC
>NW_006160094.1:490391-521799 GCF_000334495.1 Tupaia belangeri chinensis
AAAAAAAAAAGACTCGAGACCGGCAGTTAGCGTAATGGCTATGTCGCTGAACTCCCACGTAGTCGACAGCGGTTCGCATACCCAGACCCGGTGGCTTAAAACACACTGGGCACGTGTGCGTGCGTGCCCAAAATCCCAAGAGGAGAATGGAGGAGAAGGGATTGCAGGCTGGCCATCGGCCCTGGGGGGTGATTTCTCGCTTTCTGTCTGTCTGTCTCTGGCTGGCTAACGAGGGCATGCACCCTATAGCAAAAACCTCTCAAAATAAAAAAAAATACTCTCAAACTGTAATAATCATAATAAAATATGTTCCTAGCCATTATCTTTTCAACCCATTTTGACAAATGAGGGCTTAGCTCCTTTTTACTACTTTATGTCCCTCCTCTCTCCATAGCTGATGGTTTTACCACTGTTTTTGTTCCTCTCTTCGTGTTACCTTCGTGAGTAAAAACACTGAGTTTAAACTTTTGGTTCCTGTTCCATGGACTCGTACCAGTGTCCTTTGATTCCTTATTTTGCAATATGAGGATGTTACTGTCTACCCTTTCTTACGATTTTTAACTTCTACTTTCGATAGATCTTATTATACATTGTTAAAACCAATGTTAGGGGCATTTTGCTTCTACCCATAGTTAAATGGCTCAAGATGTGCCTACAGATGGATCCTAATATTAATAAGTGGCATTTGTATTATCATGACTATATAATTCTTCTTTTTTTAGATTTATTTTAAATTTTATTTATTATTATTATTATTCCATTTTGGCCAGAGAGAGAGAGAGACAGAAAGGGAGAGTGAGAAAGCAAGCTGCCAGGTTTGGGACTTGAACCATGGTCAGTCATGTGGGAGTCCAGCACTTCAATCATCATGCCACCTGCTGTCCCATAATTATTTTTTATTCTAAGGCCAAAGTCCTTCTCTCCTGTTCCAAGATCACAGTACTGTTTACCTTCAAAAGAATATGCTATCACCAAGTAAGGTGTACCAGTTCTTTCTCGATTCACCAGTTGCTCAAAATAATCATAAATGTTTGATAGAATGCACTGGTGATGCCCAATCAACATAGAATGTTGATTGAGGGAAAGTTTGAAATTACAGATTCAACATCTTTAGTAACAGGACTAGTATGATTTTCTATTTTGTCTTATGTGACTTTTTTGGTTTTCTAGAAATCTGCCCATTTTACCTCATTTTTCAAAACTTTCTATGTACGTTTTTTATTTTTGTTTTAGATCTTCGCCATAGGGCACATGTACTTGCCATAGAGATACACACACACAGAGAGAAAATAAAAGTTATCTCCCAGGGGAAATGGCCACACAGTAATCTCTTCTCTGTTCTCTTCCTGGGATTTGGAGCACATGTACACCCACACACACACAGCATGTGTTTCAAGCCGCTGTGTCCAGACTTGAACCACACACTCAGCCATATGGAATCCAGTGCCTTAACTATCATCCCACTTAGTAGTCCAATGTGAATTTTCTTTTTTACAATAAAACACTGATTTTAATTTCTGAAATTTCTTTAGTGATGTCTTCTTTTTCAATACAAGGGCTGAAGTCTATATTCTTAACCAGTCTGGCTAGATATTTAATAATTACTCCTTTCAATTAATTAATTAATCTGCAGTTAATCACCAGCATGATCTAAACCTATTCTGCTTTTATTGATATGTCAAACAGTTTTTCAGATTTGTTTTACCATTTTATACACTACCGGCGGTATATAAGATTTCCTCAGTCTGTGTGCTTGCCCAAATCTGGTATTGCTGGTCCTTTCTAGTCATTCTGGTGGATGTGTAGAGTGGTATCTTAGGATCTGAATTTGCATTTACCTGGTAACTGATAACTATGAACATTGGTTCAGAGCTTTCCTTCCCAGTTAGGCGTCTTCTTTTGTGAATGATATACCTGTTTACCGTATTTTGTCCATTTCTGTATTGTAATGTCCTTCTTTTTTGGTCAGGTCTTTGTATACTTTAGTTACATGTCTTTTTAGATTATATGTATTGCAAAAATCATCTTCCAATTCTTGGTTTGTCTTTTTATTTTCTTAGATCAACAATTTTGTACTTTTGTATAGTCTCATCTGTCAACTCTGATTTGCTTGCTTATTACATTCTATTTGCCCATTGTATTTAGCACTTTTTAGGTCTTTTTCTATCCCAAGAACATAAACATACTTTTCTGTGTTTTGTTCCAGAAGTTTAAGGTTTTGTCTTTCACATTTAGATATAGAACTTGCCTAAAAGTGATTATGAGCGTGATTTCTTTATTCAGTATGGGTATTCAGTTGACTCAGCACCGCTAACTGAAATGATCATCTTTTGCTTATTGCACTTCGGTATCATCTTTCTCATAAGTCAGATGACTACCTATCTGGATCTGTTTCTGGACTTTCCGTTATGTTTCATGTCTCAGTTCATCTCTCCTAGTACATAGACCTTACTATAATCTCGTAATTAGTTTTGACATACGTAATGTAAGTTTTTAAATTAGCTTTTCTTCAAGATAACTGTGACCCTTACTAGAATTTTGTATTTCCATATAGATTTTAGGATTCATTTGTTGATTTACACACACACACACACACACACACACACACAATGTCTGCTGAGATTTAGATTTTGCTTGCATTTACACCATATATTATTAACTTGTGGAGATGTCTTAATGATATTAGTCTTTTAATCTATGACTGCGATATAAATTTATTTAGGTCTTTTAAAATTTATTTCAAGGATGTTTTGTCATTTTCTGCATAGGAGTCTTGAACAATTTTATTAGATGAATTCCTAAGTATTTGATATATTTTGATCCTATAATAAACGCTATATTTAATTTTCAAAGATTGTTTTGTTTCCAGCATAGAAATAGAGATTATACTATACTATTACATACAACTGAAGAGGGAATTAGTAAATTTGAAGTCAGTTCACATTTAGTCAGTCCAGAAAATAACCAGATATGAGCACTTTTTGTTTTCTGTGCTGAAATGTCTCTCCAAAATTGGAGGAGGAAAAGAAGGTATATGTAATATTTAAAGAGATATAGTATAGAAATACAAAAGATTTTTATATTTACATTTTATCTTGTGTTCTTACTATATTCACTTATAAATGATAATTTTTGTAAATTATTTTGCATTTTCTGAGTGTAATGATTTTATTTCTTCTTTGTTAATCTGTCTACCTTTTTCTTGCCTTATTGCACTGGCTAGGGCCTCTATAGCAATATTAAATAAAAGTCGTGACATTAGACATCTTTTTCTCATTCTTAATCTAAGAGGAAAAACTTTTGATAAGTCAAAATTATGTATAATGCTTTCTCTAAGTTTTTATACGTACTTGTTCACCCAATTAAGAAACTTTCCCTCTATATCTACTTGGACAAATTCTTTCTTTTCATAACTATTATTGGAGTTTGAATTTTATCCAATGTTTTCTGTGCATCTATAGACATAATCTTTTTTCTCCATTTAGTTCAAGTGTTGGGCCAGCAGGGCCAGCAGGTGATGTGGTGATTAAGGCACGGGACTCCTACATAGCCATCTAAAGTTCAAGTCCCAGACCTGTACTCACATTGGACACATGTATGAGTATGCCCAAAATCCCAAGAGGAGAATGGAGGAGAAGGGATTGCAGCATGGCCATCCACCTGGAGGGTGCTCTCTCACTTTCCCTCTTTCTTTCTCTCTTCAGTGAGAGCATGTGCCCTATGGCAAAACAAACAAACAAACAAAAATCCCAAAAAGTGGTGAATTGCATTTTATTTATTTTTATAATGTTAAATCAACCTTGTACTCCTAGAATAAATCCAACTCTAAAATGATGTGCCATGTGGTTTGGTGGTGGAGTGGGCTGGGACAAGAGGGTGAGTGTTTATCCACTTAAAGCTTGTAGCATTTCTTAAATTTATAACTTGATTTATTTAATTGGTTTTAGAGAATTTTGATCATTATCTCTCTAAATATTCCACATACATCATTTTTCCCCCTCATTCTGGAAGGATCTTTTCACCATGTCCCGTATAACTCTCTCTTATGCTATGTTTAAACTCTTTTGGTTTTCTGTGCTTATATCTGATTATTTTCTACTGAATTGATTTCTAATTTACTAATCCTCAGTTGCATATAATTAATTACAAGATACATCTAGTTATAGCTTAATTAACATTATCCTAAATTTCGAAACTCCATTTGATTTCTTTTTTAACTTTTAGATTTCATACACTGACAAAATTCTTTATCTTGACTTTAATATTTTTTAACATTATAATCTCTATTATTTTGAAGCACATGTCTGAAAACTGATATCGGAGTGACATTCTATGTCCTTATTTGGGGGATGCCTATTTTCTTTTTAATGAAGACATTGTGGTTCTAAAAACTGATATTTTCTCTTTGTGAGGTGTCTGAAATGGAGTCAGATCAGTTTGACCCCATCAGGAATTGAATTGATTCAAAGCAAAGTTATCATTTCTATAAGGCCTAATTTACCTCCAGGACGTTGTATCTTCCAGGGATCCCAATAAAAGCAGGTGGTATTCGCTAACCACCAGCTCCTCTCATTTGGCAGTTTCTGAAATTTCATTTTTCCCTCCCAAGCATCTTATGATTGTCAAAAATTCCACTGTGTGTTCCAGTTTCTGCTTAGTTTCTTAGACTTTGGATAGTTTAGGGTTCATTAAATGCCTTACAGAGAATATTGACAATTTTTTTTAATTCACCAGAGGGCACGAGTGTTCCTTGGAGATTTTATATAGAGTATATAATCTATACACACATATATAATATATCACACACATATACACACATATTATATAATGTATACATGTATGTATATATGTGTTGTACATGTATGATATTATACATATATGTATATATAAGTATATATACATATAAATCTATACATATAATATATAGGATATATGTATTATTTTATACATATATATGCACATATACCATATATATATATGTATAATATATATATACACACACACACACACACACACACACCAAGTGTGGCTGGGTAACAAATGAATTCATTATATAGAGGGTGGATACATGTCTACATACATTGGGGTCAACAGAAAAATCATGACACCATTTTGCATAGAAAAAAATATGTCATGACTTTTGCTGACAACCTTTGTACTATACATACATATATATGTATATACATGGAGAGAGAGAGAAAGCAACCCCTGGGGGATAGCCATACCACAATGCCTTCCCCTTCGTTATCTTCTCTGGATTTTGAGCATGCGAACATATGTGCCCAGCATGCTTTCCAAGCCGCCATGTCCAGGACTTGAACCAGGTCATTTGCCATGTGGGATACAGCCACCTAAGCACCATGCCACTTGCTGGCACAATTGGTGGCTAACTTTGGACTTTCCTCAACATTTCTTTTCTCTCAGATATTGGTCCCTTAAGTTCTGGCCATTTCAGGATCATTAGTCAGCTACGGAAGCCAAAATTTACTCTACGATTAAAAGGAACCTCAAAACTTGTAGGATAAATTTTGACTTATTAATGCTTTTCCAATTCTATCCTTACAGGGTTCAGCAAACTCAAGGTGCTTTTTATTTAATATCACAATTTCTAGAGCATAATTGGTTTAGTATGTATTTTTTTAAGATTTACATCTTAACCACTATAAATTTCACTAGACTAGCTCTTGTCAGGCAACTCTTAGCTTGGACTTAAGATCATTTTACCAAATTGTTTGCTCTTTATTGATTATTTATGGCCAATTCATTTCTTAGCAACCCTCACTCAGTTATACAGCCTTGGAGGTGCTTGATCATAAAACTGGAAAGAAAAAACTTGGAGTAACTTTAGATGAACCCAAAACAATAATTTCATGATCCCATGCTGCCTAAATGTATTTTGGAACCAATGGCTTTTTTTTTTTTTTTTGAGAGGTTTTCACTATAGGGCGCGTGTGCTCGCCAGACAGACAGAGAGACATAGAGACAGAAAGCGAGAAATCATCCCCCAGGGGGTATGGTCACGCCACAATCCCTTCTCCTCCATTCTCCTCTTGGGATCTTGGGCACGCACACACATGCGCCTGGCGTGAGTTTTAAGCCACCGGGTCCGAGACACAAACCGTGGTCGACTACGTGGGAGTCCAGCGACATAGCCATTATGCTAACTGCTGGTTCCCTGGAACCAATGGCTTTTAAAATTAAGCTTTAAAATAACTACAGGGGAGAAAATAGTTAATTTTTTTGGTCAACCCCTCCTTGTGAATGATAAACTCAGGTCAAATCTTGAAGTCAGTCAGAAGCTGTGACTCTCCACCTAAAGAGCTGGTAATATTTGTTAGGAATTGGTGTCAATACGAAGATCCAGGAGTTTTTAAAAATCAACACATTCTGAAGTATAGTCCATCAGAAAGGAAGCACACATAAGAGTCTGAGCTTAAACTTTTTAAACCTTCAAGACATACATTTTAAAGTTCACTATAAAGCTCCTTTTTAAAACTGCAAGATTTCCTCAACACTCTCTTTTAGTGAATGTCAATGTATTACGTATTTACTGATACGTCATGAGGTGTTTACTACTATATTCTATCATATAAAATTTTCTCACGGAGAAATTTGATGAAAATCAAATGTGGCTGGGTAACAAATGAATTCATTATATTGAGGGTGAATACATGTCTATATCTTAGAATAGATCATTTAAACAAACATGACAGTATGAAAATTAACATTTGTTTCTCACTACTGGGACAGAGAACAGTATTCTTAGGTCCTATTTCCCAGTTAATGATAACATGAATAGATACGGATGCAGCCTATTATCTTAGCAATAATGCATATTACAACAAGCAATTATTTATTAGCAGTAAATGTTTCTCCGGGGCTTAATTTAGGATGCCTGAAATAAAATAACAAAATCTCAGTCTTGGATGTGATCTTCTAAATAATTATTGTTCAGGGACATTTTCATTGCTTCATAGCAATTTAAGAATTTTAACTGGCGAGGCCTTTGGAATGAAGGCATACAGTCCAGTTATCAAGGTGTTGGATGACTGATATGAATGAACACATTCAGTATTGGAAGCCAGGCTTCTTTGAACGGTTGGTAGGTTTCAGTTCAGAAGTAGAAGTGGTAATCTCTTTCATGCTTAGTGATATCCCTAGGACTTCTGCATATCCTGCTGCCTTAGCAGCTTTTCCCCACAACCTAGGATTCTACAGATACGAACAGAGAAATGTAGGGCATGGACAGGCTAATCCACCCAACTTTACTCTTTCAGGATCAAGATGCAATGAGACATCGGATCTGGGCAGACTGGGTTGTTTTAGGGTTAAGGTGAAAAAGCTGGCTGATCCAATAGATTAGAGCAGGTTGTCCCTCGAGGATTTCAGCCACGGGTGAGCTAAATCGACTTAAGACTTGACAAGCAACAGGGGACTCTGATTCCTGCAAGTTCTTGCAATTGCAAGGCAAGCATCCTGTCCTGAAAGTACGGAGGCATGGAGAAGCTGAGGTGTGCAAAAGTAAGATAAGGATGCCAGTCTGAAACTTCTGAGTCACAAGGCGAGACCTGATCAAAAGGCATAAGGTAAAGAATGATATGCAAACCAGAAATCACAATTTCAAAAAAAGCCTAAGTTTTTTACATTTACCAGATTCAACTGTGGGCACTAGAGCAGGGCTAATTCCATGTCAGTCCCCGATACCTGTAGGCTTCCTTCATTCTCCCTGACAAGAAATGAAAATGATCACAGAGCCTAGAACCAAACTGAGTTTCCAGGTAGTCACTAAGTGGTCCCACCTGTGAGACAGAAGGGCATTAGGAGCAGAGGGTTTCTAGGTCACTGCATCCTTCTATACTTTAGGGACTTTGTTCCCCCCCCCTGTGGATTTCTTCATCCTTTTCCAAGATTTTTAATTTTGGAGATTAAGATTTAAAGGCAGTTTTTGCTTTTATTCTTGTGATCGCTAGTAGATGCTCAACAGAGTTGAACAAGAGCCCATATGAACACTTTCTGGCATGACTGCAGTTGGGCTGGGGCCTTACAGATGACCCAGGACCCTTCTGAATTGAATCTGCTGATGGAGGACTGAGCAATGGCTGAATGTGTCTGTCCATGACTGAACGAAAATCTTCATGCTTCCAAAACACTAAAATAAATTTCCTTAATGGAACTGCTGGCTGTGGGAACGCGTCTATAGACTTCTGACTTGTACTTCTATCCAAAACTTTCTTCTATGGTTCCAAACTCCAGGCTCTCAGTAGATTGCACAATTGTTTGGAAAGCTACTGAGCCAAAAGATGACCTTACTCAGTCCAGATCTAGTCTCACTGCAGCCAAGCATTGCCTCCAACTCCCTGCAGGCATCAGTCAAACACATTTTCTCTTGGTTGGCCTTCTGAGTCTAGAAAATCAGTATTGTGGCTTGGAAAGAAAGGTACAAAAAATGAGGAGAGCTTAGAACTTAATGGCTAGGCACATGGATTGCAGAGAAGTGCATGCACAGGGACGGGTGGGGTGAGCTGATGAGGTTCAGCTACCGGTCTGAGGTTCAGATGGCAGACCCGAACAATAGGCAGTCAAAACTAATGCAGTGTAGGGAGAAGGGGTCATTTTTAGTTTTTCATACATCCTAGATGGAATTTTAATACTTCTGCTGACTACCCATTAATTCATTCATCCAACACTTACCACAACCTATGATATGCTCCAGTTTGCACTAGACACATATTAAGCCTGAATTCTGTCAGTGGAGCCAGGGTTTTAAAGCAGAGGCCAGAATCGGATGAAATAAAGAAATGACAACCTGTTATGTATCTACTGTGTGCTGGGCACTTTCATATTGAGGACTTAATTTAATCTTCAAAATGATCCTATAGATATTATTACTCCTGGTTCTGAAGAATGTCCAGGAAAGCATATTTTATGATTGTGGGATAAAGAGGAATAAAACAAGAGCAAAGATTGGAATTTATGCTCCTACACAAGGTACGACCACTGAGTCACTGTTTGTTTATCTGTAAGACGGATGGTTAGACCTGTCTTGGAGGCCAGCTGTAAAGAAGAAATTATATCAAATAGAGATAATAAGGCAGTCTCTACTGCAGGGTTGAGCAACTGGCAAGGGATGTTAAGTGTGTTTCTTCTACATTCTCATCAGAAGTCTTACAAGAGGAGAATGCCCTGAGAGGCTGGCAGAGTACAGGGATGGGAGCCCAGCCAACTGGCTACAGGTAATGTGTCTTCAGAAATCCAGAGCTCAGCCACTGTGCTGAGGCTTGGCAAAGCAAAGCAGGAGTGAGCGGAATGCAGGCAATTAGTCATGAGCACAAAGCAGAAGCCTTGTCACTCAGTCTGAGGTTAGGCAGGGCTGGTCGCACGAAAGAGCATTGCTGTGTTTCAGCGGGACCTTGGGTATCGAACCCTGGCAAGAAGGAAATCACAGTCAGAATTCATGACTCCCATATTCTCATCTCCAGGCTTAGGGCTCTCTGTTCTTCCACCTGTCTCCAGCCCTGTTTCTCAGTCTCAAGGACTGGCCCTTCGTGTCCCTGATGCGATCTTCTCGCAGCCGATGTCAGCTTGGTTCATAGTAAGCTCACTTGATGCTGAGTCATCCAAAGTCCCTGAACTGCCCAGTGAGTCAGCAGACCTGTGGCCAGTAGGCTGAGTTAGCCAGGTGGCCCCAAATGGGGAAGAGGTGAGTGTAGAAACAGAGCCAGCCACTTCCTCAGGAATACTTCACTCATTACAGAATATGATTGACCTGTTTCTGTCCCCTGGCACTCTCTTTCTCTTTCCTACACCCCCGACACCCCTACCCACACACACACAATCTTAACAAGGTATGGTTAAGGTGAAACGGCACCTAGGAAATCCTGATTCATGGGGGAAACTTCCTGGCTTTTATTTCTGATTGCTTCCATCTCTTAGATGAACAAAGGTGAGTTCAGCATGGAATTAAGACACAGGACTTTCTCTGACTCCTGCTCACTAATTATAACATAACTGAAGAACAGGGAAGAAAGTTTGTTTTGTTTGCAATACATGTTAACAGAGTTTGGATTGCATTATGGAACTGTTATATTTCTCTGGTTTGAACTCCTAGCCAGAATCTACCCTGGGAAATTCTCTTCCTTAATCACCTGCCACGTTTGTACTGATTTGTTACTTGAACTCAATGTCTGCAAAACATCAGCAGAAAAGATTTTTAGAAATTGGAACAGACAGAATATGAACTTAGAGAAGTGGATGTGTCAATAACAGAGTCTATGCATGGGTAGATCCAAGGACAGAAATTGTTAAAGTTATGAAGAATTCCATTCTCCACTTAGAAAATCACTTGCCATATCTCTGAGTTTAAGTTCTTTGACTTGATTCTGACCTTAGCTAAAACCCTTCCCTGATCATCTGTCATTAAATGATTTCTTCCTTTCCAGAACTCCCACCGCCCCACTTAGGTTTCTTATCATACTCATTACTTTGTACTGGAGTAGATTCAGGTTTTGTGGGTCCTAAAGCTTAAACAACTTGGGGAGACCTTTTTAGGAAAAAATAATTAAAAGTGATTAATAAAAAATTAGATATGGAAAATACTTATCATACTCATTACTTTGTACTGGAGTAGATTCAGGTTTTGTGGGTCCTAAAGCTTAAACAACTTGGAGAGACCTTTTTAGGAAAAATAATTAAAAGTGATTAATAAAATATTAGATGTGGAAAATATTTATTTAGAATAAAAATTTACAACAAGATCAAGCTTTAAAAAGTTGGCAAATACAACAAACATTACAAAGTCTAGAAAGTGACATTTTTATTAACTACATGTCATAGTTACTTAATGGTTACACTTTCTCTAGAGAAAACAGAAAGATAATTCTGTTTTCTATAATGGTTGATCGTAATTTTTCATTGTTGATAATTAGGATGAATAAAGTGTGCAACTTCACGTCCAGATGCACTTAATCTGTAATAAGGCTTCAGATTGGACCCTTGAAACCTAGATATTCCATTATTTTGTACAATTATTACCAACAAAAAGAAAATAATACAAACAGTGCATATGTAATGGTGTACCTGTTTATGCTACGTTATTGAGTATTTCTGACTTCCGTGCATTTTGTTTTAAACAGCACGCAGGAGAACCGAAACCTCTGTTTAGGTTTGAGACGTTTGATTAGGAGACTTTCCCACAGATAGCGTTTGGCTCCACTCACTTCAATCCTTGTGACTCCTCTGGCATCTCCCTACTTCCTGTACAGGGTACGGGAACTTCATTTGACAACGAAGTATCTGTGAGCTCCATACACATATTTCAATAAACTCTACTCAGTACAACTTCTCCTTTGTTGGACCTTGAAAATATCCTTGGCAAATAAGAGGGGAAAAAAGAAAATCAGAGAGATTCATCTGTGCTGTAGCAAATTCCAGACCTGGCTTTCTTTGCCACGCTCTACAGCATCTCATTGTACGTATATGCCGTATTCTGCTTAACCATTCATCCGTCTATGGACGCTTGGTTTGCTTTCGTTTTAGCTACTGCAAATAATGCTGGTATGGATCTCTTTGAGACCCTGCTTTTAGTTCTTTTAGGTAGGATTTGTTGAATCACGTAGTCATTCTATTTTTCAATTTTTTTTAGGAACTATGTGTTTTTCACCATGGCTGTACTATTTTACTTTCCCATCATCATTGCCCAAGGGTTCCAATTTCTCCACATCTGTACCAGGATGATATTTTCTGTTTTTGTTTGTTTGTTTGTTTAATACTAACTATGCAAGTGGGTATAAGACGTTATCTTATTATGGTTTTGATTTTGCATTTCCCTAATGATTAGTGATGTTGAGCATGTTTTCATGTACTGATGGCCATATGTATACATTCATTCAAGAAATATCTCTTTAAGTCCTTTTTGATGGACTTTTTCAGAAGTTCTTTATATATTTTGGGTATTAATTTTTATCAGATATATAAATTGCAAATATTCTCTCCCATGTTGTTTTCTCTTCTTGTAGCATCTTTGGCTTTGATGTCAGAGCAATGCTGGTCTCATAGAATGAACTGGGAAGTGTTCTCTCCTTTTTAATATTTTGGAAGACTTTGAATAGGGTTGGTGTTGGTTTTTCTTTAAATATTTGGTGGAATTCACCAATAAAGCATCAGGTTTTTCTTTGTTGGGGGATTTTTGATTACTAGTTCCATATCTTTACTAGTTATAAGTTTATTCATATTGTCTATTTCTTTGTGATTCAGTTTTGGTAAGTTTTATGTTTCAAGAAGCTTATCTCTTTCATATAAACTATCCAATTTCTTGACATATAATTGTTCAAAGAACTCTCTTAGAATCTTTTCAGTTTCAGTAGAATCAGTAAACTACCCCTTTTCACCCCGAGTTTTAGTCATTTGAGTCGTCTCTCTCTTTTTTTGCCAGATGATACTATTTATTTATTTAGTCATTTGTTGTTTACATATAACTGTGCAATATAATTTGTGGGGGTATAGTGTGGTTTTTCAAAGCATGCATATAGTGTATAATAATCAAATCCAGGATAAAGACATACTCATCTTATTCAATACTGAACTTTACATTATGTTGTACACATCCAATAATAGTTTTAATAGTTTTGTTTATCTTTCTATAGTTTTTTTTCCTTTGGAAATATATTGAATTGTCAATGACAATTTTTACTCTGTTCTGGTACCCTGTTCTAGTCTATTCCACTTGTTTACATGCATTTTGTGTCTCTAATAATTTTCTCCCAAGCCCTTTCAGTATTCTCTTCCTTGTTTTTAAATCCACCTAGCTAAAGGTTTGTCTAATTTGTTGATCTTTTTGAAGAACCAACTTTTGGTTCATAAATTTTCTCTATTATCTATTCCATTTATCTCTGTAGGTTTAAGTTGTTCTTCTTTTTCTAGTTCCTTAAGTATACAAGTTAAATTTGTTTATTTGAAATATTTATTGCTTTTTGTTTGTTTTAATTGCCATGGGTACATGCACTCATCAGAGAGAGAGAGAGATGGACAAGGTTGGAGGGGTTGTGGGGAGAAGACAACCCTCTATGGTATGTGGCCATGACACGATCTCTTCTCCATTTCTCATTTGCATAGGGATTTTGGACACACAAGCCAGTGGGTCACTGGCTTGCAGTTGGCCGTGTGGGATCTGGTTCCCTTAACCACTAGGCCCCAAGACCAGCCATTTCCTTCTTTTATTTTGTTGGAGAGGTTTTTGCTATAGGGCGTGTGCGCTCGCCAGACAGACGGAGAGAGACAGAGAGTCAGAAAGCGAGAAATCACCCCCCAGGGGGATGGCCACGCTGCAATCCCTTCTCCTCCATTCTCCTCTTGGGATCTTGGGCATGCAGGCACACGCGCCCGGCATGAGTTTTAAGCCACCGGGTCCGGGACTCGAACCGCGGTCGACTACATGGGAGTCCAGCGACATAGCCATTATGCTAACTGCTGGTCCCTCATTTCCCTCTTTTTAATGCAAGTATTTATACTTACAAATTTGTCCCTTAGCACTACTTTTGCTGTATCCCATGTTTTGGTATATTGTGCTTTTGTTTCATTTCATCTCTTAAGTATTTTCTAACTCACTGTGTGATTTCTTCTTTGAATTGATGGTTAATAGTGTGTTACATTATTTCCACAGATTAGTGTATTTTTTAGTTTTCTTTATAATTAATTTCTAACCATCCTATTGTGGTCAGAGAAGATATTCTGTATGATCTCTTTCAGAACCTATTGAGAGTTAATTTGTGGCCTTGAGAAAAATGAGTTTTTTGTTGTTATTGGGTAGAGTGTTCTGTGTATCTATGCTAGAACTCTGGTTTATTGTGTTATTCAAGTCTCTATTTCCTTACTTTGTCTAATTGTTGAGTCCATCATGGAGGATATTGAAGTCTCTAACTATTATTGTGTAAGTGTCTATTTTTCTCTTCAATTCCATCAATTTTTGGTTCAGATAGTTTGATGGCCTCTTATTATGTGTATAAATCTTTATAATTGCTATATCTCTTTGTTGTATTAAATTTTAATTGCTATATAATGTCATTTATCTTTTATAAACATTTTTGATAAGAAGTCTTTGTCTGATATTAATATAGCTATCCCTGCTCTGATTTTGATTAATATTTGCGTGGAATATCTTTTTCAGTCTTTCTGCTTTCAACATGTATGTGCCTTTGGATCTAAAGTGAGTCTCATGTTGATAGCATATATCTGGATCATGACTTTTTGTTTTGTTTTATGTTTCTGTATTTTTGTTAATCTTGGTCTTTTGATCATAGAGTTTAACCCATTAATACTTTTTTTGTGTGTGTATAAAGAGAGATTTTTGCTATAAGGCTTGTTTGCTCACTGGACGCAGAGAGACAGAAAGCAAGATCCCCCCACATCCCACCTCCCACCCCAGGGAGGATGATCATACTGCAATCCCTTCTCCTCTATTCTCCTCTCAGGATTTGTGGTACACACACGCACCGAGTGGGAGTTTTAGGGCTCCAGGTCTGGGACTCAAATTGCGGCCAGCCATTTGGGGGGTCTAGTGATGTAACAATTATGCTATCTTCTGGTCCCAACCAATTAATACTTAATATAATTACTGACAAGGAGATTCTCCTGTTTGTTTTCTATGTGCCTTGTAGTTATTTTGTTCCTCATTTCCTACATTACTAACTTTGTTTTAGCTGATTGTTTTTGTATGTGTGTGATAAAATGTTGTAATCCCCTTCTAATTACCTTTTGTGTATGTTTCATAACTATTGTCTTTGTGGTTATCATAAGAATTATATTTAGCATCCTAAAGCTTTAACACTCTCATTTGCATTACATAAGCTTACTTGCAATAACATACAAGTGTTCCTATGCAGCTCTGACCTCCCTTTTCAGTTACTGATATCACAAAATTGCATCTTTAAATTTGTATGTCCAAGCATTACATAAGCTTACTTGCAATAACATACAAGTGTTCCTATGCAGCTCTGACCTCCCTTTTCAGTTACCGATATCACAAAATTGCATCTTTAAATATGTCCAAAAACATTAATAAGAAATCTGCTATAATCCTGAAAATCTTATTAAGCATCCCTTGTATGTGACAAGTTGCTCCTTTCTTTGCTTTCAAGATTCTCTTTGTCTTGGTCTTTTTGACAATGTGATTTTAATATCTCTTGGTGTGGGTCTTTTTGATATTGACAAATTTGGAGGTCATTGAGCTTCTTGAATGTTTATATTCATGTCTCATCTAACTTGGGAAGCTTTGGTGGTTCTTTCTTCAAATAATCTCTTGCTTTCACTTTCTTTCCTCTTTCTGGTACTTCCACAGTGTATATATATGTTGTTTGCCTGATGGTGTCCAACAGGTCTCTTAGGCTCTATTCACTTTTCTTCAATCTTTCTTCTTTCTGTTTCTTAGACTCATTATCAACTCAATAACTTCTGTTTTCCTGTCTTCAAGTTTGATTATTCTTTCTTCTGACTGCCCAAATTTGCCTCTGAATATTACTAGTGGATTTTCACTTCAGTTATTATGCTTTTCAGCTCTAGAAGGGGTAGGACAAAAATATAGCTGCCTACTTCTGTGTCCGTACCTCCATGATCAGAAGTAGCACTCACCAATCAGAACACAAACCATGACCCTTAGGAAAACAGTGTCTTTATTGTCACTCTGCTTTCCTAGAATTGCATGCAAGATGCTCTAGGAACATAAACCTGACTTCTAGCCATTGAGCTGGGGCTGGGTATTTGCTGCCATGCTACAAGATGAAACTGACTCAGATTAACAGTCATTTACCACACATGCCTTCTTCTGAAAGTTGCAAGCCTTCAGTAGACTCCAGAGTTTCATAATAGTTGCTTCATTCTGTCAGAGTCAATGTTAAGTAGATTGGGAGACATTTTGATCTGTCTCCAATTCCTCTATCTTCCCATAATCCTCTCTGTACCTTTGATTTTAAACCGTATTTTCCTACACATCAAAACTTCAAGGTTGGGCCAGCTGCTGGTGTGGTGGTTAAGATGGAGATGGCTAGATTCCACATGTCTGACTATGTGGTTCAAGTCTCAGACCCAACAGCTTGAAAAACGTGCCAGGCATATGTGCATACATGCCCAAAGTCACAAAAGTAGAAATGGAGGGGAGAGGTTTGCAGCATGGCCAACCCCCCATGGGAGCTGCTTTCTTCTCTTCTCTCTCTCTCTGCTTTGGTGAGTGTGTACACCTTCTATCAAATTATAAACCAAAAAAAAAAGACAACGAAAGCCTGCAAGGTTGGACCAGCCCGTTATTCTTCTCTTTGCTCTCTGTTTGCAATCCAGCAGTGGTATATCACTAGAAATAATAATTATTTTACTCAGTAGATCATTAACCACCATAAACTGATGCTCACCAAGAACAAATGAAACCTACATATTTCTAACCAGTCTTTCTAAGGAAAAAGCTGTGTCTACCTCTTCATTGTTTTTTTCATTCTCTTTTCCCTTTTGAAAAAAAATATTTTAAACACTTAATAAAAAGTAAGTTCTATGAGGGTAGAGATTTTTGGCTATATATTTCAGTATTCTATCCATAGTTCTAAAACCAGAATTTGCCACATGCTAGGTATTTATTTTAAATGAATGGACACAAGAAAGTAAAAAGTTAATATAGAAAATACACTTGTGCTCGCATGCTTAATATAATTACTGACAAGGAGATTCTCCTGTTTGTTTTCTATGTGCCTTGTAGTTATTTTGTTCCTCATTTCCTACATTACTAACTTTGTTTTAGCTGATTGTTTTTGTATGTGTGTGATAAAATGTTGTAATCCCCTTCTAATTACCTTTTGTGTATGTTTCATAACTATTGTCTTTGTGGTTATCATAAGAATTATATTTAGCATCCTAAAGCTTTAACACTCTCATTTGCATTACATAAGCTTACTTGCAATAACATACAAGTGTTCCTATGCAGCTCTGACCTCCCTTTTCAGTTACTGATATCACAAAATTGCATCTTTAAATTTGTATGTCCAAAAACATTAATAAGAAATCTGCTATAATCCTGAAAATCTTATTAAGCATCCCTTGTATGTGACAAGTTGCTCCTTTCTTTGCTTTCAAGATTCTCTTTGTCTTGGTCTTTTTGACAATGTGATTTTAATATCTCTTGGTGTGGGTCTTTTTGATATTGACAAATTTGGAGGTCATTGAGCTTCTTGAATGTTTATATTCATGTCTCATCTAACTTGGGAAGCTTTGGTGGTTCTTTCTTCAAATAATCTCTTGCTTTCACTTTCTTTCCTCTTTCTGGTACTTCCACAGTGTATATATATGTTGTTTGCCTGATGGTGTCCAACAGGTCTCTTAGGCTCTATTCACTTTTCTTCAATCTTTCTTCTTTCTGTTTCTTAGACTCATTATCAACTCAATAACTTCTGTTTTCCTGTCTTCAAGTTTGATTATTCTTTCTTCTGACTGCCCAAATTTGCCTCTGAATATTACTAGTGGATTTTCACTTCAGTTATTATGCTTTTCAGCTCTAGAAGGGGTAGGACAAAAATATAGCTGCCTACTTCTGTGTCCGTACCTCCATGATCAGAAGTAGCACTCACCAATCAGAACACAAACCATGACCCTTAGGAAAACAGTGTCTTTATTGTCACTCTGCTTTCCTAGAATTGCATGCAAGATGCTCTAGGAACATAAACCTGACTTCTAGCCATTGAGCTGGGGCTGGGTATTTGCTGCCATGCTACAAGATGAAACTGACTCAGATTAACAGTCATTTACCACACATGCCTTCTTCTGAAAGTTGCAAGCCTTCAGTAGACTCCAGAGTTTCATAATAGTTGCTTCATTCTGTCAGAGTCAATGTTAAGTAGATTGGGAGACATTTTGATCTGTCTCCAATTCCTCTATCTTCCCATAATCCTCTCTGTACCTTTGATTTTAAACCGTATTTTCCTACACATCAAAACTTCAAGGTTGGGCCAGCTGCTGGTGTGGTGGTTAAGATGGAGATGGCTAGATTCCACATGTCTGACTATGTGGTTCAAGTCTCAGACCCAACAGCTTGAAAAACGTGCCAGGCATATGTGCATACATGCCCAAAGTCACAAAAGTAGAAATGGAGGGGAGAGGTTTGCAGCATGGCCAACCCCCCATGGGAGCTGCTTTCTTCTCTTCTCTCTCTCTCTGCTTTGGTGAGTGTGTACACCTTCTATCAAATTATAAACCAAAAAAAAAAGACAACGAAAGCCTGCAAGGTTGGACCAGCCCGTTATTCTTCTCTTTGCTCTCTGTTTGCAATCCAGCAGTGGTATATCACTAGAAATAATAATTATTTTACTCAGTAGATCATTAACCACCATAAACTGATGCTCACCAAGAACAAATGAAACCTACATATTTCTAACCAGTCTTTCTAAGGAAAAAGCTGTGTCTACCTCTTCATTGTTTTTTTCATTCTCTTTTCCCTTTTGAAAAAAAATATTTTAAACACTTAATAAAAAGTAAGTTCTATGAGGGTAGAGATTTTTGGCTATATATTTCAGTGTTCTATCCTTAGTTCTAAAACCAGAATTTGCCACATGCTAGGTATTTATTTTAAATGAATGGACACAAGAAAGTAAAAAGTTAATATAGAAAATACACTTGTGCTCGCATGCTTTATTATTATTATTTGTAGAGGTTTTCTGCCTTAGCGCACCTGCGCTCACTGGAGAGAGAAAGACAGACAGACAGATGCAGTGAGAGGGAAACCAAGAAATCACCCCTTGGAGATGGGGTGGCCATGCCACAATCCCTCTGTTCTCCTTCCAGAATTGTGGACATCCACACATATGCACCTGGCATGATTTTCAACCCACTGGGTCCAGGACTCAAACCATAGTCAGCTATGTGGGAGTCCAGCGACATAACCACTATGTCATCCACTGGCCCCTCCCATGCTTTATTAAATTGTGATATATTTGCTTCAGATATTTCATTTGTTTTTTTTTTTTTTTTTTTTTTTTTTTTGAGAGGTTTTTGCCATAGGGCAAGTGCACTCGCCAGAAAGACAGAGAGAGACAGAGAGATAGAAAGCGAGAAATCACCCCCCAGGGGGGATGCCCATGCCACAATCCCTTCTCCTCCATTCTCCTCTTGGGATCTTGGGCATGCATGCACACACACGCCCGGTGTGAGTTTTAAGCCACTGGATCCAGGACACGAACTGTGGTCGACTACGTGGGAGTCCAGCGACATAACCATTACACTAACTGCTTGTCCCTTCTTTTCCTTTTTTGTAAAGAGAGGTTTTTTTTTGCTATAGTACACATGTGCTCACTGAAGAAACAGACAGAAAGAAAGTGAGAAATCACTCCCCGGGGCGGTGGCCATTCTGCAATCCCTTCTTCTCCATTCTCCTCTTGGTACTTGGGACATGCATGCACATGCCAGATATTTCTTTTAAGAAATCAAATATTGGGAATCAGCAGTTAGCATAATGGCTATGTCGCTGGACTCCCATATAGTTGACTGCATTCGAGTCCCGGACCCAGTGGCTTAAACTCACGCTGGGCACGTGTGCTTGTGTGCCCAAGATTCCGAGAGAAGAATGGAGGAGAAGGGATTGCGGCATGGCCATCCCCCCAGGGAGTGATTTCTTACTTTCTATCTCTCTGTCTCTCTCTGTCTTTCTGGTGAGCACACGTGTGCCCTAAAGCAAAAAAAAAAAAAAAAAAGAAAAGAAAGTATTATTGATAAGTTGAAGTCCTCTTCCAGGATCCTATTCACCTCTCCATCGCTAATGATAGTTTATACCAATAATTTTATATTTATCTCTAGCCTGTAAGTTTTTGCACTTCAGCAAATGTTTAGAGGGAATAAATACACAGGTATATATATATATATACACATGTACATATATATACACACACACACACACACATATATCATATATTTATATACAGGTATATATGTGTATATATATACATATCACTACATATAACAATTATATGTATATAATTGTTAAAAGATTATGAATGACATTATATACTACATGTCATTGTACAGCTTTTCCCCTTCTATACTGTACTTTGTAAAATTAATCCCCGTTGAGGTCTTTGACACCAGTTCTTGCTTGTATCACAATTTGTTTATCCGCTCTCCCCCTGATGGGCATTTGAATGATTTCCAGATTTATACCATCACTAGCGCTGCTACAGTGAACGTTACTTTAAAATTGTCCTCGTGCGACAATCTGCAGTGTTCCTTTAGGATAGAACTATGTTGAATCTAAAATGCAGTTCATAGGGTATAAAGAATTTCTTGTTTAGTAGATACTATAAAACTTTCCAGCTAACATTTTGTATAAGTTAACATTCCCCACAGAAATATTTGAGAGTTGTCATTGCTCTACATCCAAGCCACCATTTAGTATTGTCAGACTAAATATTTTTGTAATCTCATGATGCGAAATGGCAACTTAATTTTATTTCGCATTTCTCTGAGTCTTAAGAAAGTTGAAAAGTGCTTCCTATGTTTAATGGTCAGTAGGCAATCATCTTCTCTCAACTGTCTTCATCTAACTATAACTTTGCCTTTTCTTAACTGAGCTATTTTTCTCTTTAACTTGCCGGCAATCATCATATAGACTGGCAACAATTAATAATTCTTTTCTCAGTTATATGCACTGTAAATATCTTCTTTCAGTCTGTGTTTTACCTTAATGCTATTTATAGCATCTTTTTCTTATGAAAGAGTTTTACATTTTAATTGAGTCAAATTTATCCATTTTTCCCTTAATCGTTTTTGTATATTAAGAACTCTTTACCCTCGGGTCTCAAAGATACTCTTCTATGCTATTTTCTAAATTTCATAAGTGCTGCTCTACACATTTACTTTTTAATTTGGTCCAGGGAATAAGAGAAGAATTAAATTTTATCTTTTTCCATACAGGTAACTAATTCCTTACCACCATTTTATTACCCTACTGATCTGTAATACGACTCCTGGCAGACACTGAGTTTTCCTGTATGCATGGCACTGAGCTCCAGCATATCTCGCTTGTCATCTTGTCTGTCTCTGGGCCAAAACCACACCGCATTCATCAGTATAACTCTACACAGATTACTAACCTCTTCCCCATCTTGTTCTTCAAATATTTTTTGGCTACTCTTGTTCTTTTCTCTATTGTATGAATCTTACGGGCACTGTCAATTCTACATAAAACTGTGACCAGACTTTAAATAGAATTGCATCCATTTGTAAATTAATTTGAAGAGAATTGCCGTATTATAGTACATCGTCCCATCTCAAAGCATGGCTTTTATCTTTGACATCTTTATTTATATAAGACTTGCTTTACTTCAAGAATGCTTTGTTCTCTTTTTAATTACCTTGTACGTTAGATTTATTCTTAGGTAAAAAAGTAGTCTTTGTTGCCTCTGTGAAAACCATATTTTTTGTATTGCTTTTCATATTAGTAACTATGCTGAGGTGTGTACCTGAAAATCTGGACCAACTCTCAAATTAGTCTTATAATTTCATATTGGTTCCTTATTTAACATGATCATTTAAATTTTATACGTATATACATATGAGTCATATTTCCTCTTACATCTTTTACCCGTCATGTTTTTATCTGCCTCACTGGCTTGTCTAGTACCTCTAGAACACTGTGGAATAGAAGTAGTGATATGAAGCCTTTTGCTTCACCGCCCCATGGAAAGCAGGATGGTCATCAGCTCTGCTGGAGCCTCCCGTGAAGATTCGGCCAGGGCTCTCACTCTTGCTCTTGACGTGTGCTCAAAACAGCACTGTCTAATCTGGAAACACGGCCTCAACACGTGCCGTCAGAGTTGCCATCAGTACGCAGATGACACGGGCTTCATCAAGTTGGACTAAATAATCTTCCTTGAATGGATTGTCCAAGATATCCACCCAGTGAAAAAAATCAGGCTGGCCATTTGTAGACATTAAAAAATATATAAATACAAAGGGGTGATATGAAATAACCTGATCTTGTCCCTGATTTTATTGATAATTCTTTCAAAGTCTCATTGGTAAGCAAGATTAGTGTAGGTTGTAAATACGAGGTAAAGATCCCCTCCACTCCTCACTTAAGACATTTTAAACAATATGATGAATGTTCATTTTTTTTTTAACCAAAAGCTTTTTTCTAAAGGTACTGCATAATTATAAAGTTTTTCTTAATTTCTTAACATGGCATATTATATAAAACTATTTTATAATCCCTTTAGCAACCATCCTTTCATATTTATTAGGATTGCTGACATAGTACATACCTTGGTAACATTTATTATTTTATTATCATTTCCCTTGCAATTTTCTTTCTTGCTGTTTTCTGTTGAAGTTTATAGTTTTTTATCTTCCTATTTTTTATCTTCTACTTGTTTGGAAACTATAGATTCTATTCTTTTGGTGGTTGCCATTAAAATTTTTAGACACATTTCCACCTATGTATTATTTTTAGCAAAGTCTAAAGTTGTTCAGCATCAAAAAAAATCATATTAGAGGGCCAGTAGGTGACATGGCCACATGACTGACCACAGTTTGTGTCCCAGACTGGGGACTTGAAAATCATGCCAGGACCATGTATTGTACATGACCAAAAATCCCAAGAAGAGAATGAAGGAGAAGGGATTGCTATATGGCCATCCCCCATGGGGAGTGATTTTTCACTTTAATCTTTCTCTTTCTTTCTCTCTCTCTCTGATGAGCTCACACACCCCATGGCAAAAACCTAAAAAAAAAAAAAAAAAAAAAAAATCATTAAATTAGAGTGCATATACATTGAGAGAGAGAGGCACCCTCCACAGGGCTTGGTCACATCGTGATTACCCTTCTCCATTCCATCAAGATCTTGGGAACACACATGTACCCAGCATGTGTTCAAGCCAGCCAGGCTGGGGATTCAAACTATGGTCAGCATGTGGCTTCCAACTCTGCGATCTGGTACACTACCAACTACAACACAGAGGCTGGGTTTGTTCTACATCTTAACCTCATCCCATGGAACATTTCAAATTGTTATTTAGATCTTTAGATTTATCCTTTATTACACCAAAAAACATCAGCCAGCCAGTAGTTAATATATTATCCTTTATTTCTATCAATGTCTATACTTATTATACATATTATCTTGTATTCCATACCTTCCCATTAGGTTCATTTTTAGAAGAAAGTATATCCTATAATTAGAGTCTATGATTGGTTAATTATCCAAATATTTGTAATTAAAAAAATGTCTATTTTATGGGTTTTAATAGTTTGGTGAGTATAAAACTCTAGGTGTAAAGTTCATTTCTCTCAGCTCATGAAAATTGGTGTCTTCTTTCATCTATTGTAATTACTGTTAATCTGTTGTCAGTCTATTGAGTGCTCCTTTGCATGGGCTCTGTCTTTTATCTCGAATAGCTTTTAAGATTTTTCTGCTTATTCTTGATGCTCTTCAATTTCACTGTTTTGTACACTTAGTTATCTTGCTTGCTACTAAAGGACTTTTAACCATGCCATTTACAGAAACTCTCAGTTCCAGAAAATCTCAGTTCCGAGATCTACAAATATTACTTCTCCATTCCTCTTTGTTGTTACTCCCACTGGGCATAGATGGGAGGACTTGTGTCACTCCCTTTCAAAATCCCCACTATCGTCTGCAAGGTTGTGCCAATCATGTTTCTCCATCATTTCAAATGGAAAATTAAGATAAAATATAAATAGGGAAATATTTATTATCTTCTTTTAAAATACTAATTTATATAGCATTAAAATAATGTGATTCAGTGGGGCCAGCAGGTGGCATAGTGGTTAAGGTGCTGGACTCCCACATGACTGACTGTGGTTCGAGTCCCGCACTTGACAGCTTGAAACTCGATCAGTCACATGTGCATGCATGCCCAAAATCCCAAGAGGAGAATGGAGGAGAAGAGATTGTGGTATGGCCATCCCCTCGGGGGGGAGGGGGTGATTTCTTACTTTCTCTCTCTCTCACTCTGTGTCTCTGGCAAGTGCACACACCCTATATCAAAAATCTGTTGAAAAAAGTTTTCTACATAAAAATCATTCTCTCATAGCAATCTTGTATATAATTACTATCATCTGATCTATTGTGTTTCTCTTCTTTCTCTAACATTTTGTTATTGCCAGAATCAATTCCTAGCATGTAGTAGGTCCTTAAATATTTGTTGAATGAATGATAAGCTCATATATCTTTATATGTTCAAGAACTTAATTCAGTTAATCTTGAGCAAGAGAGTTATTTCCATGAAAATACGAAAAAAGAGTGACAGGTGCATTGAGAGAGTGAGGAGTCAAATGTGGGACTGAAGAAGGTGGGACAAATGGGACAAATGGACGGGAACCGGAACGATGCACTCATTCTGGCCACAGTCTAGCTTAGTTGTGGAAAGACAGAGAACAAAGCTAGCCAATGTGGGAGCGTGCTAACTTGTTTGGGATTAAGCCTGGACACTTAGATACAAGCATAGGAAGAATCAGGTAGATGTCTGCTCCAGTAGGAATACAGAGCGAAGGGTCCAAACTTCGACTGGCCCCACTTACACTCAAACTCCTCAGTGTGGCAGTTAAGGTCTTCCAGGCTCAGGTCTCTACCTTCCTGGCCTCCTCTGTCATCATGCTACGCACGTTCCATACCCCGTTCCATCCACTGTGAAGCAATAACACCTTCCTGAACTTGGTCTTCATGTTTCTCTAGATTTCAGCCTGTTACTTTTCTTCTGCCTAAAATATTTCACTCTGTCTCCAGACCTTCATTCTCTCCAGTTTCCCTGTCTCCTACTTTTTCTTCAGGGCTTTGCTCAAACATTGGCATTTATAGGAAGCATTTTCTGCTCCCCAACTTCAGGTACACTGGCTTTCTGATATGTCTCACTAGCACCTATGTACTTGTATGTAGCATTGATTATGATTTTGAAATTGCCATCTTTTCTGGGTTTCTCCCCAACCGGGCAATATGATCCCCAGAGAGAGGGATGAGGTGATGTTCGTGGATGTCTTCCAGCACCTAGCACAACTGACACACTGGTGGTACTCAGTAACAGTTACTGACTACATGATGAATTGATGAGTGATGGATGACAGGTCCAAGAAGGCCATTGGATCACAGAGGGACTCTAAAGAGGCATGAGAATTCAGCTGGTTTAAGTCTCAAACCCACCCAAGAAGGGTATGTCTTGGCTCAAGTCAAGGGAGCTTTACAGAAGACTGGGAGGACTTGGTATCCAGCACAGTTGTGCTCAGCAACATTAAGTCAGAGGTAGATTAAGACCATGGTAGATTAAGATCAAGTAGCCAATAGTCTTAGAAAATCTCAGCCTTTCCTTTCTGGTGTGTTCTGTAGTTCCTGCTGTGACAATCCCTTATTGATACTGACTGCAAACACCAAAGTCCCTCCTGTTCTTTCTCCTTTCTGTAATGGCAGCTCTCTAGACATCTCATCTGTGAAATTTTAGGCATGAATGGGTGTGGAAAGAGGCATGGATATTTGAACTGCAGGATATTCTCAGTGACTCTGTGTCACGGCCCAGGAGAAGCTACTCACTCTGCCACTAGGCTGATGGGTGAAGGCTTCGTCAGTCACGAAGTGGAGAATCAGGGAGCCTCCCAAGAGGACACAAAATCACCTTGAGAGAGGCACTGAGGTGTTAGAGGGACATGCCTGTGTTGTTTCAGTGGGTTGGATTTGATCTTTAATGATGCAGAAATCATATGTTATGCTTTCTGCCAACTGGAATCTATGGTTACTCTCCCAGCCAGTTGTTCTCTAGGTCGTGTTCCTTATAATGGAAGGGATACATTGAGATTATATCTTTTCAATCCTACAGCCTCAGAAATCTATACTGATACTAATAAAGGCACTCATTTCTCCTATGAGAACCCCTCTGTGACAAAAGTATGTTTGGGTATTGCCTAATGCACTCATAATAAATATATACAGCCATAAAACAGAGCCAAAGTCCTGGTAGCCTGTTATTTGCAGTAATTGTAGATTGTGAGTGGACATTTTAAAGAGAAGCTTACAAGTTAGTTGTACTTTCTGGTAGTAATTACCTCCCACAAACATGACTCACTTCGGCAGTTTAAATGCAAGAGTTGGGTGTCCCAAAGTCAACAGTCTTATAAATAAATCTCTGAATCATGAACCGAATGCATAAATGTTTAAATATTTCTCCCTGATCTCAAAGCCAGCTTTAGATTGAAGATTGTACGCATTAAATACCTTTGGGGAAAAATGAAAATGAGGAAAGCAGAAAAGATGACCGAAGTCTCTGTATATTGTGGTGAGGCTTTTGTCACTTCAGATATCACCACCCCTTCTGGAGGACCCAAACTCAGCGACGGGTATTAAGTGTATGTTTGCCTCAGTTCAGGGAGGGGAGGTTGCAATTTGTTTTGATGTAGCCCTTTTGTCTTGTTTTAAAATAGTCCTCGCAGAGCTGACTTTTATGGTCATGTAGCAACATTAACGCTTTTGGGTGGGACTGCCCAGGAGTCTCCTGGGTAATGGAAGCTGTAACTGAAGACATGGGGCTGTCTCAGCTATGAGGGCTGCAGGACAACCCATGCCAGGAGGAGACGTTCATTTTTTCTGGAATGTTCATTCAAAGACATTGTGTATCTCAATGAGCTTTGGCTTTCCAAATCAGTGAGGCTGTTTCTCAAGCATGAAAAAGAAAAAGCACACTATGAAACTATTAGCAGAAATTTAGGTGCTGACATGATCCACCCACCAGGTTTTGGTTGTTGTGTTTTTGTTGTTGTTGTTGTTTTTTGTTTTTGTTTTTGTTTTTTGAGAAGTCTTAACATTGTATTTGTTTCTGGTTAGAAAGGGCTGTGTGAGAAGTCTGTTGTATTGTTGTTATATCCATGAATTTCTAAGTGCAATGTTAATCACCCACATGGATCTAAGAGTAAAATCTAGGGTCAGAACTCCACCATTTATGTTTTAAATATAAAGTCATGGGCTAGCCTGTGGCATGGTGGTTAAGGAAGCTAGATCCCATTTGGCCAAATGCATGGTTCAAGTCTCAACTTGGTGGCTTGAAAAATATACCACATGTATGTGTGCCCAAATCCTGACAAGATGAAGAAAAGAGGAGAAGGGATTGCAGTGTTGACCATCCCTCATTGGGGTTCTTTCTCCTTCTTCTCTTTGTGTGTCTTTGTCTCTCTCTGGCAAGTATGTGTGCCCTCTGGCAAATTTTTAAAAAATAATAAAAACAAAGGGACCAGCAGATGGCTTGGTGTTAAGGCTCTGGACTTATGTTAAGGCATGGCTGACCACCATTCAAGTCCCAGACCTGTTAGCTTGAAACTTGTGCTGGGTGTGTGTACATGCATGCCCAAAATCTCAAGAGGAGAATGGAGGAGAAGGGATGATGATGTGGCCATCCCCTCAAGGGGTGATTCTCATTTTCCCTCTCTCTGTCTCTCTCTGGTGAGTGCATGCACCGTATGATAAAAAACTGAAAAAAAAAAAAAAAAAAAACACGTGCCAATCTATCTTTTTTCTCCCTGTTCAAAATAGCTATGTGGTAGCCAACTGAACACCGGATCTTACAGAATGTTCAGTGTCAGAGAGAACTGCTTCTGCTGAAAAGCCTTTTTCAGTGCTCTTCTGAATTTGCTGTCTATTTTGCTCCTAGTTATTTTCATATCCTCAGCTGCTGTTGTTACATTCCCATCTCTTGGAAGGATCCAGAGAAATACAGGGTTGCTCTGTGGCCAAAGGGAAAAAATGCCTGCCAAGAATGCTGAACTTCTGGTGAAGGTCACTAAATACTACAAAATGGACTAAGTACAGCAAATAATAATGTTGGTGCACACAAATGAATACCCAATTGCAGTGGTATTTCGTGGAGAAATCTGATATCATATAATAACACTAGTACATGAAGACAGGGAGGAGCGGAGAAAATACCTCCAAAAGGCACACAGCAATGCTGTGGTTAGGCAAGGACCAACCCAATACTCAGAGCGTCCCAAAATAATCACCATGACAAATAATTAGTATCTTCAGTTGCACATATTAGACCCCACAGCTTCACAGACCAGAAACTTTCCACCTGGCTCTCGTTAAAAGTCCTTTGGACAGGAGGAAAATTTTAGGCCCGTAAAGACCATTCCCTTGAGTGGAAAATGATCACCTATAACTGACTTTCAGACTCAGAGCTTATCAAGGGGTGGGGCAAATTCTCTCTATACATCTCACCAGAGATACTTACTGGGCCAAGGATACTATTTCTGGTCCAGGAAGAGTGTGAGGATTGGGGCAGGGAGGAGAAGGACGAGGGTGTGGTTTGGCAGATCTGTTACATGCCTTCTCATACAACTTTTAAAACAAGAACATCTCACTCCTAAGGACAGAGCTCCAAGGGACCCCCAACGGACATCTGCAGAGAATAGCAGTTGCCTTGAGACAGATTGGAAGTGACTTTAGAGAAGACAGAGTGCTAACTAGTAGTCCAATTCCCAGGCTCCTTTGCCAGGAATGAGTGAGGCAGTAGCCTATACTTTTGACTTGAAAAACTGTATCAAACTGTCCCCATTTTCTCTTTACCTAAGTTAGGCTACCTCACAAGGACTGGTGGTTACACGGAGACGGTATTTCTTCATTAAGTTCCCGTCCTTCCTTCACCCCCATTATAATATAGTTTTTTGTTACTTTATATTTTTAAATTATTATTTATTGAATCTGATTTTCTATTATTATTTTTTTAATTTGACCAGAGAGAGATAGAGAGGAAAAGTGAGAAAGCAAGCCACCAGGTCTGGGACTCAAATTGCTGTTGACCATGTGAGAGTCCAGCACCTCAACCACCATGCCACCTGCTGGCCCCAAGTTTTTTGTTACTTTCAGCCTAATGGAAGCAAATGAAAGAGAATGTAAGGAACATCCTCGCCCCCCGTTTTTTTGGAGAGGTTTTTGCTATAGGGCGCATGCGCTCACCAGACAGACAGAGAGAGACAATAGAGACAGAAAGCGAGAAATCACCCCCCCAGAGGGGATGGTCACGCCGCAATCCCTTCTCCTCCATTCTCCTCTTGGGATCTTGGGCACGCACACACACGCACCCGGCGTGAGTTTTAAGCCACCGGGTCCGGGACACGAACCGTGGTCGACTACGTGGGAGTTCAGCGACATAGCCATTACGCTAACTGCTGATTCCCAAGAAACATACCTTTTGAAATGAATTAGAAAACGTTATCAGTACATTCCAGAACAGGAAAACTGGATAATGGAAAGATGCGAACTTATTTAAATCGACGTTCCCTCCTGGGAACCTCTTGGGATGCTCTCAGCCTCATTGGTCTGGTCCAGCTCCAGCTCTGCAGATGGTACATTGGCTCTGCCTAGCGTCAGCCTAGGACTCTGACACTGGCACGACACTCAGTGGGTCTTGCTAGGCACTGAGTCATGCTTGACCTTGAAGCTGGTAAAACTTGCAACACGAGGTGTGAGGACCAGGGGTAAAAACATCCTTTTTTTGCCTCTGGGTTGATGCTCAAGATGCTGTTCAGACAGACTCTCAGAGGACATCCCAGAGGGTAGGACACTGCAGGACAGGGCAGCAGCCCACCAGGGAGCACCATTCTGATGCCTCTTCCTCCTTCCCCACCCACTCCCTGCCCTTCACGCTGCGCCACGTGGTGATACTAATGAGTGAGCTTCAGTCTTTTGTCTTGGCCGCTTCTTTCTGGAGAAGCCAGGGTAAGACACACTTTTATATAGGGAAAAAACTGCACTATAGTTGGGACCAGCAGTTGGCATAATGGCTATGTCACCGGACTCCCATAGTTGACAGCAGTTCGAGTCCCAGACTCGGAAGCTTAAACTCACACCAGGTGCACGTGTGTGCGTGCCCAAGATCCCAAGAGGAGAAAGGAAGAGAAGGGATTGGGGTGTGGCGTGGCCAGCCCTCCGAGGGGTGATTTCTTGCTTTCTGTCTCTGTCTTTCTGGTGAGCGCATGCTCCCTATAGCAAAAACCTCTCCAAAAAAAACAAACAAAAAACCTACACTAGCACACCTGCATAAATAAACTATCAAAACTGGTGTTTAACACTTTTTATTAAAAGAAGGCTAGATAATATGCACTACAGGTTCATCAATGGTAACAAATGCTGCTCTCAGGGGTGGGACAGTGATAGTGGGGAAGGATATGAACATGCGAGTGAGAGGGTAGGAGGGAAATAATTGTACTACCACTTGCTTTGTCTGTGAACTCTACTGATCTAAACAATAGAGGCTATTAACATATAAAAAGGAGCTGGATAAAGGACTAGCCAATCATATTATTAAAACACATAAACCATGCAGTGATTAAATCGGTGTGCACTTCATGCAAGACATAGGCAGAAAATTCACTGTGCCCACCGCCTGTCGGGCCCTCTATTAGGCACTCGACCTGAATACCTCATTGAATCCTCATAACAGCCCCGTCTAGTAGGTATCACTTATGTCATCATCTTATACATTGAAACAAACCAACAAACCAACCAACCTAAGGCCTAGAAACTTTCCCAAATTCACCCAACCAGTATGTTATAGAGATAGGATTTGAACTTTTTTTGTTTTTGGAGAGGTTTTTTCTTTAGGGTGCATGCGCTCACCAGAAAGACAGAGAGAGACAGAGAGACAGAAAGTGAGAAATCACACCCCAGAGGGGATGGCCATGCCACAATCCCTTCTCCTCCATTCTCTTCTTGAGATCTTGGGCATGCATGCACACGTGCCCAGCATGAGTTTAAGCTACCGGGTCTGGGACTTGAACTGTGGTCAACTATATGGCAGTCCAGTGACATAGCCATCATGCTAACTCTTGGTCCCGAACTTTTTAATAACAGAGAAATAGCTGGTAGGACTGGCCTTGTGTTGCAACAGTTAAGGGCTATGCACAAGAAAACAGATCCACATGGCTGACCACAGTTCCAATCCTGCCTCCAGTGGCCTGCAAAACACCCTACGTTAGGGGCCAGCAGATGGTGTGGGGGTTGAGGTGCTGGACTCCTAGATGCTGACTGCAGTGTGAGTCCTGGGCCAGGTGGCTTGAACATCACCCCAGTGCATGTACGCCCAAAATCTTGAGACGAGAATAAATAAGGGACTGCAGAGTGGCCGTCCTCCCTGGGGTGTGATTTCTCACTTTCTCTGTCTTTCTCTGGCAAGCACGTGCACACTATTAGCAAAAACCTAAAAACAAAACAAAAACAAACACACACACACAAAATCTAGGTGTTTGTGTGTGTACCCTTCATTCCTGATGAAATGGATGAAAAAGGATTGCAGCATGACCACTCCTCAATAGGGAGTGCCCTCCCTCTCTCTCTCTCTGTATATATATATCATATATGTATATGATAGATATATATATACACACACACAGACACCTATAGATA
>NW_006160094.1:521830-542768 GCF_000334495.1 Tupaia belangeri chinensis
TATATATATATATAGTAATATTTAGTAAAAAATAAGTTCACAAAATTATTTATACAATCAATAGCTGATAAAATGTCAAAACTCATAAAGAGATAAGAAGAAAATGAGTCCAACTTTACTTACTTATTTAGAGAGATAAGTACCCTTGATAGCGTGTCTACACTGCACACCTCCCCCAGTTCTTCAGCCACCCAGGGTCATGGCACATTCGGCATGTTCACATAGACCCAGGACAAGAACCTGGAGCCCTCTCACCTGGATTCCAGGATCACACAGCGGCACCCCACCACCCTGCCATGGTGGCTGGACCTAAATCAGATTATTAGTTGTTTCCGTACTGGGATGGAAACAACTTTTCTGTTTCTTTGCCACTATCTGTGCTAAGGCAGGCGGGAAGCTAGCTATTCACTAACCATTTCTCTCCCTCGGGACATACAGAAGATCACATTTCCGGGCGTCCCTTCAGGTGTGGCTGGGGGACCCATTCTGGCCATTGGAATATGGGCAGTAGCGTGGGCTCCACGTTTAATCTTAAAATCTCAGGAGAGACCATCTGCTCTCTGTGCCCCTCTCGTTGGCTGGCTGGCCACAGAAGATCCAGCTCATGATCCCGAGATCCCTAAGGACACCATGGCCCCAGAGGCCAGTCAAGCTTCTAGATGAAAGAAGCTAGATTTCTAGTGGCTGCTGAAGTAGAGCAACCCAACCCAACACCCGGAAGCACTATGACATGAACGAGAGATAAATCTTTTATGTGTTTACTTCTCAGTTAAGCGACTAAGCTTCAGGGCTGTTTGTGTAACAGTCATTGTAAATTATCTTAATACATGTACTTGCCAATTCTTTTTCATAAAAAGTAATCTAAATAAAAGTAAAGCACGGTTAGTTTCTGGCTCAAGAATTCCAACTTTAACCAGTGATATTTTTAACCCCTTCAGGATTCTATGAGCCCCACTCCAGGCTGTCATACAACTGCAGCAGCAACCACCATCACAGCACTGCAGCTGTGGAGCTGGATGAGTTTTGGTACTTGTGTACTGTTATGTAACCACAAGAGAGATCGAGAACATTTTCAACAGCCTGGAAAAGTTTCCTGGGCCCCTCTGTGGTTGGTCACCTCCCTCGAACCCTACACTCAGGCAATCAGGCCTGTCCCAGAGTTTGATATACAGGGAACCACACAGAACATCATCTTTCACAATCGACTTCTTTTGCTTAAGTATAATGCTTTTGAGATTCCTCCATGTTGTTACACGTGTTACTATTTCAATCTCCTTAAGTTCTGACTTCTTCTCAGTGATGGAACCGCCTGACTCCTAGCTGAGTACCTGACTGTCCACTTAGAGACTACATTCCCCGATGGGACTCAATTCATGCTAATGAGGTGAAGGCAGAAATGATATATAAGATTTCTGGGTCACACCCTCAATGGCAAGTTCCTTGTCCTCAACATCTTCCTGCTGGCTGGGAAATGAGAAGACTGGGACAATCTTGGAAGGCACACGTTCAGGGTGGCAGAACACACCACTGCCCTGGAAACCCTCACCTAAGTACTGGTATGGGGAAATAGACGCCTCTCTTATATGAGCTACTGTATTTTGGATCTCTCTGTTACAGCAGCAAAGTGATTAACCTAACAAGTGGATTCCCCATGATGCAGGAGCTGTATTTTATTCATCTTTATAACCTACCACAACTTAACTCAGTGGTTCATAGTGAAAAAGCTTCCAGTGGCTGTTTTTGAGATGAATATTGAATAAAACAACAAATGAATTCCATGTATGTGTAATGTTAGACCTGAGAGAAACATTTTAAAACTTAAAATCCTACCTAACTTTTTTTAAAAAATTGGTATCAAAATAATATTTTCTACCAGGTTTGATAGCGACATATCATAATATGCCTGAAATTCAAGTTGGTAATGTAAAAAAAGTGTAGACTATGGAATGACTCATAAAGATGGTATCTAGATAATGATGGTTTAAAAAATATTATAAAATTATAAAATAATACAGATGAGGCTGAATTACAGGGTAACTATTCATCATCCAAATTCATACTTTCTTCTTTCCAAGAAAAGTTATCAACGCTTGAATCAGCTAAAGCAGAGTTGGAACAAGTAACTGGAAATATGTTTCATGAAAGGTAATCAATGGAAGCAAATTAAAGAGTACAGCTTGATTCCCCCACTTAAACAAACCCAATTCCTTGCTGACAAAATCTGGCCAAAACAAATCTACCCTGCATTCCTTGGAAATATTAGCTGTATGAAAAAAATAAAATTACTTAAAAATGTTATTTAACTTATCATTTAGCCCCTGCAAGTAAACTTAAGATCCAGGTCCAATTTTCTTTTTTAATTTTTTTAAATAATTATTTTATTTAACCTTATTTATTTATTTACTTTGTTTTATCTTGACCTAAGAGGGACACAGTGAGAGAGAGAAAGAGAGAAAGAGAGAGAGAAAGGAGAAAAAGTGAAAGAGTAAGCTGCTATGTCTGGGACTCAAACCACAGTTGACCATGTGGGAGCCCAGTGCCCTTAACCACCATGCCACCTGCCAGCCTCCCAGGTCCAATTTTATATGACAGAAAAATTAACAGAATTTCATGTTGTTGTTTTTAAAAAAGTATATATATGTGTGTGTGTGTGTGTGTGTGTGTGTGTGTACATATTTTTGTTTTGTTTTGTTTTGTTATCAGGCATGTGTGCTTGCTAGAAGGAGGGGAAAAGAGAGAAGAAAAATGAGAAAGCATCCCCCCAAGGACAGTGGCCATGCCACAATCTCTTCTTCTCCATTGTCTTTTCAAGTTTGGGCATGTACGCACACAAGCCTGAATCTTTTTTATATAGAGATTTTTGCTGTAGGGTGCGGGTGCTCACTGGAGAGAGAGAGAGAGAGAGACAAAAAGTGAGAAATCGCCCCCAGGGGGGATGACCACACCACATTTCCTTCTTCTCCATTTTCCTCTCAGGATCTTGGGCAAGCACACACATGCACCTGGCCTGAGTTTTAAACTGCCTGGTCTGGGACTTAAACCGTGGTTGACTATGTAGGAGTCTAGTGACAATGACTACACCATCTGCTGGTCTTAGAACTTGGAACTTTTTTAAGCCAATGGGTCCCACGAACAGATGAATGGATAGAAAAACTGAAACTGGGGCACATAAAGTCTATGGAATACTATTCAGCCATAAACAAACAAACAAAAAAAAAAAACCCTGGCTTTTGACAGGAAGTGAATGAATATGGAAGATTTACTGCTGAGTGAAGCAAGCCAGGCTATGAAGGAGAGGCATTGTATGTCTCCACATAATAGATACCAAGTGTCTGCACTCTGTGACTGAAACTGATTGACTAAAGGATATAGAAACACAAGTATATAGATGTAAATATCAGATATAGTGTGTGTGAAAGAGGAGGGTCTGAGGAAGGACATTTAGAAGAAAAATAGGGAGGCAAAGTATTAATGAGACAAAGAAATGTGGTATTATCTGAATCCGAAACTTGAACCACTTAGTTGGCCATGTGGAATCCAGTCACCTTCACCAGCCACTGGCTGACTCTACAAATAAAATTTTTTTTTTGGAGAAGTTTTTGTTATAGGGCGCATACGCTCGCCAGACAGACAGAGAGAGACAGAGAGATAGAAAGCAAAAAATCACCCCGCAGGGGGGATGGCCACACCACAATCCCTTCTCCTCCATTCTCCTCTCGGGATCTTGGGCATGCACGCACACGCGCCCGGCGTGAGTTTAAGCCACTGGGTCTGGGACTCGAACCGCGGTCGACTACGTGGGAGTCCAGAGACATAGCCATTACGCTAACTGCTGGTCCCTAAAAATTTTAAAAGTTGTGCTTCTTCACACCCTTTTTCAAAAACCTTTTTTTTTTTTTTTAAGTCATGCTTCTGTTCTCTGTTCAACTACTTTTACTTTGCTATCATTTCTCTAGTATTAACTTTTTTTCTTTTTCTTTTTCTTTTTTTTTTTTTGCGGGGGGGAGCCAGGAAAATACACGGAGGGTCTAGATGTTAATATATAAAGTTGGAATTGAAGGACTTCTGCCATGATAGAGTACTATTGTCTTATTCATGCCAGAGAAGCTCAGCAATTGCCAGTCTATTGCAAACCCCACACAGAGTTCCCACCAAGTCCCACTTTATTTAGCAACAAGGAAACAGTCACTTTTTTGAGGTCACACAAACTGTTAGCAACTATAATTGTGTACTCTCACCACTAATTTACTCATTTTCTAACTCTAAAAACTTGTTGCAATCTAAGTAAATCAATTTATTTTCCCAAGGGGTGTTGTTTTAAATATAAAGATTGATTAGCATCCTTTTAGTTTAATAAACTATAAATAGTATGGCTGCATTGCACTTACATTGACATCCTAGGCTACTTAACCATTTAGGATAATGAAAAATCACTTATGGCCATTTACATAACTGGCATGTAAATTTAAAGTATCTATCCATCACTAAAATATTACATGAAATTATTAAAATGCCATTTCATTGTAGTTAAAATAGTTGTTCAAGTGCGAATTTTAAGTAGATTGAATTAAATACATTTTCCCAAATAATTTCTCCCAAGACAGTCTGAACATATTGTTATATGTAGAAGAGTTTCAACAAATAATACTTATTTGCCCTACAATAAAAACTAGAATGGCTGTTTGACATTTAGAATTGAAAATGGAAAGTTCTTTTTATCCTCCCACCTACCTCTGGGACTGCATTTTTCTTAATATTTTCCTGTGAAGGACTCAGCCAGTTTTCCTGACTTTGGGTCACAGGGACTTGGAAACGATTGTGCAGTGTAATAAATCACAGTGAGAAGAACTCGTCTGAGGATCTGCCTCTATTTGCCTTTGATTCTACTTGCCCCTTCCATGGGAAGAGGAAGAGGAATAATGGCTGGAAGGGATGAGAATAATGAGGATACGCAGGGAAGGAAGCTCAAGGTCAAGGTGGACACATCCGTCTTTCTCTTCTCCTAGGGCAGGGCTGCTCTTGAGCTGGCTGACAGGGACAGGTCGTACGGGTGAGCACACACCACCTGGAACTGACAACAGGGATTAAGAGCCATGATGGGTGGATATTGGCTCTCAGAATGTTGTCTGTATATCTTTGTGGAACCAGATGTTTTCTTGGATGGACCAGATTAATTCCAGGCCCAAGGAGTAAAAGGATTATAGAACAGAATCATAGGATGTGAGAAGTGAAAGGAGTTGTGGATATTACTGCCCTGATATTTGAAGCCCAGATATTTCACATGACTCACCTGGAGCTCACAGAGAGCTGAGCTAGGGATCCATGTCTCAGGACCCCCAGCCTACATCCATGCGTGTCACACAGTGTTCATCACGTCCTTCGGTCCAGCCTTACTTGTGACCTCATGCTGAGAGCTGCGGTGCCAGCGGGTGGGTGAGAATGCAATGTAACTGCTGCATTCTTTGGCCCTTGACTCAGACCTCCTAAGAAAAGGTCTTCTGGACTTAAAAGCACTTACCTCTTCTTCCTCAAATCTTCCTACGGTCCTTCACTTAGGCAAGTAAGGAGATGGGACAGAGAAACCTTCTAGTTCATGATAAAATGATGTGTAGAGATTACAGACACTAGACGGCTTCACAATTATTCACCTAGGCATGTTATAATCAGTCTTATAATAAAATCAATCAATCCATTCATGGGCCTGTCATTCAAAACCTTCTCCAGTTAGAAGGAAATTCCTCAGACCATGACTACCACTGGTCCTTCCCAGTATGGCACCTTGGGAGGCCTTTCTTTTTCTTCCCAACTCCCACCACAGTGGTGCCATCATTTTGAGACCTACCTGGGGCTTCCTGCCAACAGGTCTGCTGACATTTACCAGTCTGCAAAATATCTGAAATGTATTTCTTCTCTTATTAACAAACATACATGGTAGCCAGTCATAATAACAATGAAATTGTCTAATACTAACTTTCCAATGACCACTCTCCTGAATCATCTATAGTTCCCTTCCTCATAGGGATTTTTAAGAAACGATTTTTGTTCACCTCCACATTTTACTGTGCAGGTGTTATTTAAAATATTTTTTAATATAAATCTCTTTTGTATCTAGCAGTAACTTCATGGGGTAGGTTCTGATATTACCCTACTTTACAGTGGAGGAAACAGTCACAAAAATTAAGGACAATTACTTGTCCACTCCCACACCCCTAGTACCTAACAGAGCCAGGATCTGACTCATGTTGTACTACACTCTAAAGGTCAATTCGTCTGCAATACGTGTGTGTGTGTGTCTGTGTGTGTGTGTGTGTGTATGCACATGTGCGTCTGCGTGTAACATGGAGTAGCTGAGGAGGCAGTGTTAAGGTCATCACCAGACTTGGTTTAACTTGAGCTCTTCCTCCACATGCCATGTAGCCTTGGGCAAGTTCTAAATGACTCGCTTTCCTCACCAATAAAACAAGAACAGAAAAGAGTATCTCATTAAGTTGGAGGAATTAAACAGCAAATGCATGCACAGAGTCTAGGTGTGCCTGACTCATAGCACGCCCTGTGGGAGTTAGCGCCTTTTCTTCCCTCTGTTTTGATCTAATTCCGTAACCTGGCTTTTCGGGTCAGTCCATTTCATGAATGTCAACAATAAAAGACAAGACAAGTTAGAATGCACCGTGGAAATGACATACTTCCTGTCAGCCTGCTTCTTTGGCTTTCCCAACTCTTAACTGTTTCACAGTAAGAGTATCAAAAAGACTGAGGCAGTCCCGAGGGACTGGATTGGCTTTGCAATGAGAAAGGGTGATGTACAATCAGGAAACAGGTTGACCAGCATTTAAAATGTTGTGTCTTACATCTCCATCAGCTCAATATCTTCGCGTGTTTATCCCGGGCGATTTCCTTTCTAGGACGTATGCTCAAGGCCACAAGAATGACGCAGTTTCCTTCAGTGTCTCATCTTTCATCCGCTGGAGAAGTTGAGATTTTAAATAGTGAGAAAAGCAATGATCCTTTTCTATATCAGCTAATTTAGGCTATTATTTCCAGTTTAAAGTTGATCTAGTGCAATGGACTAGTCCAACATGTGCCCAAGTTAATAAAAATTAAAAAGAACATTTTCCATGTCCAACATGGAGATGAAAGCCATCGTCCCCGCTCTGCCGAGCATCGCACTTTCCTCGGCAGAGGAGCTGGCTCTTCCAGGCACAGCCTGAGGATCTGGGTGTGCAACCCTCACAGCTTGGCCACAGTTCAGGAGGTCTGCGCCGGACTGGACTCCGTGACTGACTGGGAATGTTTCCTGCCCATCCAGTCACTAGTGAAAGCTTTCCTTTGGGGAAAGACTCTTAAAGAGCATGGATAGGCAGGGGCCAGCAGATGGCATAGTGGTTACATCGTTGGACTCCCACATCATCGACTGGTTTGAATCCCAGACCCAGTGGCTTGAAATTCACACTGGGTGTGTGTGTGCGTTGCGTGCCCAAGATCCCCGGGAGGAGAATGGAGGAGAAGGGATTGCAGCGTGACCATCCCTCTGGGGGGTGATTTCTCACTTTGCCTCTCACTGTCTCTGTTTCTCTTTGTCTCTCTCCAGTGAGCACACACGCTAAGGCAAAAACCTCTGAAAAAAAAATAAAAAGAAGAACATGGATAGGTTGTCCGTTCACTCTTCTGGCGAGGATAACTTGTTCTGCCACAGGTATTGGTGAGCAGTGCTCCCAACATACCACCAGCTAAAGACCATGGCAGCCTGTCTTCAGACAAACCTGTCATTCCATGATGTCATGGATTAGCATATGCAGTCAGAGCATGTCCCTGTCCTTGCCTCCACACTTTTTTTTTTTTTTTTATGTTTTTACCACAGGGTGCACATGCTCAGCAGAAAGAGACAGAGGGAAAACAAGATATCAACCCCCCGTCCCCCAGCAGGGGGAGATAACCACATCACAATCCCTTCTCCATTCTCCTGGGATTCTGGGCATGCATGCATACATACACGCCCAGGGTGATTTTTAAACTACTGGGTCTGCAGTCAGCCCTGTGGGAGTCCAGTGCCTTAACCATCAAGCCACTTGCTAGCCCTATACAGTGAATATGCGCAGGGCAGGGTATTTTCTATGTGTTCCTAAGTGTCTTCAAGGCAGTCCGCCATCTTTAACATTTGGTGGCCTAACACTGACGGTGCACACCATGGCTCTTTAGAAAGATGAGTGAATTGTCTTCACAGGTAGGAGAAAGGACACAGAAGGAAGACAGGGACACCGGCACTGTCCAGGCAGCGGAACTGAGAAAGCACACACTTCAGAGCCAGCCGGAGCTGGTCCCAGCTCTGCCGCCACCTTTGCTAGCTGTGCTTCCTTCTGCAGTAACTTAACCTCTTTGAGCTTTGGTTTTCTCATATGTAAAAATCAGAACTACTTTTAGAAAATGTGATCATAGTGTTAAAAATAGTTAACAAGTGGACCAGCCCCCAGTAGTTAACAGTGGTTTCTGTATGGAGGGGGCTGGATCCCACATGGTCAACTGCAGTTTGAGTCCTGGTCCCAACCTGTGGAAAACACATGGAGTATGAGCATGTATGTGTGCACACACATGCACCCAGAATCCTGCTAGGAAAGAGGAAGTGAGGAAAAGGGATTCAGTGTGACCAGACCCCACTGAGGGCTTCTGCCTCTCTCTCTCTCTCTGTCTCCATCTCCCTCTCTCTTTCTAGCATATGCATGTACCCTCTGACATTTTCTTTTTAATTAGCTCACTATATTGAGTGCTTAATATGTATAGTATGTGGTTCTGACTCTTCATGTGCTAGAACTTACTTACCATTCACAATGACACTAAGAGATCCTTCTGCGGTGATTCTGAGACAGTAATAGCCACAATGGAGCCATCACTACTAACAATCATGATGTTGTTAATACTGCTGTGACTTAAAAAGCATTAATAGCTAATAATACATGGAAATAAAATAAACAAGAATTTCTTCACTTAAATACTATAAAAGCAAGATTGATACAGAAAAAAAATGGACGAGGGATAAGTCATTCTTTCCATTTATACTTGATTTCTTACCTCATGCTTCTTCCTTCATAATGGTAGGTAGTTGTGAAAAGTATGGTCAAAACAGCTCTATAAGGACATGATTAGAAACTTAAATCATTTAAAAGGTCTTGAGAGAAGAGAGAAAATGGATGGGAGAAAGTTAAATAATTTTTATTTTTTAAAATTTTTTAGAGAGAGATTTTGCTCTAGGGTGTGTGTGCTTGCCAGAGACAGAGAAACAGAAAGCAAGAAATCACCCCCTGGGGGAATGGCCATGCCACAATCCTGTCTCCTCCATTCTCTTTCAGGACCTTGAGCACATGTTCTCAGCATGAGTTTTAAACCACCGGGTCTGGGACTTGAACTGTGGTTGACTACATGGGAGTCCAGTGACATAGCCATTACACCATCTGCTGGCCCCCCAATAATTTTTTAAATGTCCCCAAATCATTTTTTAAATGTCCCCAAATCATTTTTTAAATGTCCCCAAATTAAAGAATACACGTTTTCTGATTGAAAGAGCCTACTATAATAAAAAAGACCTACACTAAATCACATAGTCAGTGAAATTTAGGAATACCCAGAAAGAAGAAAAGATGTTAAAATCCTCTCCAAGTGGACAAAAGCAAAGAAAATGGCTTACATACAAAGAGATCTCGAATAGCATCAAACATCCTAATAGCAATACAAGACACAATGGAGAAATGTCTTTGAGATTTTGAGGCAAAATTATTTCCAACCTAAAACATTATTCCCAGACCAATTATGAATTTACCACGATATTTACGACATTCAAGGATCAGAATGTTTAATTCTCACGTATACTCTTTCTTGGGAAACTTCTGGAGCATGTACTCTGCAGAGAAAGAGGAAGTATCTGAAGAAAGGGGAAGACTTCAGATACAGTAAACAGAAGATGTAGGAGACTAAGGAAATTCCCAGGAGTTAGTGAAAGAAGGTTCCAGAATGACATCTGTGAAGCAGCCCTGGGGAGCAAGTCTATATTTGAGCAAAAGGATCAAAAAACATAAGAGAGAAATCTCCAGAGAAGAGAAAAATGAAGCTGACTGACTTGCTGCGTTTAGCTGTGGGGAAAAAGCTATGGTTTTTAGTTGTTTGACAAGCGCGTCACAACATGAGAAAAAAATGCATGTGTACAGTGATACGTACACAAGTTAAGCACATAAAAATATAAAGGAGGCAATTATTAATTCTGGGAATGATTAAATGAAACAATCATAATATACTACCAGCATGAGCAATAAAAAATATGTGTGTAGTCCTAATAACGTAAGTCATGACTGCTGATTTAGCCAGAAGTTGAAATCTGATTCAACAGGGCACACGATGGGAGTGCAGAGTGGTGGGTGGTGGTAAGGCAAAGGCGGCCCCACCCACTGTGATATTAAGTTTACATGGCCTAAAATTTACAAACCCAAAATCCTGTTATAAGTATTACTTAAAATGCAGACAAACAGCTAAAATAATCGAATATGGCTGCTTCCAGGCAGCTTGGGAGAATGAAGTGGGATAGGGATGACAGTGTTGTCTTCAAACAAATAAGACTTAGTTTTTTAAAATTTCAAAGTATGTTCACGTACTACTTTGTAAAATAAAAGTGTTCATAAACTACAAAATAAAAATACGTAATACATGTTTAAAAGGCTCATCTTAGGGATAGCAGGTGTCATGGTGGTTCAAGTGCTGGACTCCCATGTGGCCGACCACAGTCTGAGTCCCGGATCCAATGGCTTGAAAATCACGCCAGGTACATGTGTGTGTGCACCCAGAATATCAGGAGGAGAGTGGAAGAGAAGGAACTGTAGCATGACCTTCCCCCTGGAGGGTGACTTCTCACTTTCACTCTTTTTGTCACTCTCTCTGGTGAAGTGCACACACCCTATGGCAAAAACCTTAAAAAAGGGGGAGGAGGGGGCTCAACTTGAATTACAATTTTATGAGAGATATTCGTAAGTTTAAGAAGATGCTCCTAGAATAATATTAAGTGATTCCAACTTGATGGCTGAAGATTACAAATGGCTCTTTAAAGAAAACCCCTGGGGCCAGCAGGTGCCGTAATGGTCGCATCGCTGGACTCTCACATAGTCGACTGCAGTTTGAGTCCCAGACCCAGTGACTTGAAACTCATGCCAGGCCTGTGTGTGTGCCCAAGATCCTGAGAGGAGACTGGAGGAAAAGGGACTGTGGTGTCTATGTCCTCCCGGGGAAAGAAGGGATGGTTTCTTGCTTTCTGTCTCTCTGTCTCTGTCTGTCTCTCTGGCAAGCGCATGAGCCCTATAGCAAAAATCTCTTAGAAAAAAAAATAAAAAAGAAAGAAATCCCCAAAATTTAGAGATTTAATTATTATGCACAAAACTAATAGAGACTAAGCAGAATAACAAAGGATGAGAGATGTTTATCAAGGAGGAGAGATGAAAAGAGGGGAAAGTGAAAGAAGAGCCAAATAATTTAGAAAAGAAAAAGAAAACTTGAATAGAAAATAAGCATGGAACGATGAGGAGCTGTGGAAGGTAAATACATTCAGTGGGAACTGAAAAAGAAGCCAGACTCCCAGAGACGTCTGTTGGTCATCCACATGCAGGGACAAATCCAGCCAGAGGGCAGGCGATGGCGCAGCAGTTGCATAACGGGACCTACATGCGACATGTCCCCGGTTATGTCACAGGAGTCCCTGAGCATCCCTGGCACATGCATGTCTGCCCATGATCTGGCCAGCTGGGCCTGGGAGGGATGACAGCAAGAAGCCCCGCTGGACGCTAGCTCTCTCTCACACACACACAGAGACACACAGAGGAAAATTAAGTAAATAACATTTTTAAAAATCAACAGAGAGGGCGAGATGTAAGCCTGGTAAATAACAAATTAATTATTTTTAAAAATACTGGTAATTGATTTGAAGCTAATTACTAAAAAGATCTCATTTTTTTTTTTTAATCTGAGAAAGAAAAATCGAGAAAATATGACTTACAAGCAGATAGAACTCATGTATTTTCACAGGGGAAAGAACATTTCTAAAGAGGCTGAGAGCTCCTCCCTGTGTGTGTATCAGACCCCGAGAGGTTTGTCTTCTTTGAGACCAAGGCAGGTGTAGCACAAATGAGGAACTGGAGAAAATGTCACCCAGAAATGCGGGTTCTTTCTCTAACTGGAAACAGGTTTTGACCCTGCATGTGACTTCTTTCCTTCACTGACACCTTAATAATTATCTGCATGATACATTTCTAGGTATTTCGAGTTTCTGAGTAGAATTATATTTAAGACTTGTCCAGTGCATTGTGAAATTTGAAATCTGGTGCTCCACTGTGGACCTGCTGGTCACAGGCAGACTGTTCTGAAGGCAAAGTTGCCATTTTGGTATTACCGTCATGCATCGTACTCAAAGCTGGAGGTCTCTTAAACTGCAGAGGCAGTTAGGGTTTGGGTCTTTCCTAGAGTTCCCACTCATCTCCAGGCCCAGCTTTCGTCCTACTATTTCTTTTCTCCAGTTGATCAGATGGCTTATCTCTGCCAACACCCTCTGGAGACTAGTTATTGCAAAAGATACCATATAAATAATTTTAGTTATGATTAAAAATCAGCACCGACATAAAGTGTGTATAAACATACCCTTAGATTATATGTCCTGTGGAATGCAATTCTGTACTGAAAGGCCTCTGGTGACAAGTTGAGAAATTTAGAGTAAAGTTTGTGATCTTGGTTTAGCATATAACCTACATGACTGGGTTTTTGACTCACATCCAGGCCATGTTCTTGCTGGGAGTTGGCTCTTGCTGAGTAGTCAATGGTCTTCATCCGCCATAGGAGATGCTCAGTCTATTCTGTCAGTTTTATGTTCCTGCCATGGGGCGACCTCACTAATATTATTTTTAAAAGTACACTTATTCAACAACTATTAGGTATTATTTTTATTTCCAATTGGATATTTGCTAACTTTTATGGTTAAAAATTCATTAAAGTTTAATGAAGTTCAGACTCAGCAAGTCCTCTCTACTATTTATTTGATTCCAGAATAAGCACATGCAGTGTTGACATCCAGCTTCCTGTACTATAGCAAGTCTACAAATAAGTCCTCTCAGTCCTTATATTATAATATGGTTTTTCGTAGGTGTAGCAAGATCTCTGTTTTTGTAACGTGGCTTCTATATCATTCCAGTACTGATATTAATCAAGTACTATCAGCCTTAGGAGGTGTCACAGTTATCACATGAACATTCTGTACATATTCCCACACAGCGGCAGCAACAACAATAACAGAAAGAACTGTAAACCCAGAGTCATGAAACCCTTAACATTTTAAAGGAAGTACAGAGGTGAAAGTGACGGGCAAAGAATCACTCAGTTAATCCAGGTGGCTTATTATACACAGGATTTCTGTGGAACATCCCTTTGCAAGACAAGTCACAACTAAGGATAAGAGGGTAAAATGGGCTGCCACAGAGTCACTGTTAACATGGGAGAGCTGCTGGCCCGGCACATTTGAGACTCTATGTTCCTTCTGAGTTCCTCATTAACTGAGGATTAAGACAGTCAGTAGGATATGGTTAGGTTGCTTTGTGTTTTTAACAAAGGTAAAGAATAGAGGGAATTACTTAAGCTAAAGCACTAAAAGAAAAGACCAGTAGGTGAGGTAGTGGTTCTTAAACTTTGGTGTGCTACAGAATCACCCAGAGGGTTTGCAAAAACAAAAATTGCTGGGCTCCCAGAATTTCTGATGTAGTAGGTCTGGGGTGGGACCTGACCTGCGAAATTGTATTTCTAACCATTTTCAGCTGATATTATAGCAAACAGTCTAGGACAACAACAATTTGGGTGAGACACAAAAAAGATGCAGAAAAGGGAGAAGATGATAGGCGGAATTCTGAGGTAGTCCAATGATCTTTGTGCACTTCCCACTGAGTTTAAGTGGAACCCATAAATAGGATGGAAAATCATTACTATTATTAGGTTAATAACAAAATGGCCATGTAATTGTTGTAGTTTGGATATGAATCTCCGCCATGTGTTGAGACATTGTAACAGGATCGAATCTAATCATGCCGTTGAAAGGTGGGGCCTTTGGGAAGACATTAGTGATCAGATGGTTAGAACAGGGTCCCCATTATTGTTCCGGGGGGGTTATAAGGTGAGAAGAATGAGGCAGGCAAACACATGAAACATGGACAATGCTGTTTCTGCACATGTCTGTCACTACTATCTCTGCATCTGTTTGCTAGCTTGGTGAGAGTTCTATGCCTTTGGATTTTTTCAGCCACCAGAATTGTGAGTCAAATAAGTCTCTATTTATTTACAGGTCATCTGGTCTCAGGTATTTTTGTTAGCAATGCAATAATAGACTATTAAAGTAATCAAAAGAGGTTATTTTGGGTGGGTATTATCTAATTAGGCAAGCATTTTTAAGGAAGATAAAAAGACAGACATCCACCATTGGCTGGAAAGAAAACAATATCCATGTTGTAAAATGCCTTAGGGAGCCACAAATCACCTACATATGATTGAACAAGCATTTCTTTTTCTTTCTTTTTTGAAAAAAGTTGCCAAAAGTCACATACACTCACCAGATGGGGACAGAGAGAGAGAGGAAGCAAGAAAATAGCCTTTTCATCATGGACAATGGTCACACTGCAATTCTTTCTCCTCCTTTTCTTTCTTCTTTTGAAATTTTGAACATGTACTTTCATGTACTTGGCATATTTTTCAAGAAGCCAGGTTTGAGACTCAAACTGCATGGTCAGCCATGTGGGATCCTGCTGCCATAACCAGTAGGCAATGGACTGGCCTAAACAATATACATTAACTAATATTTGTAAGGCCTTATTGGGTCTAGGTGTAGATTAAAAAACTCACAGTTCTGTTTTTCAAAAAGTTGACTATCTAATGAAGGAAGTAGTACACGAACATGAACAACCTTTCTTCAAGTCAGATTATACAAGAGCCCTAAGAGAGAAATAAGCAAAATGTTATAGTGAAAATGTTATAGTACTTTAAAGAAAAGCAGCTCATAGCAGGGGATAGAAGTAGTTAATAGAAAAAGAGGTATTAAGAGAGAGTATTACAAATAATTAAGATTACTATAAATAGAGACATAGGAAAAAGAAGAGCAAAGGGGTAGACAGAATGGAAAGATGCATTCAGAGACCAAAGAAACAAAGGAGGTATAAAAATTATAGGACATATTTGTGGAATTGTCAACAGGCTAGAATCCACGTACCAATAGAAGAGCTAGCAGGGAATAAGGACATAAAAGTAAATTGAAAAGGGTCCTAAAAGGGGCTGGCCCTGTGGCCTAATGGTTAAGGAAGTCAGATTCCTCATGGCCAACTGCTGTTTTAATCCTGGTTCTGGTGGCTTGAAAAATATGCCAGGTGCATGTGTGCGCATGACTAAAATCCCAACAGGATGTGGACATGGAGGAGAAGGGATTGTGGTGTGACCATGCCTAAAAGGGTGCTTTCTTCCTCTCCCTCTCTCTTTGTCTCTCTATCTCTGGCAAGTGCACATGCCCTCTGGCCAAACACAAAACAAAACAGGAAAAACAGAAATCGACTAGACTTCTAAATGTTAAAGAAGGGTCAATGATTGAGAGAAGCCAGTAGCAGTGAGGGTGAAGATTCTCTATAGAAGTCAGTGTGAGTAAAATTCATTGACTGGGCAGTAAATTGATGACTTACCAACCTCAATTCCTTCCTCTCTGCTAAGGTCCAGGATTGTTCTAGATTCTTATATATTACTCTGACTTTAAATATTAATGTCTGTTTGGGTATGTTACGGATAGGAGCAACATGAGCCACAGGATTCCATTATCCTAACAAAGATTATCTTCATAGCACATTGGAATCCTCTCACATCGTTCTCTGGCTATTTACATATACTGAACACAGCTTATCCTCACCTTTATTGCTTACTCTTAAATCTAGCTTTGCTATCTATATCCCAGTAGTTTATCTTCACTGCTAATTTGGTCTTCATTTAGAGGCATTTTCATTTCCTTGGCTTTCCCTTTCTAAGGACAGCAAATTCTCATACTGCTTTTCCTTTACTAGTCGTTAGAAAACATGTATCCCCATGAGTCAGCAGAATTCCTTATCTTTTTGTAACTGGCCGGATGCTTCCCTGTCCCTAATCCTTGGAGGTATCACGTGGAGAAAAATATAACACCTTTTCTGTATGGTACCTGATATAGTGGAGAGTATCAAACCCTATAAATACTGTCTTTTTTCCTATACATACATACCTATGCTTAAAATTAGGCACAGTAAGAGATTAACAATAGTGACTAATAATAAAATTAAACAATTAAGACAATACCTATCATGAAATTTATGTGAATGTACTATTTCCCAAAATATATTCCTTTTCTTTCCTTTTCTAAGTCAATAACTTTCACCTTTTTCTTCAAGAAAGCGCTTTGTGGCCTCTCTTTGGTATATCTGAATTACCAGCAATGCTACTCTTGCACTTTGGGGCCATTATTATGTTTTTGTAAAGTATGCCTCAGACTGATAACCAGAATATACAGGGAACTCAAGCCGCTTACCTGAAAAAAAGTGAGCAACCCAAGTAAAAGATGGGAAATGAGCAGTATAAACAAATCGCTAAGGAAGACACACTGAACAGCCAAAAAGCATATGAGAAAATGTTCAACATTACTCATCATAAGGGAGATGCAGATCAAAACCACAATGAGATGGGGCCAGTAGATGGCGTGCTGGTTAAGGGCACTGGACTCCCACATGGTGGACAGCGGTTTGAGTCCCAGATCTGGTGGCTTGCTTTCTCACTTTCCTTCTCTCTCTCTTTCTCACTCTGTTCCTCTCTGGTCACATTTTAATTAATTAATTAATTAATTAAAAAGTTCAATTAAAAAAAGTCTAAAAAAAAAAAACCATAATGAGATACCACCTAACTCCAGCCAGAATGGCTATGATAAAAAAAAAAAAAAAAGGTAAGTGCTGGTAGATGAAAGGGAAACTCTCCTACACTGTTGATGGGGATATAAATCGTTCGGCCATTCTGGAGAATGTGGAGGAGGTTCCTTAAAGATCTACAAACAGAACTACCATATGATCCAGCAAGTCCTCTCCTGGGTATCTGCCCAAAGGATAGAATTTTTAGTTAGAAAAGTGCTCTCACATCTATGTTTATTGCAGCATTATTCACAACTGCTAAAACATGAAACCAACATAAACAGATGATTGGATTGAAAAAGTGTGGCACGTACACTCTGTGGAATACTATTTAGTCATAAAACAACAAGATCCTGGCATTTAATATAAAGTGGACAAATATGAAAGATTCACTGCTGAGTGAAGCAATCCAGGCTATGAAAGAGAGATATTGTATGTCTCCACTTACTATATACCAACCATCTGCACTCTACGGAGGAAATGAAAAGCTTAGGGAATATAGAAGCATGGAAAATGGTTATGGATACTGGAGACAGTGTGGGAAGAGGGTGGGAAAAGGGGAAGAGTGCAAGGAAAGAAATTAGGGAGAAAAATAGAGAGGTAAGACATTAATGGAACATAGAAATAGATTATTATCTGTTGATTAATATGTGTATCCTTATTATATATATAATAAATGTATAAATAGATTATACATATAAATATATCTAATAATATGTAAGTGGAGTTATATATATAGATACACACACACACACACATATATATATGGATTATATATATGGTGATTACAATGTATATCCTAGTATTCTTTTATTTTTTTTTGAGAGAGAGGTTTTCGCCACAGGGCGCGTGTGCTTGCCAGACAGACAGAGAGAGACATAGAGACAGAAAGCGAGAAATCACCCCCCAGGGGGGATGGTCACGCCGCAATCCCTTCTCCTCCATTCTCCTCTCGGGATCTTGGGCACGCATGCACACGCGCCCGGCGTGAGTTTTAAGCCACCAGGTCCGAGATGCGAACCGCGGTCGACTACGTGGGAGTCCAGCGACATAGCCATTACGCTAACTGCTGGTTCCCTCTCCTAGTATTCTTACCTGGGCTGAAATGAAGTATATTCATATTCATGTTGAGCAAATTCACTTTACAAGCTAAGTGATTTATAGTTATTGAATGTATGAAATAAATTAAGATTTAAAAAATTTTAAAAAGACCTACTTGAACACAAGCACTATGATAATGCAACAGTCGATCTGATAACTGTCATGGCCACTGAGCAATTGATGGTGGGGAGCATAACAGCGTGGAGATGCTAAACAAGGGAATGATTTACATTCTAGGCAGGATGGAGCAGGATGGAGCAGGATGGTGTGAGATTTCATTGCATCACTTAGAACCACGTGCAGTTTAAAGCTTATGAATTCTTTATTTCTGGAATTTTCTGTATAATATCTTCAGACTGCAATTGTACCTGCAGAAAGCAAAACTACAACTAATGGGGAGGGGATAACTACTGTAAGTTGAGTAGCATCCCATTCCTATAAAACACAGAGATCTTCATACATTATTTGTCATTTCAAAAACATTTTTAAAAAGACCTTGTTTGAACTATAAATGTTACAAAATTACAATCTTTCCCTCAAGAACTTACTTCTAGATTACTTCCAAATTGCATGTAACTTATCATAAAGTATTTTGTATTTAATAGTGCTAACTGACCTCACTCAAGCAACACATAGAAAATGAGGTTCCCTTAAAATATGATTCAATTAACAAATCTAATACGAAAAACTAGCTTCCGTCTTAGGGTATGATGAAGCAGCTTCGAATACACCAATGCACGTGCTCACTGAAGACTCATAGAAAAAAACTATATGAGATACAGGACACACTATTTAAATGCACCCATGATCTACTGAAGCAACCAGAAGAAGGGAGGTCAAGATTCCGAAGATCCTGGAAAAGAGACAGGCATGGAGAGAACAGCTGAAAATCTGCACCTGCTTTTACCTTAGGGAAACATGTCAGTTCTGAGGGCTAGAATTAGAGAACTGTCTGGATATTGGGACAATTGGAAAGAGAGATGCAAGTGGAGTTTTGGGTAATCCTGCAGTGCTGAAGTTAGGCAATTAGAGATGTGAACAGCAAATATTTGACTGGAAAAGCATGGGTTGGAAAAGCAACTGGAGTTGGCACATAAAGGCTTTCCTATGGATATTTGCTGAATTCTGAAGCTGCATGAGATGGGAAATTAAGAAACTAAGAACAAAGTCAAGAAAAGATCTGTGTTTCTAACTGAGGAGGAAATAAAAAGGATCTTAAGGACTAGCCAGAAAAACAGGCTTCACTGAACACACTCCATGCAGAAGCCTTGGAGAGTAACCCTTTGGTGAGGTAAGGGAGGCCTTACCTAAACGAATAACATTTAGTCCTTAATTTTATTTACATGGCCAGTCTTCACTCTTAATTACCCAGAAGAAGAAAAACTCTTTTAGAGAACTGCTGTATGATCTGGATCCTCTATGAATTTTTAATGCATAATGTCTGACCTTCAATTAAAAAATACTTGGTATGTCAATAAAAGTGTCATACAACTAAAAATCAAGAGATTGAAGGTTTGTACATGATTTGGTGACCAAATTTAGCAGACAATTACATTGAATTAATAATGATTAATATGTGAAAAAGGACAAAATATATGAAAATACTGGGCTGGCTCCAGGGTGTAATGTTCAAGAGAAGCCAGATGCTACACAGTGACGAAGGTTTGAATCTCTGGCTCAGTCAGCCTGAAACACAACAGGCATGCATCTGTGTGTCCAGCATCTGGAGGACGGAAGAAGGAGACTGAGGCATGAGTAGACCATGTAGAGGGGGTGATTTTCTCTCTTTCTCTCGTGCACATGCTCATAATTTATAAGGAACACACACACACACACTAAAATAATAAAAAAAAATAAGAATGTAATGATTCGACATATGGATTTAGCAACAAATTACATTTAAGAGATATAAAGCATAAGGAAATCCTGAAACAGGCTATAAGAAACATCAAAACAGAACAACAGAGTTAAAAAACAAAAATGGAAGGACCAGCAGTTAGCGTAATGGCTATGTTGCTCAACTCTCATGTAGTCGATAGTGGTTCAAGTCCTGGACCCGGCAACTTAAACTCATGCCGGGCGTGTGTGCGTGTGTGCCCAAGATCCTGAGAGGAGAATAGAGGAGAAGGGATTGTGGCGTGACCATATCCCCTGGGGGGTGATTTCTCACTTTCTATCTCTCTCTCTTTCTCTCTGCCCACGGCCCCTATAGCAAAAACCCCTCAAAAAAAAAAAAAAAAAAAAAAATGGAAGGACCAGCAGATAGCATAATGGTTATGTCACTGGACTCCCACGTAGTCAACTGTGGCTTGAGTTCCAGACCCGGAAACAAAGGAGAGGTATTGTATGTCTCCACTTAATATATACTGAGTGTCCACACTCTATGAATGAAACTAATTGACTAAAGGATATAGAAACACTGTATGTAGATGTAAATACCAGATATAGTGTGTGTGAAAGAGGAGGGCCTGAGGAAGGACAGTTTGGGGAGGGACAGGGAGGCAAAGCATTTATGGCACAAAGAGGTGTGGTATTATCTGTTGAAGATATTTTGTAGTTTTATAAACTGTACTAGGGAGTAATGTTCACCTGTTGAAATATCCACTTTGTAAGACAAATAATAATGTGATTGAATGTATGGGAGAAAATGAAATGAAAAAATAATTAATTAATTAGTTAAAATTTAAAAAAACCCATTTAATGATCATAGTAAGCTATACAGCATCAGCTAGGTACTACCTTATAGTATATTCATCCTATTCAGAGTTTCACACCTAAAGTCAGATATGTCCATATCAGCTGAACTTGCTATTGAAAGTAGTTAGGGGTGGCCGCAGCGGCGGGCCCAGCGCTGGGCCCGCAGGCCCTGCGCGGCCCCC
>NW_006160094.1:543754-544470 GCF_000334495.1 Tupaia belangeri chinensis
GAGGGCATGGAGGGCAGCCGTGGATGCCAGGGACAATGGGGGAGGAGGATGGGACATAGCAGAGGGTGGGGGATGGGGAATCAAGGATGGCAAAACAAAAGGCAAGGTATGCAGGACATAAGAATTGGAAAATTATTTTGCTGAGAACATGTATGTTGATGTGCTTGATTGAGCCAATGCACGTATATTTTGGATGGAAAATTTATTTGTGTGTTGTGATGGTGTATAGGGAATTAATGTAGAAAATGAATTAAAAAAAAGAAAGTAGTTAGATTATTTAAGAATTTCTGTGAATCAGTAAGATGTAGAGGAAAAAGGTATGGAAAGCAACTGTAGACAACTGAGATAGTGTGGGAGGAGGGTGGTAAATGGCAGAGGGTCAGAAATGGGGGAAACTAGAAATGGAAAATTATTATTATATGATTAAGCCACTATGTAGTATATTCTGGATGAAAAATCACATTTCGTATGCTGTGACAATGCTCAGAGAATAAATGTAAATTAATTTAAAAAATGTTTCAGAAGAAAATTACGGTGTACTTGTAACTAGATTCTAGCTTTGTCCATATTTCTAGTTTAAGGTATTTTTTGAATCAATAAAATGTGGGAAAAAATATGGGAACAGCAGTTAGCATAATGGCTATGTCACTGGACTCCCATGTAGTCAACCATGGCTTGAGTCCCAGACCTGGTGGCTTAAAACTCATGCCAGGCGC
>NW_006160094.1:544599-561514 GCF_000334495.1 Tupaia belangeri chinensis
TCCGTCTCTACTTGTCGGGTGAGCACACCCCCCTAAAAAAAAAAAAAAAACCTTCCCCCCCCAAAAAAAAAGTGGGAAAAATAAATAAATAAATAAATAAATAAAATTCATGCTGAGTGCATGGCCAAGATCCCAAGAGGACAATGGAGAAGAAAGGATTGAGGTGTGTTCATCCCCCTCTTGGGGGTGACTTTTCACTTTCTGTCTCTCTGGCAAGCACACACATCCTATAGCAAAAAGTGGGAGATACAGAGAAGAGTATAAAGTAGGCAAAATTAAGAAACCATTAGCTAGACTAAAGAGAAAGAGAGAAAAGAGAGTGAGAAGACCCAATGTGAAGTATAGGGAAAATGTGCAAGAAACATGTAGCTGTAGAACCAGAAGAGATAGTGAGAAAGAATGAAACCAGAGCAATATTTGAAGGGATAAAAATGGCTATTTCCACTGCACTCCCACGTTGTTGACTGTGGTTCGAGTCCTGGACCTAGTGGCTTAAAACAAACAAACAAACAAACAAAAACAAAACAAAAACTAATGCTGGGCATATGTGTGTGTATGTGTGCATTCCCAAAAGCCCAAGAGGAGAATGGAGGAGCAGGGATTGTGGCATGGCTATCCACCTGGGGGGGTGATTTCTCACTTTCCGTCTCTTTCTGGCAACTGCACACACCCTACAACAAAATTCTCTAGAAGAAAAGAAAAAGAAAAGAAAATTTAGAAAGGCTATTTTGCCATTGCCACTATTGACTGTACCCTCCTGACTTGTAGTTCCTCTGCACTGTGCACACTCCTAGGGCCTAAGGGCCATCCTCCCTATAAAAGCCTACCCCCAACAAAGCCACATCACTGCCTTCATAAACACTTAGAGTCTAGGCCACGAAGGTATTCACAGACATGCATATGGGCCCATGTAAGAAATAGAGACAGAGAGAGAGAGACAGAGAGAGAGAGAGAGAGATCTCCTTTAACAGGATCTCATAGCATCATGATTCCCTTTTCCCAGTCCTCCAGCTCATCAGCACCTTATGCACTCATTCATGTCCAGCATGTTTTCAAGATGACCTGTGATTAGACGTGTAGTTTCCAGTGCTGCAGTTCAGTACCTTATCAACTGCACAACCAAGCTGGGCCTCCATGAACCCTCTAAAGTCCCCACATACATGCTTATGCTGCCAACAAGAAAGTCACTTTGCCATAAGTGACACCCATATAACAGAAGTGGGGGGGGATTAAAAAAAGATAGTACACGTGAGCAGAAACCAAAAGTGAGCAGGATTAGCTCTACTGACATCAGGTAAAATAGACTTGAAGTCAAAAGCTATAGGAAGAAATCATGAAGGTTGTAATAGAATAATAAAGGGATCAATTCAGTAAGAAGATATAACAATTATATATGCACCTAACATTGAAGCACCCAAATATATAACGTAAATATTAATAGACCAAGAGGGAGAAAAAAATACTCCAATACAGCAATAGTTGGAGACTTTAGTACTCCTAGCACTGATCATTTAGGAAGAGAAAAATCAACAAAGAAACATATTTCAACTGTGCTATAGACAAAATGGATCTAACAGACATTTATAGAGCCTTTTGAGCAACAGCTGCAGAATACACATTCTTCTCATCAGCACATGGGACATTCTTTACAGGCCTTATGTTAGGTCACAAAAGTCCAACAACAACAACCGCAAAACAAAACAAAACCCACAGAAGTCATATTAAGTGTCTTTCTTAACACAATGGAATAAAACTAGAAATCAACAATAAGGGGAACTATAGAAACATAGAACTAAATGGACATTAAAAACATGATTCTAAATGACCAATGGGTAAATGGAAAAATTAAGAGGGACATAATAAGATATATTAAAACAAATAAAAATGAAAACACAATATACTCAAACTTATGGGACGTGGTAAAAGCAGTACTATGAGGACAAGTTTATACAATACACACTTACATAAGTTAAAAAAAGATTTCAAAAATCAAATATATTTCAGACATGAAAACAATGAGCCTCAGGAACTAGAAAAGCAGAAAAACCTAAATCCAAAATTAGTAGAAAGAAAAAAATTAAAGATCAAAGTATAAATAAATAAAATTTACATAAAAACATACAAAGCCACAAAGTGAAATTTGTTTTATTGAAAAATAGGCAAAATTAAGAAATCATTAGAGAAAGAGAAAGAGAGAAAGGAGAGTGAGAAGACCCAACTAAACAAACTGCCACCAAAATTCAAAAGATCACTAGAGAATATTTCTGGACCCATACACTTACCAAAATTAAACCAGGAAGAAATATAAATCTTGAACAGATCCATAATTAATAATGCACCATAATCTAGTAAGATTTATCCCAACGATGCAAGGATATTTCAACATGTGTAGATCAATAAAGATGATACGTTACATCAACAGAATGAAGGAAAAAACTATGTGAATATCTCAATAGATGCAGAAAAGCATTGGATAAAACAGAAAATCCCTTAATAATAAAAATTCTCAATAAATTAGGTATAGAAGACATATGCCTCAAAACCGTAAAAGCCTTAACGGACAAACCACAGCTAACATCACACTAAACAACAAAGAGTTGACAGCTCTTCCATCAAAATATGGAACGCAATAAAGATGCTCACTTTCACCACTCTAATGTAACATAGTACTGGAAATCCTAGCCAGGGCAGTTAGACAAAGAAGGAAATAAAACACATCCAAAATGGGAAGGAGGAAATCCAATGATCTCTGCTTGTAGATGATGTTATTTTATATATAGAAAACCTTTAAAACTCCACTAAAAACTCTCAGAACTGACAATGCATTCAGTGAAGTTGCAAGGTACAAAATTAACTTAAAGAAATCAGTAGCCTTGGAGCCAGTAGGTGGCATTGTCGTTAAGGCACTGGACTCCCACGTGGCCAGCAGCTTGAAACTCATGCCAGGTGCATGTGCGTGTGTGCCCAGAGTTCCAGGAGGATGGTAGAATAGAAAGGATTATAGTGTGGCCATCCCCCGGAGGGTGATTTCTTGCTTTCTCTCTGGTGAGTGTATGTGCCCTATAGCAAAAGTCTCTCAAAAACAAACAAACAAACAAAAAAAACCAGTAGCCCTTTCCTACCTCAATAAAAAACCTAGTTAAAAAAGAAAGCAATCCCATTTATAATAACTATTCAAAAAATTAGGAATCAATTTAGCCAAGTAAGTGGAAGACCTCTACAATGAAAATTATAAAACACTGGTGAAATAAACCTAGGAAGACCAAAAAAAAAAAAAAAAAAGACCTTCCATGCTCATATATGAAAGGAGAATCCTCATACTTGCATTTTAAGCTCCAAGAATCAGGTTTTATTTCTACACTGGCTCTTAGGCAGCTCAGAGGTCTGCTTCAAGATAATCACATTGTTGATTTATGATATAATTAAAATGGCAAATAAGGATATTTAGATGGCAAAAACATATAGACAAAAGTAAGAGACTATTAGACAGATCCTACTGCAGAGGCTATGATTTTTAATGCTCAAATGAAAATTTACCCATAGCTAAGGAGGATAAGCCCAATTTCAGCACAGTGTCACCATTCTCTCTAAATCTGCCCCGAGTGTTCTGGGAATCCTCAAAGGCACACTAACAAATCTGGCAATTTTTACTAAGAAGTAAGAGTGAAAGAAGAGAATTCACATCATGTATGTTTTAATCCCTTTTGCTCTGTTCACCCCTCCAGTGGTTATCACCAGCTCCACTGCACACTGCTGTGTCCACTGGGTCCAGTCGGGACTTCCAGACACACTGGGTACCACATCACATGTGCGTCTGGACACTCCCATCATGTGCCGGCTTGCCTACGCTACGTTATAGCTGCATGGCTTTCCTTAAGAACAGATACAGAATCCCTCTTTTTATTTTTTAGAGGTTTTTGTTGTTGTTGTTGTTGTTGTTTGCTATAGGGCACATGCGCTTGTCAGAAAGACAGAGAGAGACATAGAGACAGAAAGCGAGAAATCACCCCCCAGGGGGGGGATGGTCACGCCACAATCCCTTCTCCTCCATTCTCCTCTCGGGATCTTGGGCACACACACACACGCGCCCGGCGTGAGTTTAAGCCACCGGGTCTGGGACGCGAACCGCGGTCAACTACATGGGAGTCCAGCGATATAGCCATTACGCTAACTGCTGGTCCCATCCCTCTTCTTCTTACTGTACACTACACCATCATAGGAGGGAACCAAAGGTGTACTTTTTGTACTTCAGTCTTTTATAGAGATTTTAGTGGAATGATTTGTATCAATGGGGGTCCAGTCAGGAAATAAAAGCTGTTCCAGTTATTTGAACAAGGAAAATTTAACACAGAACATTGTTGCTATTGGGGCTGGCAGGTGGCATGGTGGCTAAGGCCACTGGACTCTCACATGGCATACCGCCATTCAAGTCTTGGACGTGGAGACTTGCTCTCACTTTCCTTCTCTCTCTCTCTCTCACTCTGTCCCTCTCTGGTCAAAATAAATGAATGAACAAACGAACAAATAAATAAATAAATATTAAATTAAATAATTTTTAAAACATTAAAAAAAAGAACATCGTTGCTATGCTTTGAATGTTTGTGTCCCTTTGTTCCCTCTGCTCTACCCCTGCCCCACCCTGTCCCAGAGACTCCACCCCTGCCCCGCCCAATCCCAGAGGTTGAAACCTAATCATCAATGTGATATTAGGTGGGGCTACAGTGAGTGAGATTAGTACCTTATAAAACAGGCCCCAGAGGGCTGCCTTGCCCCATACACCGTGTGAGGGTACAGAGAGAAGGTACCATCTATGAACCAGAAAGTGAGTCCTCAGCACACTGAATCAGAAGCACTTTGATCATGGTCTTCCCAGCGTCCAGAACCAGGAGAAATACATTTCTTTGTTTGTAAGTCACTCAATCTATGGTATTTGTTTATAGTGGCTTTCTACCTTTTCAGGCTCCCTGTAGCTACCCTCCATCAGCATAACAGGAAGCCAGCTGGCAAAGAAGAAATGAAGTCAGCCCCAGCATCACAGACAGACTGGAGGTAGGTCTCATGTTTAATAACTGGTACATGGATAATTTATTGACCAATACATATGTAGAATCTAAGTTCACAGAAGCCTGAACTTATTTTCCTTCTCTCAATAACTAAGCTTTGGTTACTGAGGCAACTTTTTCACCTGACTATATCCTTTTCAGATTCTTTTTTCTTTAAATGAATTCTTTCCCAGGAGTTTCCTCAATCATTCACGTAAATAGGCCTCTACTTCAGATGCTCAAACGTCCTTCCTGTGGAGGACACACTAGCTCAATTAGGAACCTCTTTCACATTAGCATATAGGAGAGTGCTGGTTCATGGGCCACAGAAGAGATATCAGTATTGAATCAGTTTGCATTCTTTCTCACCAATGATACAGTTTCAGGGACCAGTAGTTGGCATAATGGCTATGTCACTGGACTCCCATGTAGTTCAACCGCAGTTCGAGTCCTGGACCTGGTGGCTTAGACTCACGCCAGGCGTGTGTGTGTGCGTGCCCAAGATCCTGAGAGGAGAATGGAGGAGAAGGGATTGTGGCATGGCCATCCCCCCTGGGGGGGGTGATTTCTCGCTTTGTCTCTGTCTCTCTCTGTCTTTCTGGAGAGCGCACGTGCCCTATAGCAAACAAACCATCAAAAAAACAAACCAAACCAAACCAAACACCTCTCCAATGATACAGTTACAGCTTTTGACTTTTACAAAATTTGATGGTATCATTAGAACTTTCTATCAGAGGGGTATGAAGTAGATAGTATCATGAGCATAAATAGAATGGAATGGATTTGAGAGAAATTTAGGAGACAGTATTTCTAGGTTTAGAGATCAACTAGAGTGAGGGGTAAGGAAGAGAAAGCAAAGTTGACATGCAGGTTTCTGGCTTAAAAATAGGATATATCTTGGTGCCCTTCACAAAGAAAAGGAACACTGGACAGAAACATATCTTAGTTTTAGATGTGCTGAATGTAGATTCTTGGGGAACATCTTAATGGATATGTGAAGTAGATAATTAACTATATAAATGTGAAATACAGGAGAGAAATAAAAGCAGAGTAATAGATTTTACAGTAAACAGCATTTAGATGGAATTAAAACCATATGAATATGTGAGATCACCCAGAAGGAAAGTTAGGTAGCATGAAAAGAGAAGTTGGCCGTAGATGGAACTCTGAGAGAGAAACATTTAATATACCAAAAGCAAAAGAGAACAGACTGGCATTTGAATTAGTTAGTAGCAAAAACAAGAAGCTGTGGTCTCATTTTCTAAGAGGAACAAGCTGATCATGAATGTCAACCGTCACGATCACCTTTTAGGCTCTCCTAGGGCAGTGGTTTGCACGATGTGGACCCACGTTAGCAACCTCAGTGTCATCTGGTGACGTGTTAGACATGCACATGCACCTTAGCCCCACTGAGTCGGAAACTCTAGGGTGGGGCCCAGCAATCTGAATCCTAACAGGTCATCTGGATGATTCTGAGATGAATACTAAGGTTTGAGAACCACTGTCCTACAACAATGGGTCTCAACTCTAGCTGGATATGGGAAGATGAGTATGGGAGAATATAGCCAGGCCTAGCTGCTAGCTGCTAGAATTTCTAACTCAGGTGGCCTGGAGACGGCCCAGGTATTGCTACTAAGATCAAAAAGAACCTCCAAATGTGTAGCCAAAGTTAAGGTATTATGAATGTCATTCGATGGCAACATTTTCTCTTTGTGTGCTATCAATGAAATAAGAGAATATATATATATATATATATGCACAAATTTACTATGATCTGAATGTGTCCCTCCAAAATTCATGTTGAAACCTAACCCCCATTGTGATATTATTAAGAGGCAGGACTTTTTAGAGCGTGATTAAGTCACGAGGACTCTGCTTTCACAAATGGGATGGTGGTCTTATAAAAGAGATTGAAGGGGACTCCCTAGACCTTCTACCATGTGAATTTTCAGCAAAAGTCACCATCTAAAAAGCAGAGAATAAGCTTTTCTCGGACATCAAATCTGCCAGTGCCCTGACCCTGAATTTTCTAGCCACCAGAACTGTGAGAAATAAATTTCTGTTATTTGTATATTATCTAGTATTTTGCTAACTTATCTGAATAGATTAAAATATAACCTAGTTTTCTAAGATTATGTGTTCTCCCTCGCCATACTCTGATATGTAGAAAACATTGGGAAGTGGCCACTGCTATCCTCACAAGAATGAAGATAGTGGTGAACAAATGGAAAAGCGGTAACTCTGATCTATCAGAAAATTGAAGTCACAAACCATTGCCATGAAAACTGGAAAGCCAGGTAAATAGAGGAAATCACGGCTTAACAGAAGCAGAAGTCACTAGAATAAATAACTGGAAGGAACACTTAGAAACTGTTAGAAGCTGAGTATGGATTAGCTTGAGAGTTAAATATACCTTATGCCCAGTCTTAAAGCGGGCTCCTCCACACGTTCATGGGTTTCACATCTAGGAGTCTCACCAGAATCTCACTGTGAACGTCAGACAAAAATCCCCTCCCGCTTCAAGCAGGGGGAAGGGACATATACACACTTTGAAATAAACTCAGGAGTCAAGTGACCATTTAAGATACATTAAGAACATTCTATTACTCCTTAAGAAACGACTTCCCTAAAAGAAACTATTAGGTCTTCAACTTTTTGGATGACTCAACATTTTATCAGAGCCTTATCAGTGAAAAAATGTCTAAGAAATGCTTCTGAATCCCCAGACTAAGGCCCAGTGGAAAAAAAAAAAAAACCTCACGATTTAATTACGGTATCATAGAACACTTCTCCCCAGACCGTGCCACCACCACATCCCCACCACAGGGCTTTAGCATGGTGACCACAGATTGCAATTGGGAGAACTACAAGACACTCTATTTAAGAAGTTCTTAGTGAAACCAAAGACATAGGGACAGTAGGAACACATTACAAAACAAAATCTAGAAGCAACTAAAGCCTCTGGCACAGCTACAGCCGACATTACACATGGCCCAGCTCCTGGCCAGATTGTCTTAGTTACTAACACCAGAATCATCACATCTAGCTTTTCACAAAAATCACAAAGCATGCTAGTAGCAAAGACAAAGTCGAAACACCAAACTTAAAGTGGTGTGTATGTAGAAACACAGGCCTCTGCCTAATTCCTCTCCCCAGGGGCAAGGAGAAATCTTACCATTCACTCTGTAGGATCCAAAGTAGAGGAAAAAAAGAGGGAGCCTGGGACTTCGCAAAGCCAGAACCAAATGAAGCTTCGGTTCTAGTGAGATGGCTAAGGGTAGGGCCCCATAGCTAGGTTACCTGGGTGTGAATACCAGCTCTGTTACTTACCAGTTGTTGACCTGGCTGGGTCCTCCTACACTTTCGCTTCCCGATCTGTAAAATGGCGCTTAATTTCAATCCACTTCATAGGGTCGTTAAGAAAAGTAAGCTGAATGCTACAAATTAGGCACCTGTAAGTGTGCCAAGTACGTAATAAGCACTTAAATATAACTACTCTTGTCCACAAAGGCTAAAAGTCAGTCACCTAGCTGGACTTCCACTGTTTCTCCTGTCCTCTTACTATTAACAATCTTGTATTATACCAACGGAAGATTTTATTCTGACTCACAGAGCAGATAAATGACAAGGAGCCAGAGTACTCATTTTCTAGCCATAAAGGAAAAATTTTATTTGTTCCTATCTAAATTCAACTACCTTTAGAGCAAATTAATACATGTAATGTCCACTGCTTTATTTCTAAAAGGTTCTGACGCCTTTGTGTCTCGGCGGTAAACTAAAGAAACTCCATTAACAGTAGATATAGACTTAAATGATCAACAATTCTCCATTAAAAGAAAACTGAAATTCTTAGGACAGCCTGACTCAAGGATGATGGCTTTTCAGAGTAAATGTGACCTGACCCCAAGAAGATAGTTCCTCATTTTAAGGAATATATGTAAAAATATTTTATTTCACTATTACTATTATAAATTGATTATTTAATTTCATTGTATTACAATTTATATTTGAGAATGCTGGCTGTAGTTTAAGTTGTTTGCTAATTCCATATTTGACAATAGCTTTTAATAAGGGGGGAAATGGGTCTTATGACTACAGACATGAGGCAGGGATAAATTATCAGGACATATATTTTCCTACTCTCCACAACATTAACATTTAATATATTCTACCTCCTTTAAAAGGCTCATTGGTTCTCATTTTAGTGACTTACTTTAATACTTTAAAATTTATTATTATTATTTATACATTCAACCACTATACATCATTTAGATTGCAAAGAAACTTTATCCAGCATGATATACACCTCAGACCAGCCCAGTTGAGAATACTATACACATTCTCATCAACAGGTAATAAACCATATCTGTGTCCCTTCTTACCTCTCTATTTTTTCCCCTAAATTTCCTTTCCTACAGTCTTGATGAATTTTTTTTTTTCTTGCAATGATGTTATACCCAATTCTCAATGACTACTCAGAAGTAAATTGTGGTCTGAGTTCTTTCCAATATGAAGACATACTTACGCTTTTGATTCAGCACTTCCTTCCATTCTCTTGAATACATAAAGATACACACACACACATGCATACACTCACACACAAAAGTGCGTTATAACATTTTCGTAATGGAAAACAAAACTAGAAACAATCTAAATACCTATTAGAAAAAAGGCTAAGTAAATTATCAAATTTTCTTAACTCAGAATATTATGCAACCATTAAAAAGAATGATGTCGATATTATGTAGGTCTAAAAGAACGATCTAGAATGAGGTAGACATTTATACACTGATAAGTAAATATTCTAAAATGGTAGTGATGAAAAAAGAAGATTGCAGGAGAAAATACGATCTCTAAATCTGAACAACAACAAAAAACACAGACAAAAACCCAGCCCACAGTGGAATATGCATAGGATATTTATGAAAGGATATAGAAAACAATCTATTAACAGCTTAATTCTGAGAACTAGGGATGGGGAAGGGCACAGGTACCTAGGAATTTACTTGACTCTATAATCTTTTATAATCTTAACACTCTATAACCTATAATACTTTTATAATCTGACACTATAATCTTTTATAATCTTTGAATATCTTAAAATTTAGTTTATAAAAATAAATTAGATATTATTTTCAATGAATAAAATGATTTCAAACATTTTAGGTATAAAAATAATTCACAAAATAGACATAATGTATCATCTCATTTCATTTTTTAAAAATTATATTTTACATGCACAGATAAACACAGGCATGAAACAACATTTGGATAATAGAAGAATGTATTCATTGAAATTAAAATATCATTTTTTTTAGAAAGATTTTTACTATAGGGCGTGTACTCACCAGAGAGACAGAAAACAAGAAATCACAGCCTCCTCCTCCGGGGGGTGGGGGGAGGTGAGGGAGAATGGCCATGCCACTATCCCTTCTCCTCCATTCTCCTCTCAGGATCTTGGGCATGCATGCACATGCACCCGGCGTGATTTTAAGCCACCAGGTCTGGGGCTCAAACCAAGGTTGACTACATGGGAGTCCAGCTATGTAACCATTACACCATCTGCTTGTCCCTAAAATATTATTCCTAAAAGTATTTATTTGAGGGGCCAGCAGGTGGCATGGTGGATAAAGGCGCTGGACTCCTACATGGCTGACTGCAGTTCAAGCCCCGGACCTGGCGGCTTGCTTTCTTACTTTCTCTATCTCTCTCTCACTCTGCCCCTCTCTGGTCAAATTAAAAATAAATAAATAAAGTTAAATAAAATAATATTTTTAAAAGGTATTTATTTGATAAAATACCTTTTAAAACTTTATTTGTTCCTGTGTTTGCCAACTTATAATATTCAGACATTATCAAGTAATTTTTGTTATGATTTCCTGAATTTCTTTTTTTTATTAGTTCACATAATGCTTTTGCCAACAATTGTAGCATACTAACGGTTAACAAAATAGTTTAAAATGCATCTAATAAGTAAGAGTTGCTATATTGCAATGCAGATCTTAAAAAAAATCTTTTAAAAAATGTTGAAGTGTGACACACATATATCAAAGTGTGAATCATATGTGTATGATTCAATGAATTACCACAAAGTGAGCATCTTTATAACTACCACCCAGGTCAAGAAATGGAACATTACTATCGCCTCAAGTATTGTGGTTCCCTTGGGATCAGCAGTTAGCATAATGGCTGTCGCTGAACTCCCATGTAGCCAACTGCGGTTCAAGACCTGGAACCAGTGGCTTAAACTCACGCTGGGTGCGTGTGCGTGCGTGCCCAAGATCCTGAGAGGAGAATGGAGGAGAATGGCCATCCCCCCTGGGGGGTGATTTTTCACTTTCTATCTCTCTGTCTTTCTGGCGAGTGTACACGCTCTATAGCAAAAACCTCTCCAAAAAAAAAAAAAAAAAGAAAAAAAAAGCATTCTGGTTCCCTTTTCTGAATCTCTTTTCTGATCTGTTGGTCTTTCTTGTTGCAATTCTTTTGTCAATTCCAACTCTTAATCACTTTGTTTTATAATAAATATGACATTTATAGACAAATTCCTCTATAGTTCCTTCTTCAGTAATTGGATTTTTATTGGAATAGATTTTGTCTACTTTTAAACATATATAAGTAGAATCATGATGGTGAGTTCATTTTTGTTGTTTGAATGGACAGTTCACACTGTTAGTTACATATATGCCGTTATGAACATTTGTGTGCATGTGCACATATATATGCATTTCCAAGCAGGAAAGGAGTTATGAGGTCATAAGCTCGTTTGACTAGATTATAAAATAGATTTCTACACTACAGTGCACTGGCACTTCCTACCACCAATATAGACATGCCTGCTCTCCACATCCTACAAGAATACTACCAGCCTTTGCTATCTTATCCATTCTGATAAAGATGAAGTGATATCTCTTTGAGGTTTTAATTACCCTTCCCCTGAAGAGTAATTATGTTACCTTCCATATCTTTAATGGACACTTGAATATAGTGCTTTGTGGAATGTCTGTTCAAATCTTCTGCACACTTTTCTATTTGGTTATCTATCCATTTCTTATTGATCTATAGGAGTTCTTCCATATTCGTTTTTGTTTGTTTGTTTGTTTGTTTGTTTGTTTTTGAGAGAGAGCACCTGCACTCACTAGAAAGACAGAGAGAGACAAAGAGCAGAGAGAAAGTGGGAAATCACCCCCCAAGGGGGATAGCTATGTCACAATCCCTTCTCCTCTCTTCTCCTCTTGGGATCTTGGGCATGCACGCACACGCGCCCGGCGTGAGTTTAAGCCACTGGGTCTGGGACTCAATCCGCAGTTGACTATGTGGGAGTCCAGCGACATAGCCATTATGCTAACTGCTGATCCCTCTTTCATATTCTTGATATGAGCTCTTCATTGGTTATAGATGTTGTAAGTATTGTCTTTTACTCTGTACCTTTCAATTTCACTCCCTTGATGCCTTTCAGTGGTGGACTTTAATTTTAATGTAGTCTAATTTATGAATCTTTTTCTTTTTAAATAGTATTTTTCTGTTTTTTAAGAAACATTTCCCCATTCTAAAATCTTGAAAATAATCTTATATTTTATGTCCTAGAAAATTTAATGTTTTACACTTTATATTTTTATAAATTCACTACAACCTGCTTATAATGGATTTTTGTGCATGGTATGAAGGGTTAAGTTTCATTTTTTATGATATAGATAGCCAACTGATCAAGCACATTTATTGAAAAGATGCCACCTGTCATAAGTCAAGACTTCATAAATACATATAAATTAGTTTGTAAACTCTCTTTTCTGGTTCATTGTCCTTTTTTCCAATCTCTTTGTGAATTCCAACTTTTAATTACATTGTTTTATAATAAATCATAATATTTGATAAATGAATTCCTTCATAGTTCCTTTCCTTTGTCAATACTCTTCTTTTATTCTTTTTTTTTTTTTTGAGAGGTTTTTGCTATAGGGTGCATGTGCTTGTCAGACAGACAGAGACAGAGAGACAGAAAGCGAGAAATCACCCCCCAGGGGGTATGGCCATGCCGCAATCCCTTCTCCTCCATTCTCCTCTCAGGATCTTGGGCACGCATGCACACACGCCTGACATGAGTTTTAAGCCACCAGGTCCAGGACACGAAGCTCCGTAGACTACGTGGGAGTCCTGCGACATAGCCATTATGCTAACTGCTGGTCCCTCCTTTGTCAATACTCTTAACTATTCTTGGCCCTTTACATTTTTATATAAAGTTTAGAATCAGTCTATTTTAGAAAAACCTGTTGGAAATTTTATTTGATTTACTTAAATATATTACATTAAACTCAGTGAATTTAGGGAGAAATAACATCTTTACAACGCAGAGTATTTCAACCCATATTATTAGGGTCTTCCATGCTTTTAAAAATGTTTTATGGTTGGGACCAGCAGTTAGCGTAATGGCTATGTCGCTGGACTCCCATGGAGTCGATCGCAGTTCAAGTCCTGGACCCGGTGGCTTAAAACTCACGCCAGGCATGTGTGCGTGAGTGCCCAAGATCCCGAGAGGAGAATGGAGGAGAAGGGATTGCAGCGTGACCATCCCCCATGGGGGTGATTTCTCACTTTCTGTCCCTCTGTCTCTCTCTGTCTTTCTGGCAAGTGCACGCACCCTATAGCAAAAACCTCTCCAAAAAGAAAAAAAATGTTTATGGTTTTCTGTATAGAGTTTTATGTCTTTTATTAGGCTTATCCCTAGACATGTGATATTTTGAAAAGTTATACTATATCTTTTTTTTTTCCTTTTTCTAAAAGTTGTTTATTGCTGATATGGAAAATATAATAGATTTTTGTATAATACTTGTGTACCTACTTTTCTTTCTAAGTGTTCTTATATATTCTAAGAATTTATCTGAAGATCCTTCTGGATTATCTTTGACCTAATTGTATCACTCGTGAATGATGAACTTTATTTCTTCCTTTCTGATCCTTATACATTTCAATTCTTTTTCTTGTCATATTGCACTGGCTAAAATCTCCGTTTCATGTTGATTTGGTACACTGATATTAGACATCATTATTTCCCTTGAATCTTAGTGAGAATGAGATTTTTTTTTTCAACAAATACATACAATGCCTACATTTTCCATAGGTAACTCTTTTCACAGTAAGTAAATTTCTTTCCATTCCTCATTTCCTAAAAATTTTCTTTAAACTATGAATGAATGTTAAATTTTATCAATATGTTTTTGGCATGTATTGAGATGATTTTACAACTTTCTTCTTTATTTTGTTAAGATGATGAATTAATTAATACTATGAAATGTTGAATAAGACTTAAATTCCCACATTCATTTAACAGTCATATGCTATATTATCTTTAGAAGAAAGGGCTCTTACAGTAGTCCCTTTTTAAAAAATCACTTAGGGGGCCAGCAGATGGCATAATGGTTATGTTGCTGGACTCCCACGGTTCAAGTCCTGGACCCGGTAGGGTCTGGGAAACTCATGTTGGGTGCATGTGTGTGCATGCCCGATCCAAAGAGGAGGATGGAGGAGAAAGGACTGCAGTGTGGCCATCTCCCTCCCGGGGGTGATGTACCACATTTTGTCTGTCTCTCTAGCAAATGCACCTGCCCTATAGCAAAAACAACTTTTAAAAAAAAAATCACTTGGACCATCTCATTTCTTTATTCTCCCTTACATCCCTCGTGTGTTTAAGTCTTCAAAAAGTTAATAGAAATATAAATTGTGATGTAACTATGCACAGATTTCAAAATTTTATACCAAAATAAACTTTACTCCAATTCCATTTTTCCATGAACTTTTTGAAGCTTTTTTTTTTTTTTTTGTACAGAAAATAATTTTAGTGTAAAAAAATTATTCTGGTCCCAAAAATTTATATATAAACAGGGCTCCATAAAATTGACAGGAAAATGGGATTGGAGGACTGTGTCTGTCTAACATGGGACTTGATACCTATGGCATTATAACTGATGCCAGCACTTAATGGATGCAAAGTAAATGTTTTTTGACAGTATATAGATGCTTTTATTTGAAATACCCATAACTAAACATTCTGTACATATCAGACATCAAATAACTCTGTTAGATCTTTTTTTCTTTTCAATCTCATAACTGTTTATGTAAGATTTTAGAAAATACCCTAGCAAAATTAAAAACTATGCTTAGAATTCTTTGTAAGGAGAGCAGTTAAGAGCAAGCTCCATGGCCTGGTGTTTGAGGCTGCAAGATTCCATAAAGCCAACCGCAGAGTTTGGGCTCCAAAATGAGCAGCTTGAAAAACACCCAAAGTGTCCAGGCACGTGAGCTCAAAATCCCAAAAGGAGGGAGAGATGGAAAAAGAATTGCAATGTGACCATTCTCCCTGGGGCTTGGGGGATGTTTTCTATCCTCTCTATCTCTCTCTGGCAAGCACATACTCCTTCAACTGAAAAAACAAATGGGGGGGGGACAGGGGAGGAGGACAGTTAGAAATTGATAAATGATTTCAAGGTACTATGGTTTTATGAGAATATTCTGATTAGGATTTCTAGAGCTTTTATATTAAGCTATTTGGATTTAGGAATAGTGTTTGGAATCTGAGAGACTTTGTTTCTATTCCCTGATTAAGGCAGAAACATGCCTGGCATATTCAAGGAATATTGAGGTGGCTGATATGGCTACACAGAGTGATGGATGAAGACCGCAGGACGTAAGGTGGAAGAGTTAGGGTGTGGCTGATTATATAGATACTAAAGACCATTGCAAGGATTTAGGATATAGTTTAGTAAGAGGGGATGCCATTGGACAGTTTGGACACAGATTATGATCTGATTTGATCTGTGGCATGATCTGACTTCTGCTGTTACAGGAATTCTCTGCTCCACTAAAACAGGCTGAAGGTTCATCAAGGAAGAAACAGGAAATGCAGTGGTGGAGATGGTTGTACAGAGGAGTGATAATGGTGGCCGGCTCCATGTAGTAGCGGGGAGCTGATGAAAAGTAGGCAAATTCTGGGTGTATTTTGAAAGTAGAACATGTGAATTCTCTGAAAAAAATATACATGTACGGGGTTCAAGAAAAAGAAAAGTCAAGGTTAACTTCAAGTTTTTGGCTTGGACCTTTAGAAGGATGGAATTCCTATTGTGTAAAAGAGACTGAAATTACACAAGAAATAACTTTGGGGAAGGGGGTTGATATCAGAAGCTCAGTTTGCAGCAGTTTAACTTTGCAATGTCGATTAGCCCTCCAAAAAGAGAGGTCAAATAAGCCTAGATTGGGTTTAGATGGAAGACAGGGGCCATGGGCATTTAGAGAACGAAAGCCAAGAGAATGAGTAAGATTACTACAGAAGGTACGTGGGCAAAGAAGGTGATGCCAAAGACAGCCCTGGAACTTTAATATTTAGAGTTTGGGTAGAAGAGGACCCACAGGGAGCTGAAAAATTGTAGCCCTCAAAGTATCAGAGAAACCAGGCAGGAATGGGATTCTAAAAGCCAAGTGCAAGAAGTATTCCAAAGACGATAGGGCCAACTTGGAGGATTTGCTCCCACAAGGTATGTGAAGACAGGGAACTAACAACCGGATCACAACACACTGTATTACTGAAGGGGACACTGATGCAGAAGGGGGTAACTTTCAGAATCAAAGTCCTTGGGAGAATGAAGGACTGAAAGTGTGTGTCAGTATTCAAGCAGAGCGGTCACCTGGTTTATTTTCAATTAAGAAGAAAGCCAAGCAGAAAAGTCCCCAAATCCCAAAGTAGTAAGCCATTTGAGCAATAAGGAAGAATAACATGGAAATCTGTAACAATCTGGAGGTTGGAAGTCTCCTTATCTGGGAGTTATTTAAGTCTTTAGAGAGACACTCCATAAATAATACAATGATTTTCCTCTGGATGTGGAGTGGGG
>NW_006160094.1:561524-581452 GCF_000334495.1 Tupaia belangeri chinensis
TTCCTGTTAAATGGTTAATGCTAAATTCTACCTCATTATTTGATATGTAATTAATTACCAATCTCTTGGTAGAGTTAAAAAAAAAGTCCAAAATGGACATTTTTGAATAGCAAGGGGAAATAAAACTTTAAATTTTGAGAATAGTAAAACTTTAATTGTTACTGTTTCATTAAACAAAATATGATAGGTGATTCTTTTGCAAGTCTAGTTAATGACCAAGTTGGAAAGAGAGCCCTGAGGCAAAGCCTATGGCAGTTAATGTCCCAGACACTCATTAACTTACAGTAAAAGACTAAAACCACTCAGTGCTTAGCAATTCTACTTCTGTGTCAATGAGTAGTAGGACTGTAACGTTTTACAAACTTCAATTATAAAATTTTGGCTTATTCATAAATTACATGCAAAGTAGTAAAAAAAATGCCTTTGCAATATTAGTTTTTATGATATTCAGTGTTTTGGAAATTTTTCAATGTTTAAAAATCCTGATGTCGTAAAAATTATTGTGTGATACTGTTTCACTTTTTAAACAATTTATAGTTTGTACATTGAGCCTAACATTAAAAATAAGAAAACTAAAATTCTCCTCCATTGATTGCTTCCCCTGTTGGAGATTATAACAGTTCTGTTCTTACCCAGCCAGAGATGAAAAGGAAAGGTGAGATGAGGTGAACCGAGCCTTTGGCTGGGGCAGAGACAGAAACAGAGGAGCAAGAGGAAAGATGCTTAGTCATTAAATGACAGGCACTTACCAAGACAACATAATATCTAGCTTTGATAAGCCCTGTTAAATACTTTTGAGTTTGTTTTTGTCTTTGTTTTTTTTTGTTGTTGTGGTTGGGTTTTTTTTTTTTTTTTTTTAAATAAGACCAAGTAACTTAAACAGAAATAATTTAGATTTTTGTTTGCTAAGGACAGTGCAGTATTCATATCAGGCCAACACACTGAGCCTTCTAATCCCAATCCTAGTAGGTTAGTGACTTTGGTAAAGTAACCTTCCAGAACTTTAGTTTCTGAAGACCCTTCCCAATGTCATATCATTATGAGATTCAAGATTGATTTTAACTGGTAAGGAATACAAATACATTTTAGATGCTATTTTAATTTAATAATACTACATTAGTTCTAATGATCTTTCAAGGATAGAGAAAAGGAAGGCAGAAGTTCCTTTATCTAGATGGTCTTGAACTTGAGTGTCATTAACAATGACCCCTAGTTGGATTGTTAATCCAGTAACACAGTTGGATAAGGCTAGAAGAACTAGACAAAAGATACATGAGAACAAAGTCCTCTAACCTCTCTCTAAATTTATTAAATCCCTCCATATTCTTCAGCCCTTGTGCAAACAGATGAGCTGAATGTAGTCACCTGTTGTAGTAAAATCAATTATCCCTATTTTCCTAAGTATACAAAGACAATCATCATTAACACTGATGAAAAAAATGTACATAGTTTAAGACTAAGACTGCACATATGTTCAATTACTTTGTTTGAAAACAGTAGTGGAACAGTATTTAACAAAATGAAAAACAAAAGTAAGGTAAATAAAGAGAACAGGTGTTAGGGATTCAGTTAATGGGACACATCACAGATTTTGTTTACTATAGCAGTCATTAAAAACTATGTATTTCTCTTTTGAGAATCTACAACTTACTCTTTGCTCTGACACCTAGCTTTGAATCGATCAAGAATAACTGAGAAGTTAAAAATCAGTCATTTACTGGTCACTCCCTGCATGTCTGACTCTACGGGCATCCTCCTCAATATACTAGTATGCACCTTTCTGAGAGCGTGTTACAGAGCACTGCAGTTCTCATGCTCTGTAATTAAAAAAAAAAAAAAAAAAGAATTATTTGAGGACAGCAGATAGCATAGTGCTTAAGGCACTGGACTCCCACATCGTTGACCTCAGTTTGAGTCCTGGATCCAGCAGCTTGAAATCTGTGCTGAGCGATCACAGTGCATGCCCAAAATCCTGAGGAGAGAATGGAGGAGAAGGGCTTGCAGCATGGCCATGTCCCCCTGGGGATGATTTCTTGCTTTCTGTCTCTCTGTTTTTCCATTGAGCTCACACACCCTATAGCAAAAAAATCTCTAAAAAATTAATTTTTCTATGAGACAGCTACATGTGTGCCTGGTGTTCTTGGACATAATCTGAGCAACTTTCCATAGGGGTCAGTCTTGCAGAATGCAGTGTTTTACTGCTGCCACTGTCCAGCCCGTTTTGTTATTTAGAAAAAGGACCATGATCCCCCCAATTGCACTTAACCTGCTTTGTTTTTCACAGCATTTATAGCATACTATATAATTTACCTATTTCTCATTTGTCTCATTCCACTAGAATATAAGCTTTTCTAGATGGGGATTTTTGTCTGATTCTTTGAAGCACTGCAAGAACTTAGGACAGTGCCAGGGCACACAGAAGCAGATAAATGTTCGTCACCTTAATAAATGAATTATTCTTGGGAACCAGCAGTTAGCGTAATGGCTGTCGCTGGACTCCCACGTAGTCGACTGCGGTTCGCGTCCCGGACCCGGTGGTTTAAAACTCACGCTGGGCGCGTGTACGTGTGTGCCCAAGATCCCGGGAGGAGAATGGAGGAGAAGGGACTGCAGCGTGACCATCCCCTCTGGGGGGTGATTTCTTGCTTTCTGTCTCTATGTCTCTGTCTGTCTGGCAAGCACATGCGCCCTATAGCAAAAACCTCTCCAAAAAAAAAAAAAAAAGAATTATTCTTAAATATCACTCTTTAGAAAGATGATGCACTCTCCCTTTGGTCCAGACTAGATTTATAAGGTAAGTAGCATGTTTTTGATGCCTTTGACTAAATATTTACTATCCATTTTATCTTACTTAGGTTTACAGTTCTGTCTAGTTTTTAAAAAACAATCCAGCACTGTTTTCTGTAATGACCTACCACACTGATATTCCCCATTTCTGAAAACAAAGTCATTTCTGTGCTTAAATCTAAGTGTTAGATCCACCCAGAATCCCTTAAATAATCCTGTTTCACTCTGATTTCATTTATTCTAAGACCTTTTAATAATGACTAGGATGACTTTTCTAAATTGACAAATAAAAATTGTATTTATTGGGGCTAGCAGGTGGCTTGATGGTTAAGGGTGTTGTACTTCTACATGGCTGACCATGGTTTGAATCCTGGACCTGGCAGCTTGGCAGCTTGCTTTCTCTCCTTTCCTCTCCCTCTCTCTCTCTCTCTCTCTCTCTCTCTCACTCTGTCCCTCTCTGGTCAAATTAAAATAAACAAATAAAGTTAAATAGAATAATTCTTCTAAAGAACTGTATTCATTAATGGTGTACAAAAATGATGCTTTAATATATATATATACTCTGTGGACTGGATACATCGAGTTAATATATGCATTGCTTTACATACTTTTTTTGTGGTGAGAACACATAAAATCTATTCTCTTAGCAATTTTCCAGTGTATACTATACTATTAACTATAGCTGTCATAATGTACTGTGCAGTAAATCTCTCAAACTTACTCCTCCAAACTGAAATTATGTATCTTTTGATCAATAACTTCCTGATCTGCCCCCACCCCAGCCTCTGGTAAACACCATTCTACTCTACTTCCATGAGTTCCAAACTTTTAGATTCCACGAATAAGTGAGGTCTGTGGTATTTGTCTATCTGGGTCTAATTGTTTCATTTAACATAATGTGCTCCATAATGTAGCAAATAACGGGATTCCCTTTATCAAGGCTGAGTAGTATTTCATTGTGTACATATACCATATTTTCTTTTTTTGGGAGAGAGTTTCACTGTAGGGCGCATGCGCTCGCCAGACAGACAGAGAGAGACACAGAGACAGAAAGCGAGAAATCACCCCCCAGGGGGGATGGTCACGCCGCAATCTCCTCCATTCTCCTCTCGGGATCTTGGGCACGCACACACACGCGCCTGGCGTGAGTTTTAAGCCACCAGGTCCGGGACACGAACCGTGGTCGACTACGTGGGAGTCCAGCGACATAGCCATTACGCTAACTGCTGGTTCCCATATACCATATTTTCTTTATTCATCCATCCGTCAATGGACACTTGGGTCCATTCCATCCACTCCATGAACAAGGGAGTGCAGAGCAGATCTCTCTTGAACATACTGACTCCATTTCCTTTGGATATATACCCAGTGGTGGTGTATATTCAAATGACTGGATCATTTGATAGTTTTAGTCTTAATTTTTTAAGAACCTCCCCTTCCATACTGTCTTCTGTAAAAACTGAACTAATTACAATCCCATCAACAGTGTAGGAGGCTTCCCTTTTCTCCATATAATTGCCAATGCTTATATTCTGTTGTTTTGATATTAGGTATTCTAACAGGTATGAGGTATATATTTTCTATTTAATTAATTTAAAATGTACATATTAAAGTCTCAGTACTCTGAGTGTTCTTCAGATTAATTATGTATGTAGTTGGCAATTTATTTTGGTCCAAAAGGAACTACTCTAGTTATTACCTCTTGGCTCCATATACTACATTAACCTAAGAACTTTTTTTTTTTTATGATTCAAAAGAATCAATTTATTATGTTCGTGAGCTGTGCTAATATAGTATTTTCTCCCAGCTCTTTTCTCCATTAGAATTATTGAATGTAGAAACTATATTCTTCAACTTTTCTATCTCTGTAACTTCAAAGATGTACTGTCATGTGTCCTTGCGTTCATGAACAATCTAAATCCCTTTCTATACCAGAGCTACTGTGATTTTCAGGTATTCTGAATACTGGGTATCTATCAATTTCTGCCTGTTATTTCAATGTTTAAAAATTTTGCTTTATCATGTAAAGATACTTGCTCTAAAAATCTTTTCTTCCTTGGACCACAGAACTCATAGATACAATGCACCAATACTACATGCAGTAGTAGTAAAGTGCAATGATTAATCCCTAGTAGCTCACTTTGAAAGACTACCACTTTTTCAGCTCTTGAGCTACGTTCAGGTTATTAAGTGCTATAAGACAAATTTGAGGATCTCCTATACTAGTTTTCAGTCAAGGCCTTCTCCCTGTGTCAGCCACTGACGGAATATATCTCTATTTCAAATATATATTTTTTCAGATATGCTGGTTCATTATACTAGAAGTCACGGTTTCCGTCATAAAAGTGTTTATAATATGGGATGAGAGATAAGGCATGGAACAATTGATTATTAAATAAACATCACAAAAACTTGGGATAGGGATCAGAGACCAGGGAAATCAATGAAAAATAAAAGGGCAGATGGAGAGACATGAAGAGAAAGGAAAAAGATCTTCCCAGCAAGCGATACACAAGAACAGGTAAATGTCTGTGTTTATGGAACTGATCAAATGGAGATGAAAGAGTACAGAAAGAATTATAAATCATTAGAAATTCCATATATTATGAGAGCATTTATGGAAATATTGAACATACAACAACATATTCACTGCAATACTTATGCTCATACATTTTTGTCTGAGTATTTATACCATATTCTTCAGAATCTTGTCCTGAGTATGATTTTATATTTTTCAAGTTCAATAGCATTTAAACGTGGGATTTGCAGTTATGAAGAATAAAGGGCAGTTGAGGAGAGGTGTAGGGTTATTTCTTTTTCTAGAATCTAAATACAGTATATATACAATTCACCACAGTATAGTGGAGAGAAGCTTTCATTTTTTATTTGGAACATACCTGCAATCATTCTCTAGTTAGATCTAAATGATTGAATTGCAAGGTGAACTATATTGGTGACTAACTCATTTTCCCTCACCTCCAGCACCCTCTTTTCCCAAGATCAAGCAATTTTCTTGTGTAATGAACTGTGTCTGCTATCAAGTGGCCTGGAAATTAAGAGGTCTGGAGCCTCTTCCAAGTTCTTGTTTCCTATCTGGTTCATACTATCTTTTGCTGCTCTATCACTGATCTATGTTTTCTAAGGCTATACAAGGAAGAATGCAAAAATAAATGGAGCTACAGACAATTTTCTATACAGGGGAAGGGTTTCAATCGATTCTGAATTATACAGGGAATAGTTTTCTAGCTAATGGTTTGTCAAATTCTTTGCATCAAACCCTTTTTGTCTGTTGACAGCCTTTTGGTTAGTTCTTTACTGACTAGCAATGGAAGTGGATCAGATGCAACAAGGATATGCTTGCATCAACCTCCAAAAGTAGATCTTAGTTGTTTGATTTATGTCTGTATCATACCCGAAGTCGGGAGAAAATGGATCCAAGAACAAAATGTAAGTAAACTCAGTAAAAAAAAAAAAAGTGAGAAAAATAGGAAATACAATAAAAAATCAGAAAAAAAAAAAAAAAAAAAAAAAAAAAGAATTCAAGCTATACATTTTTCTGATTTACTATGTTTTCCATAGAGTCATATAATAAAATACAGAAATACTATAATAAATACACTCAATCAGCTTAGGACCAAATTTTTCTTATATAGTCAATACTCTTTATCTTTTTCTTTTTGCAGACAGTTTATGTATAATTTCTTCTATGAACTCTCTCTGTTATTTATAAAGTTTATGCTAAACATGTTTTATATATTTATAACACTTTTTGATATTTACTAAGAATGTCACTAGTGGGATCAGCAGTTAGCGTAGTGGCTATGTCGCGGGACTCCCATGTAGTCGACCACGGTTCGCGTCCCAGACCTGGTGGTTTAAAACTCATGCCGGGTGCGTGTGCGTGCATGCCCAAGATCCCGAGAGGAGAATGGGGGAGAAGAGATTGTGGCGTGACCATCCCCCCTGGGGGGTGATTTCTCACTTTCTATCTCTCTATCTCTGTCTGGCTGGCGAGCGCACACACCCTATAGCAAAAAAACCTCTCCAAAAAAAAAAAAAAAGTCACTAATTTGCTAATGAAAACATCTGCTAGAAAATGTTCCATATTTTTATAACATTAATTTTTAAAAAGTAACATAAATATTTATTGGTGATTTTACCAATCAAAAGTACAATGTTAAGTGAGTATATTCAGGAAATAAGTTGAGTTACTTAAAAGAAAAGATACTTATTTAATGACAGTAATTAATCAGTGTACAGAAAATGCCTAAATTCCACAACTATTGAGTTGTCGGGAAAGTCATGACACATTTTTGCATAGGAAAACAAAAAAAATTACCATGACTTTCCCAATGACCTAATAAATTATTAGTTCTAGTACCAGCAAGGTATGTTGAATGTTGACTCCAAATGTGGATGTTTTACATACTATTTTAACTTGAAATAACTGTATCTATAACGAAAATATGGCTATGTAAGGTAAAACAACATAATTGCTTAAACCTATAAAGTAATATAAAAGCTAGAAATAAAATAACTGGGCTCCTTGGAGATTTTTTTTTTTTAATCATCGGTAGGAAGGTCTTTTTTTTGAGAGGTTTTCGCTATAGGGCGCGTGCGCTCGCCAGGCAGAGAGAGAGAGACAGAGAGACAGAAAGCGAGAAAGCATCCCCCAGGGGGATGGCCACGCCCCAATCCCTTCTCTTCCATTCTCCTCTCGGGATCTTGGGCATGCACGCACACGCGCCCGGCGTGAGTTTTAAGCCACCGGGTCCGGGACTCGAACCACAGTCACCTACGTGGGAGTCCAGCGACATAGCCATTATGCTAACTGCTGGTCCAGTAGGACGGCCTTTTATAAAGAAATCTAGAGAGAAAAATGTGACATAATTCAAATGCATTTGGTAATGAATAGAACACCTTGCTCAAAGTCTAGGCAAATAATGCCAGTGCCAAACAGTGATAAAATAAGCCAATCCTGGGTCTATGTGGTGACATAGTGGTTAAGGTGCTGGATTCCCACATGACTGACCGTGGTTCAAGTCCTGGACCTGGCAGCTTGAAACTCATGCTGGGCGCATTTGTGTGGCTAAAGTCCCAGGAGAATAGAGGAGAAGGGACTGTCATGTGACCACTCACCCTGCGGGGTGATATCTAACTCTCTCTTATTGTGTCTCTGTCTCCAGCAAGTGTACATGGCAAAAACTTTAAAAATTAAAAAACTTGGACCAGCAGTTAGCATAACGGCTATTTTGCTGGACTCCTATGTAGTTGACTGCAGTTTGAGTCTCGGACCCAGTGGCTTAAACTCACACAGGGCACGTGTGCATGCGTGCCCAAGATCCTGAGAGGAGAATGGAGAATAATTGAGACTGGTGCCCCGGGGGGGGGGGTGATTTCTCTCTTTCTTTCTTTCTGGTGAGCGCATGCACCTTATAGCAGAAACCTCTCAAAAAAAAAAATTAAAAAATAAAAATGTGCCAGTCCTTCACAAAAATCTTCATAAAGAAAAGACAGTATTTTTCAAAACTATGCTTGTGTGAATTTAACAATAACAAGCTTGAGGTCTCCAGATCTAGGTCTAGAATGATCATTGATTTAATCCAGTACAGAATATAGTGCATAGATTTTTTTTTCCTTTTTTTAGAGAGATTTTTGCTGTAGGGTGCATGTGTGCTCACCAGAGAGACAAAGCAAGAAAGCACCCCACCCCAGCACCCCCCTGGGGAAATGCCATGCCACAATCCCTCCTCCTCCATTCTCCTCTCAGGACTTTGGGCATGCATGTACATGCGCCAAGCATGTTTTAAGCCACTGGTCTGGGACCTGAACCGCAGTCGACTACATGGGAGTCCAGCGATGTAACCATTACATCATCTACTGGTGCTTAGATGCGTTATTAGTCCATTTATGTTTTCCTGTATGTATATATTCCGAAACATTGACTAACCTATGTTTTCAGTATGAATAAGTACTAGTTCTGAAAAATTTTTAATCACAGTGACACAAACCATTCTCCTAGTGGCATAATGTATGGGTGTATCCTTTTCCAAAGTAAGCTGACAATATGTTTAAAAAGATATAAGCATGTTCGTCCTAGTGAATAACTAATTCCAGTTTTAGAATCCCCCGGAAATAATAAAGAAAAAACAACCAAACAAAACCAAAAACTGTATCATATATGCATTCTTTTTTTAAAAAAAATTGACTATAGGGCATGTACAGTTGCTAGAGAGATTAGAGAGGGATGGGGGAGTGGGAAAGCACCTCTGGGGGAAAGGGGATGTGGATGGGCACACTGCAATCCCTTCTCCTCCATTCTCCATTCTGGACTTTGGGCATGCATGCACACAAGCCCAGTGTGTTTCTCAAGCCACCAGGTCCAAGAATTGAGCTGTGCAGTTGGCCATGTGAAATCTAGCCACCCCAACCATCATGGCCCTACCTGGTTAGGTATGTATTCTTTAGAAAACAAAAATCAAAAAGTAAATTATTTTATTTTTAAAAATATTTTATTTTTATATACATGCAATCACTATATATAATTATAGAATGCAAAATGAATTTCCCAGCATGAATATACTGTGCATTAGTCCAGTCAAAAATATTGCCATATGCATTATCATCAACAGATAATTTTCCATTTTTGTGTCCCTTAAATGTTATGCTTGTTTGTTTTTTATGGGAAACAATTTAAATGTTCAAAATTAGGCAACTGATTTAGTAAATTGGTGTAGCACTCTGAGGAACATTACAGTAAAGTAAAAAAGGACAAAGTTTATATACCTATGTAAGAAAATGTGCACAAAATATCAAATGAAAACAACATAATACTACAGTATATATAGTTCTCTTATGTATCTGATGAAAAGTAGACATTATCAAAACTGAATAAATTAGATGTGTGGAAAAAAGTTTGATTCAATCTTTGTTGAATAATATGATGGGGGGTAGGGATAGGGCTGACTTATTCTAACCACTACGTGATGGTGTTGTGATGGATGCATATTTAAGGCTCTTATACTTCAGAGTCCATCCCGTCTCCAGGCCTAGCAGCAGGTCCTGAAAGAGTGAAACAGACGCGCAGGAGACACAAACCAAGAAGAGGTACTTTCTGCATCATGTCTAAAGGTGTGCTGATTCTTTACCCTTTACTCTTAAATTCCATGGAAAAAAAAAAAACAAAACTTTATATTCTTTAAAAAAAAAAAATTCTTATCATTTTGCTTCACCAGCTTGAACTGGTCTCTGTTTCAAAAAATAAATAAATAAATAAATAAAAACTAAGACAGCTTTTATGTTTCTTTTATAATCTTTAACCTGATGGTCTTTTTTTAAAAAAAGAATTAATATAAGAATTACAAATACCACATGCCCTAATTGCATTGCAAAAAGTGTTATTTATCCTAGTGTAGGCTATTTGTCATATAGATGCTTCCATAGCTCAGATAAGTCAACTATGTTTCTAGACAATATAAAACTAATGTTAAGCAAATTATTTGAATATCCTCTCTCTTGCTTTACTTAGAATCATTCCACTTATGCCTAAAGTGACAGTTTCTTGGGGGAGGGGGGAAGTATCTTTTAGCCTTGAACAGAAAGGCACTGTGCAGTAATTCTAGTGCATTGTGTCCTTTAGTATCGGACTCTAATCTTTGCCAGATAATTTGCTTTTATTGTTTTCTTACCTTTCATTTACTGTTTACCACACACCAGATACCATGTCAATCACTTCACATATACTATTCCATTTATTCTTCACAAAACCCCTGTGCCAGCATGTTTCACCCATGGCAGGGAGTTTTCTGCTTTTCCATAGTTATTGAGTGAACTTCTCATTAGGTGGACATTGCTTTTGATATCAGAAATGCAAAGAGGAAAAACTCAGGCTAGGAAAGCAGAGAGTTGGAAAAAATGCAGTAAAAGTGGTAAATGCTACAACAGTGGTATGCACAGGTGCTTTCAAATACATGAATCACTAACTTTGTGTCTGGTTGTCTAATTCCCAAGAATTCTGATCTACTTGCAGAAATGCTGAGATAATTAGAAAACCAGATAAAGAAATTTGCCTTCTTGGAGATATGTACTGAAATTTAGAAGACAGCAGAATCTGAATTAGAAGTGTGTTAGTTTTGTGTTAAGGTGCAGTAAACATGGTAGTGGGAAAAAAAATAGCAAATATAACATTGCCAGAGGGACCATGCACTTGGAGAAAGCGGTCCCCAATGGGCTGCCATATCACAATCCTTTTTCCCCCATTCCTCTCTCCTGTCAGGTTTTTGGGCACGTGCACATACATGCCTAGTGTGTTTTTCAAGCTGCTGGGATGGAATCAGAACTGTTAGCCATGTGGGATCTGGCTTTCTATGCAGCGCTTAATCACTGTACTACGGGGCCAGCCTACCAAATGTATTTTTAATGTTTTTCTGCAGAGAGAGCGAGCAAGCAAGAGAGCAAGACAGTGCGTGTGCAAGCATCAACAGGTATTGACCTTGATCCACCCTACCATAGGCTACCCCCGGATCCAGGACATGCCTGTGCCTGGCACACTCAGAGAGATCTCTGGAGGCAAACCCAGTCTTCCCATGTGGGTCCGACTTGCAGAGCATCATGACTTACTGCTGCACCATCATATGGTCCTACAATGTAGCAAAGTATCAGGGATACTTTTGAGACTCCTTTTAAAATATTTACTCATGTATTGTATAACCTTGAGGACCTGTAATGTACTAAGGCAGTATTAGGGGCTAGAACAGCCATTACAAGAATATATAACCTGGAACCATTTTATTAACATCATTAGCATGGGAAATATTATTTATGCTTTGTTTTGCTTAACTTTTAACAGCAGTATGACACTACTTGGTAATATAATCTGTAAATGTTAATTCTTCATCTGTGCTTCGATTGGATAGTAACGTCTTGTATTTATGTGGCTTTTCTTTGCTGAAATATTCTTAAATGATCAAAAAGAAAAAAGCTCTAATATTCTTTTAATGTGTGCTGTCCTGCTCACTTTTCCTTTTCCCTCACAGGAAACTAATTAACATCTTGTATAATGTGGCCACTCTGGACTTAAAATCCTTTCATGGCTGGCAGTGGCTTTCAAAATAGTGTTCCAAATCCTTAGCACCTTCATGTGACCAGGCTCCTGCTTACCTACCTCTGCAGCCTCATCTGGAACTAAGCACTTCTTTTATTCAATGCTTTAATTCTATGGGATTTGCATCCTGAAAGCCCTGTACTTTCATCTTAAGGTTTTTGCATATGTGGTGACTTCTGCCTTTAATACTTTTTCCCATTCTTCCCCTGACAAATTCTGTCACTTCTCCAGAAGAGAATTCCATGACTTTGAGTTAGTTTAGCTATCACTCTTAGGTACACCACATCGCTTGACGTTTGTATAACAGCCTTTTTGTAAATCTGTTTCTCTCAGTAACCTGTAAGCTTCTTGAAGTCAGAAACTATATTAGACACTATTTATATGCAGTGTCTGTCACACAGAATATGCTCAAGAATATTAGTTGAATAAATGAACTAATGAATAATTATTAAGACTCCTGCATGACACCCTGCTAAATGATATAGAGTAGTGACCAATTAGCATAATGCTATAAAGCTGCATATAAATTAAAAAGGAACAAACTAATAAAAGCATACTTTTCAATGATGAAACCCAATACTTCCATATTGTGGTAGACAGAGTAATGGCCCCTGAAGATGTCCATGTCCTAATTCCCTAAACTTACAAATATAAAAAGGGGAATTAATATTACAGGTGGAATTGAGTTGGCTAAGCAGCTGACCTTGGAATATGGAGATAGGCTGAATTATCTGGGTGGACCCAATTTAATCACAAGGGCCCTGCCAAGTAGAAGAGAGGGACAGAACAGAGAGAACCAGTAAGCTGGCCATGTGAGACAGACTCTGCTGATGGCACTGGCTTTGAAGATCGAGGAAGAGGCTGAAGAGGCGAGAAATGTGCAGACTTTAGAAGCCAGATTCTTCTCCAGAGCTTTCTGAAGGAACCCAATCCTGCCGAACCTTCACTGCAGTCTTCTGAGACCCATTTTAGATTCTGAGTTCCAGCACTGTAAAATAATAAAGTTATGTTGTTTTAGTCCACCAAGTGTTTTGGTTATTTTTACAGCAGCACTAAGAAACTCTAATACATGTACCCAAGTAGAACAGGACTAACTCTGGCTGCATATGACAGAAGGCCTAAGATGATGGCAGTTCAAATGAGATACATGTTTGTTCTTTTCTAACGGAGATATAGTTGTAGGTTGGAAGTGAGGGCTTTCTATGGAATTCCAGAGTCAAAGACTCAGGCTCCATCAGCCATGTTGTTCTGCATTCCTTAAGGAGCTCTAGGTAGCAGGTACGATTTCAACCAGGGCGAGAACACTGAATCAGATCCTTTTGAAGAAATTCCTCAGTTTTGCACACCCACTTCCACTTTTATCTCACTAGTCAATACTTGGTAACACCTAGATCCATGCAAGGAGGGAAATACAGTCATACTTTTGAGTGGTCATGTGGTAGGAGTAAACGGTCCTATCATTAGAATGGGGGAAAATATTGAGGGACAACTATATCTTAGTACTGTAGCATTATCTTTTTTTTTAACTCTCATTGTTTTATGTATACAAAATTTAAAGCAATTAGGCAGAGGCTTTCATTCCACAAAGAGTTATTAATTACTATGTGCAGTAATCGTATTTAACAGATTTTGTATGTGTGCACATTAGCACAAAAAGCATATACTTGCTCAAAGAATGACATAAAGAAATATCACATTCAAACTTTAGTGTTATAATTACTGGAAAGGACAGGATTCTTGGTTGACAAGAAATAAGGTTTAAATATACATTTTTTTTTCTTTTTTTTTTTTTTAACTCATGGGCTGGCAGGAAGCAGATGGTACAAAGGGTAAACTGAAGAGGTTTAACAAAGAGACTGTTTACAGAAGTGTGGGCAGGTTTTAAGGAAAGAAATGTTAAAGCATCCAACCAATATAATCCATAGGCCTGAAGGTACAAAGGGATGAAGCAGGTCATGGGCCTTTGCAAGACCTGTAGCCCAGAGACTGGGTGTCTACAGGATGCCATGGGCCTTAGGTAGAGAAATGAAGCTGCAACCATAGCCAGGCAGGGAGGAGTGTGGAATAAATATCCTGACCTCTCCCTTTCCTTCCTCTGATCATGTGACAATGCCTCCCAATTGGCTGAACCCAGATAGAAACCAGAGGGCAAAGAAGCCTGGGCGATGTGGTCCATAGGAGTCAGCCTCCAGGAGTGCTGCAAGGCAGAGGATGGGCTTTGTGGGATGGAGAATAATAAATGTGGTACATATAAAAATAAATAAATAAATAAATAAAAACATTTCACAGGGCTAGGACAAAGAAAGGAGGAGGAGAAGGCACTGGACTCCCATGTGGCTGACTATGGTTCAAGTCCCAGACCTGGTGGCTAGCAAACCATGCCAAGTGTGTGTGTGTGCATGCCCAAAAACCCAGGAGAACGGAGGAGGAGTTGTGGCATGGCCTTCCCCTTATAGATGAGTTTTCATTTTCCCTCTCATTCTCTCTCTCTTCTGAGGAGTACACGCCCTATGACAAAAACCTTAAAAAACAAAAAAAAGTAAAACAGTGGGGAGCGGCACAATGTCTGATTGCTTGTGCATGTAGGATAAAGTTGAGCAAAAAAAAAATAATAATATGAGTCATGAAGAGAAAGAATGAACAGGATCTGACAAAGGGTTTCAAAAGTTGTGGGTATAACTGAACACAGGGTACTTCTGTTTTCTGTCTTAAGGCCAGGTCTCGCCATGTTGCCATCTTTCTGCCTCATCCTCCAGAGTTCTAGGGTTACAGGCACACGTCATTACACCTGGTCTGCAGGGCAGACTGGGAATCAAACCTGGGCTTTCGATGTGGTCCCACCCTGCGGAGCGGAGAGCTTAGCAGCATAGTACTCTGGCTGGGCCCAAACACAAGGTATTTTTCTACTGCCAACTTTTTTTTTGGGGGGGAGAGGTTTTTGGTATAGGGTGCATGTGCTCTCCAGACAACAGAGAGAGACAGAAAGACAGAAAGTGAGAAATCACCCCCCCAGGGGGGATGGCCACACGGTAATCCCTTCTCCTCTATTCTTCTCTCGGGACCTTGGGCATGCACGCACACGTGCCCGGCGTGAGTTTAAGCCACCGGGTCCGGGACTTAAACCGTGGACGACTACATGGGAGGCCAGTGACATAGCCATTACACTAACTGCTGGTTCCTACTGCCAACTTTTTCATGAGAGCTTAAAACAATAGTGATACATCTAAAACCTGTTACTGACTGCAAAGGTTTCAAATGTACATAGTCCAAAAACTGGACAGTGGCAGTGATTATAACTGAGGATTTAAAGGCCAGGACAGTAGGTCAAAGAAACAACCATACTCTGAAACAGAACCAATCATCTGCTAAAGACAAGCCAAGACACCAGAGGGGGAAAATATATATGATAACAAGAGAAAGAATAACAGTAGAAACCAGTATCAAACCCCGATCTGAAGGTAAATACCTAAATTCAAATCCAAAATTCGCATGTTGCACTCGCTCGCTCTTTCTCTTGTGCAAGTTATCTATTTACCATTCTAAAACATAGAAAAAGTAATTATTATTCACGTTCACAAACAGCATCAATAATAAAACTATACCATCTACAGAGACAGCCTTTGAAAGCTGCCTTAAAATCCAGTTTACTGACTGTGATTTTGTGAAAAGGAAGCTTCACTTTTTGGATGTTCTTTGGCATCCTGAAAACATCTCTCCATATATTTATACGTGGAGTAGTGGTTAAGGTGTTGGACTCTCACTTGGCTGACCATGGTTCAAGTTCAAGATCTGATGGCTAGGAAAATCGCGCTGGGTGTGTGTGAATGTGTGCTCCAAATCCCAGGAGTATGAAGAAGGAGAAACTGCCATGTGGCCATCTCTGCTAGAGTGTGACTTCTCACTTTCCTTCTGTTTCTCTCTGATAAGCGCATATGCCCTATGGCAAAAACCCTTAAACAGACTTATACCTCTCCAAATGAAACATGTTCCCGAAAAAAGTCAACAGTCCGTTGACTTAAAGATAAGAGTCTTATTCTCCAGTGGGGGAAATCATTCTGTGGCACAATATGTAATAAAATCACATGGCAGTATGGAGAAAACATTTGTCCCTTTTGTCACCTCCCAGGAGGCTTTATTAGAAAAGCTGGCATGTGTCCCAAGAATAACTGTTGGTTCTGCATCACCCTGTAGTAAGGTTTCCTTCCGAAGTGACTGCAGAATTGGGTGAAACTGTACGAGTGTGACCGTTGCCCTCTGTCGTCCTGTTGTGAGCCACAAATACAGTCACTGTTGAGTCATGCACTGAGTAGTACTTAGTGGGCCTCTCAATTCTGTGCTGGAGGAATAACATATCCAACGAATTCTTTTTCCTTCAAGTTCTAAAATTAAAGTTAGGCATTGATTTGAGGTTATCTTTAGCATGCTATCCTTCCATGAAACTAAACAACTTTCAATTTTGATCAGAGAATATTACAAACTGCACTTTTCAAATGTTTTTGGGAAGTGAGGCATATGGAAATCATGTGGAACATCATGAAATATCTATTTTAAATAATATCCTAATTCATACATAAATCTCTCTCTTTAATTTGCCAGAAGGTGTGCTTGCTGGTGGGGTGGGGGTTGGGGGGGAGAAGAAAGACAGAGGAAAAGTGAGAAATCGCCCCCATGGGGGATGGTAACATGACAATGCCTTCTCCATTTCTCCCTCCTTTGTGGATTTTGGGCACACTCACGCATGTGCCCAGCGTGGCTTTCAATCTGCCAGCTCTAGAACTGGAACTGTGCAGCTTGCCATGTGGGATCCAGCTGCCTTTACCACCACACCACCAGCTGGCCTCATAAATCTTACATGGAAAACAAATAGTGGGTACAAAGGGTTTATTAAAAATAAAGAACTCAGTATTGAAAATGTTCTATGCATTTCTATTACTCTTTAAAATTATTTTTCTATGAGTGAGACAGAGCCAGAGAATCCCCCACAGGTCTTGATGCTGCAATCTACCTCCAGCCTCCAGCCAGCCCTGGATCACGAACACGTGCATGTCTACTATACTCAGGGAAGTCTCCAGACTTGAACCAGGAACCTTATGGGACTGCCTCACAGAGCATAGCTTGAGTGCTATGTTCTATTACAGCATCACCAAATGGCCCTTGCCCTGTCTTTGAAAAAGATTATGGTAACCCATTTTTTGAATACCTCTCCTTTAGCTTATACAATCCCATTGCTCAATAGCAGCAGAGTGTTAGCATGTCACTGATATATTAAGAGTACACACTGGATACTGGGACCAGCAGTTAGCATAATGGCTATGTCACTGGACTCCCACGTAGTCAACCGTGGTTTGTGTCCTGGACCCAGTGGCTTAAACTCACGCCGGGAACATGTGCGTGTGCGTAGATGCCCAAGATCCCAAGGGGAATAGAGGAGAAGGGATTGCGGCGTGGCCATCCCCCCAGGGGGTGATTTCTCGCTTTCTGTCTGTCTCTGTCTTTCTGGCCAGTGCACGTGCCTTGTAGCAAAAACCTCTTAAAAAAAAAAAGTGTATTCACTGGATACTCTGTGATGGCACTATAACCACTGGAAAACGACAATGTAGAACACATGTTAACCTCTTATTAGTACCTTTCAGTGTTTTAAATAAACCTAAAATTTTAATATTTTTATATATGGAGACTAAGGAATTTTTCCTATTTTATGGTTATATTTGAGATGCAACCATGTATGCATCAGGTTTCTAAGCTGCAGTTTATTCTTGGCTTTACTTTTGTCTGCTTTCTTTCCAATCTAGACTTCAATATTTTCTAGAACATCAAATAGTGTATAAAATGTATCACTATTTCTGGTACATATGTTAAAAACAGAAGAAAATAATTAAGAAACTAAAATTGATAGCAATTAATTTGGATATGTGACAATAACTTTCATATCCATGATTTCAGCTATTTCTAAGAACGTCTATGAGGAAAGCAGGTTATTTTATTGCCATGAATAGGCTTAGAAAAAGTCAACGTTACTTTAAGGCATATTTAATGAGCATCTACTATGTTGTTAGGTCCTCTGCTAGATACTGAGGACACAAAAATGAAATGCAAAAAAAAAAAGAAAAACAAAAACAGAAAGTTATCTAGAAAGATACCTGTAAACACAGTCAGGCTCCAAGCCAATTAAACCAGTAACCACTAAAGGAGGGAAGAAAATAACTTCTATTCAGTTTGACCCTTCACTCTGACTCTGAGTTTAAGATGAGGATGGTCACAGAAGGAAGCTTGGTAAGGGAGGAACAGACCAGGAGAAAATGGCATGTGGGATATTTCCTAAGTTTAGGGTAGGTAAAATGTGTGACAGACAGTAGAACCCTGCCCGTTCCCTTTGGACGAGCAGATGGCATAATGGCTATGTCACTGGACTCCCATGTAGTCAACCGCAGTTTGAGTCCTGGACCCGGTGGCTTAAACTCACGCCCCGCATGTGTGTGTGCGTGCCCAAGATCCTGAGAGGAGAATGGAGGAGAAGGGATTGTGGTGTAGGCCATCCCCCCTTGGGGGTGATTTCTTGCTTTCTGTCTCTCTGTGTCTTTCGGGCGAGCAAATGCGCCCTACAGCAAAAACCTCTCCAAAAAAAAAAAAAAAAGTAAAAAGAACCTTGCCTCTTCCCTTTGCCTGGAAATTAGGGTAGCTATAAAAAGTTAATGGGGGGGTGGGTGGGGGGTTGTGTGGGTGGCAATTGCTGGCACACGATAAAGCCTATAACCTGAAGGATATTACACAGCTCTTAAGAAGAAAACAATTACCACTGAACTAAGCCAAGCAAGGACACCTCTGACATGCCCAAGTTTCAGTGGCATGGCACTGAGGAAAACCAGGCCCTTCCATACTAAACTGATGACTGGGGATAATGATTTCAGTCTAGGCACTAAGGGTGAGTAGACGTATACACACATTGTATAGTAAAGAATAGTCACATTTCTTACAATAACACATTTCATTCTCAAAATGCCAAATCAAATGTGGAGATAACATTTTCACCTACACTTAGAGTTTTCTAATTTTAAATGAGTTTAGCTGTAAATTATGATTTTAACACAATAAAAAATTCCTGACATAGGAACAGCTAAAACTACAGGTATAAATTTACTAAGCACCTACTACGTGCCCGCGCTGTACTAGGTGATAAGACTGTTATTCCTAACACTCTAGCAATGCCACGTTTCCATTTTCTCAGTTTCTTTATCGATCTCTTAACATTGGTAATTTCCATTTTCTCAGTTTCTTTATCGATCTCTTAACATTGGTAATTCTTGGAAATACGGCTCAGGTCATTTGTTCATAAAGTCGGTCCTTGAGACATTTCCTTATACGAAGGGGCAGGGGGCAGGAAGATAAAGCTAAAATCAACTCCAACCGAAGACAATTTTCTTGTGCTGTTATTTACGCGGTCGTTCAGAAATCCCAAAACTTGATAAAGTCTAGGACTTCCAGATCAGCCATCTGTCAGCCTGGAAGACATTTGTCAGCTTTGTTCCTTGCCTTAAGGTGCTATGCTGGACGGCTGCTCACCTAGGGAGTCAAAAGCCTGTTAATACCTTGGCTAGGGCCTGACACCTCCAGCCCAGCCTTGAGCCCGGGCCGGGAGGTGCGGGGAGGTGGGGGCAGGGAGGGCGGAGCGCCGAGGTGACAGCAGGTGAGAGCAGAGCGGCTGAGGAAGTGAGACCGCCGGCGTGGGGCGTGGGCATCACTCAGCCGCCTCACTGCCCGTCGCTCGCGGGCGGAATTTCTCGCGTCTTTCGGCGTTCGCTCGGAGCGAAGCCAGCGGGGAAAACCGCGGCCGCGCGAGGCAGGGGTCGGGTCGGGCCGGCCAGGTAGCCAGCCCCGTGCGGCCGCGTCCTGGACGTCCGAGGCCGAGGTCCCCACTCAGCCCTCACCGTCCCCCGGATCCCGGGGACTCCCCGGGGAGCCCAGAGCACGCCCTCCCCTCGGCCCCGCGTGCGCAGGGCGGCCAAGCGCCGCGTGGGAGCCGAGCCCGACCTCTGCACCA
>NW_006160094.1:582654-588752 GCF_000334495.1 Tupaia belangeri chinensis
CGCGTGGGGGGGGTGGGGGGGAGGGGGGGGAGCCGGCAGCGGGTGCGTTTGTGGAGTTGCTACCTGGTCTTAGAGACCGGGAAGCACCACAGACAGATCCCCCTCCGCCGGGGAAGCCCCGTCCTAGGCGCTGGGATGGGGTCCTGTGCCCCTGCCTCTCTCTTTTCTGTTTCGGTTTTTGGGGAAGTTGTTACCTGGGCCGGACGCACGGAGCGCTGAAGCCGGATAATGGGGCTTGGATGGCGCTCGCGGTCTCGGGTGGAAGGAGGTGGGGGAGGGGGCGGACGGACCGACGGACGCGCGGGCGTGCTGCTGTCGCCGCAGCTGCAGTGTTTATTGATTTGTGCCGGTGTGCCAGGGAAACACACACCCCTCTGCCTGGCGTGAGAGTTAAAAGAGACACACAGAGAGAGAGACAGCGAGAGAGATCGAGCCGCGAACATGTGGCGGTGCTTGCACGGTCGCCTTTTCCAGTTTGAAGAGCCGTTGTAAGTTGATTGTGTTTCTGCCGATCGCGGGGCGATCCTGTGCGTTCTCTCCCTCCGGAGCAGCAGCGAAATGTCTGCTGATTGTTATTGTCTGGACAGTTCCTGTGGCGAGAGGGGCGAGACTGGCGCGCCGGGGGCGGCGGGCGCCGAGGTGCCCCCGCCCCGCCGCGCGGTGCCTGTTTGTATAATAATGGGCGGCGACGGCCTGCGCGGGCCGCGGCCCAGGCTATATAAGGAATTACACGCGCGGTGCGGGCCCAGGGCTCGTGTGGGTTCCTGCGTTATTTTTAAAACGAGTTTTCAACAGGGGGGGAATCATTGCGACTGTAACGGGATCGCCGTAGCGTCCAGAAAACGAGGAAATGCCCACGTTTAAGTAACAACTCTCTCGCGCTCCCCCCGCCCCACCCCCAGCGCCCCGGCTCCCTTTCTCCCTCCCCTCCGGGATGCGAAAGGCGAGGTTTTGTAACCTTTCCTGGCAATTTTAGATTTTGTGTGGGATTTCCTGTCTAGAGGCAGATACGAGGATATTTTTTTTCAGCTGTTCCAAGATGTTTCCTTACAGTCGTAAAGATAAATTTTCAATATATTCGAGACGACATTGCAATCCCTGCTTCCAGGAACGATTTTAGCTATTCAAATAAACGTTGCATTTTAGAGACGCCCGTTAGTTGGGATGGAAAGGTGTGTTTGGTATCCTCATTGTGGAGCGATGACTCGTTATAGCGAGGAGCGGAGCATAGGCTGTTGCAATTTTAATTTCCTGTTTTAGCGTCAAATAGTGTGTGTTCTATATTGAGCTGTTGCCGCCGCTGCTGATGTGGCTTTATGAAAGGTAAGTTGGTTCGGGTAGGGTTGGTTTGCCTTTTACCTTATTTAAAATGTTGATCGCCAGAGAAAGGGGCTTTTCTCGTTGCTGACGACATGTGTGTGACATGTGAGTCTGAACCACCCAGCGTCTGTGCAGCTGCTGTAAACATGTTTACCTGAACAGGAAAGAATGGATTTTTCTCCTAAAGACCCCGTGATACGAATATTACACTCCTAAGGCATAGCAACAGATGACTTCAGGGGGAAAAAAGCTCTCCTGAAAGGTACTTGAAATCCACAGGAAAAAGAGGTTCTCTCGATCGCTGCAGCAAATGGCAACTTGTGCAGGTAGAAGAAAGATGGTGTTTAGTTTTCTCCTGCATGGATGTCAGCCCCTCCTGTCTGCTGCTTTCGTTCTCCAGGGAGGGATTTATTTACCACGCTTGCTGTCAGTGTTTTTCCTTTGTGCTTAATATTAGAAAAACAGATTTGGGGCCGTTTAGCACAAAACGTCTTGTCTGCAGTATGCATTACTCTCAGAAAACAAAAGGTGTTTAAGATAGCACTGTACGACTACAGGTATCTTCCATTTTCATCACTTTGGCTCTGTCCTTGTATTTCTTTTTGTTCTCAAATGCATTTCACCCATCGGTGACGATTGCAGGCAAGCTGTTTAATTTAGCATTCTATTTTGTCAATTACAGATGAAGTTATATGCCATTGTGTTGTGAAACCTTGGGTAGGTTCTGGCTGGTATTTCTTAGCAACGCAATCATGTTTAAGTTGCAGATGTTTATTGGAGAGAATTGCCTGGAAAAACGTTAACTCTTAGATCTTTTTAATTAAGAAATAAGTGATATATACACTGGGAGGTAGTCATAGAGATACTTTATGTTGTTATTTATGTGTAAATAATATTTTTTATTAATTTCCAAGTAAGGTATGCCGATTTTCCTGCTAAGCCTTTCAGTAAAACATTTTCATTTCCTTTCTGGAATCTATCTGCAGGGTATTAATGGGGGTATCAAGTCATGTAACTCAACAGAGGTAAACCACCTGGGCAAGGTTTGGCCAAAGTGCTTACCTTGTATGGTAACTTTAGGGTGATAATGCTAGTCATCTATAAAGGAGTGACACAAAAATTGCTTAAATTGATTTCTATCCTTTATGATTTGGTATTATTGTATTTTTTAAAATCTTTTTTTCAATTTCTAAGTGTCTGTGGTTTTCTTCTTTTTTTTTTCTTTTAATGTTCTTTTTGTGGAAAAATTTACTATAGCAACTAATGACCACATGCTGATTAATTCACTTCAGATGGAAGACCAGGTACATATCTTTCTGTCATTAACACCATTTCCCCTTGCTGTCTGTGGAAACCACCAGTAGAGGTTGCTAACAAGAATGCTTATTGGTGTAGTTGTGCATTACTCTGTTTGCTGTGCTGATTGGGACCTGCACTGTAATTCTGAGCCTTATTGTCACTTATAGCTAGCCCTGGTACGTGGGGTATAAGCATTTTCTAGTTTGCTGAGACTAGAAAGAAGTAAAAATGCTTTATTTACCTTGACTAATTCTTATAAACATGATCTTTTTAAATCTTGAATTAAGACTGCTATTGATTCAGTCTTGCTCCTTAAAACAACTTCTTATTTTTTTAGGTTTGGAGAAGAATATATTACGATTGGCCCATGTTTATTTTGCATATTTTCTCTACTTTTTAATCTGCTCTTTTTTGGTTCATAGTAAGATCCCGGGGAGGGGACAGATTTTTAAGTATTTGAAGATATATTTAAGTATCATAAGGAAAATTATAATTAGTTCATCGCAAATACTGTGCAATTATTTTTCCATAACTTACGTAGACTTAGACTGTAGGCGAGTTGGCAGACAATTGCTAAAGGAGGTGTTAACCAGCAATCCCTCAGATGTTACTGAGTTTTAGATTTTATCTTTTCCTTCCTCTTCAAGTCCTTTGTCCTTTTCCTACTGGTGGTCTTTCCCATCCCATCTCTTTAAGAATCTGGTTGTGTATAAATTTTAAGTTGACAATTGTAAATTAAGGAGTAATAAATCTGCTTGGAGGTTTTTAGATGCAGTGAAAAACTACATATTGTGAATTGTTACGTGCTTGTACTCAAAGAGTTTGTTTTCAAAAAACTGTAAATTGAAATAACTTGTACATACAAATAATTGTAGGAGACTTACTGTAGTTGTCTTTTTCTGCCTATATAGTTGTTAATTTAACTGCAAATTTTAAGCCTTTGTAGGTCAAATGTTAGAAGTATTTATTTTCCTAATTATTTTGAACAGTGTTTCTGTAGATGAACCAGTACCTGTATCATAGCAATGGTCAGGTTGTTTATCTTGGACTAAGTAGGTATTACCTGAATTATCAGGTAAGCCTGTGTGAATTTCTCATTGTAGGTATCATGATTCTGAGTACGTGTGTGTGTAAAAACATAGTTTTCCACTTCGTGATAGGTATTGCATTAATTTGATATTTTTCTAATTGCTGAGAGCTCAGTAGCGATTCACTTACTTTTTTTTGAACTGAGGAACTGGACCAGCAGGTCTTGACATACACAATTGTAGAGTGGGACAGAACTTAAGGTCCCTTACAAATCAAAGGGATCAATCACTTGCAAAGATGTAAAAACATTTGAAATAGTTGGTTAACACTTTTATTTTTCTTTCTCTGTTCTCTAGTATTTTTGCAGTACCATCCACTCTTACCTTGTAATTTTGGTGTCTTTGAAGCATGTTGTGAAGAACTTCTATTGAATTGGAAATGATGTTTTTGAAATAACAGCATAATTACTTTTCATAGCTGTGTTTTTATTTTGTTGCACCCCCCCTTCTTGCCTTCCCCTGTGTAAATCACTTCCAAGCACGTGACTGGAGCCAGATGTAAACACAGACGCAGTATAATGTGGAACTATATTGTTACCTACTCTTCCTTGCCTGTATCAAGTTGCAGGAGAGGAGCAAAGTCACAAGAAGTGGGAAGAGATGTGCATTAGCATGCGAGGTGCAGTGCCGGCAGGTCCAAGGCCTCGCTGATACTGCTGGAGTAGTATTCAAGGCTGAAAAAGCTTTCTTGATCTTTGCAGCGTAATTGCTAATTTATAGGGAAATGTGTGTTGTTCATTTCTAAGGGATATAAGCTAAAACGTGCATCGTTGAAAGAAGATTTGAAAAAGTTTTAAACTGCGAAAGTCCCCTGCTTAGGAAAAATGATAAAATATTTTCAAAAGTCTTTTTAAGGGAAAATAATTGTACATAGTGCTAGCACTAGCTAAATAATCAGTGAACCTAGATATAAGCTACAAGAAGAAAATAGGTTGATAGATGTTCATAGAAAAAGTTTTGCAGTAATTCTAGTTAAAATTAAACCTGATCTGGTATGTAGGCGTTCCTGCAGGAAATAACCATATCTTTATATGGGACAGTATTGAGTATTGAAGTTCCAAAAGAAGCATTCTTGGGATATCAGTTTTGCTAAATAAAAATCTTCAGTGTAACGTTAACATGTCTGAATTTTAACCTTCATGTTGGCGTGATACAGTGTTAAATTGAAACCGAGTTGCTTGAAAATATGGCAATACTATTTAAATGGTGAAACACTTTCTAATAAGTGAAATTTTTCTTAAGAGATTTTTCCAGGGGGAAAAATATAATATTTACCACTTCATTACTTTTGCTACAGATATTTTGAGATTTATCCTATGTGTGTAGTTACTGAAAGATTCCTAAAAGAAGAGGGAAAGAAAGCTAAGTTCAAGTGTATATTCGTATTGTAGCCATTAAACCTTATTAGATTCTTTATTTTTTCACTCTGAGAAGTTATTTTTCTCTCGTTCATTTCTTCAGACACCTTCTTGTTATTTAATTCAGGCTTCCTCTGTACACAGGGATTGCATTTGTCGTTTACATCCATATTCACATTTCTCCTTATAGTCAATGTTATGTGTCTATTTAGACTTGATACAGAGTTTGAGGTATGAAGCATGGCTATTCCTAGAAGGCCTTATAGCATGGCCTGGGAAAACAAGTCTTTTTTGCAGCAACAACTACATCTGTGCTGAAATTATTAGTAACAGATGTTTGGTGCTCTCTTAATTCCCACCCCCATTCTTCTTCCCCATCCATCTTTAAAATTGAATGTGAATAGAAGATAAGTCAATTATGTCAATTTATCACATTTATTCTGTGTTCTGTATTGGAAATCTTCTGTTTTCTTTCTTTCTTTCTTTCTGTTTTTTAATTTTTCTTGCCAGAAGGGTTGTGTGTGCACATGCCTGAGGAAGAGAGAGCGAGAGAGCAAGTGAGTGTGCACTACCCAGTGGGGCCTGGTCCATGGTAGTCCTTTCTTCTTTCACATCACCATCCTCTCAGAATCCTGGCTCTGATGAACCTGCCAGACATGTTTTTCAAGCCTCTGGGGCCTGGATTCCACCTGCAGTGGGCCATGTGGCATCCGGCTCCCTGCACATCGCACTCAACCACTGTGGTGCACGGTCAGTAGTCCGATTTCAAAGTTTTAGGTATTTTAAATATTCTTGATTCAATTCTCTTTTTATAAAATAGAGCACCATTATTCGTTAGAAATTAGTTCCTACTCTCTGTCAGCCTGCAATATATTCTAATTTACTTTATTAAGGTCTTTAGTGGACATGTCTAACAGAATACTTGGTCTTTCTTGGTCAAGCAGATAGTGCTCAGAGTGTAAACTAGTTTGCTTATTAAGAAGTTCATAATTTTATTGGAATCATATATCGTTTTTCTTTTCTCCCTTACTTG
>NW_006160094.1:588943-603101 GCF_000334495.1 Tupaia belangeri chinensis
TCCTTCCCCCTCCCTGCCTCCCTCCCTTCATTTTCTTTCTGTCCTTTATTTCAGGGGGAGAGAGACAGAGACAGAGACACAGAGACAGAAAGCAGGAAAGCATGGTCACTCTGCAGTCCCTTCTCCATTTCCTCTTCCTCTTGAGACTTTAGGCAAGCTCAGATAGGCACAACGCGGTCCGCCCTATGGGGTTGGACCACCTTAACCACTGGGCCTCTAGTGTCCTAGAATCACAAAGACAAACTGCTCCGAATTTATTTGTTTTTCTGAAAACTATTAAGGATAAGCTGACATTTAGGATCTTTAAGTAGAGACTCCAAGAGATTTTAACAAATGTGTTTTGAGAAAGGGTAATGGCAGACAGATATAGTAACTTGTGGAATGGCATTTAGTAAATTGTCTGTGCCTGGGCTCGAGTGGCCTTGCTCTGCTTGAAAGCTAAGTTCAAGTGTATATTCGTATTGTAGCCATTAAACCTTATTAGATTCTTTATTTTTTCACTCTGAGAAGTTATTTTTCTCTCGTTCATTTCTTCAGACACCTTCTTGTTATTTAATTCAGGCTTCCTCTGTACACAGGGATTGCATTTGTCGTTTACATCCATATTCACATTTCTCCTTATAGTCAATGTTATGTGTCTATTTAGACTTGATACAGAGTTTGAGGTATGAAGCATGGCTATTCCTAGAAGGCCTTATAGCATGGCCTGGGAAAACAAGTCTTTTTTGCAGCAACAACTACATCTGTGCTGAAATTATTAGTAACAGATGTTTGGTGCTCTCTTAATTCCCACCCCCATTCTTCTTCCCCATCCATCTTTAAAATTGAATGTGAATAGAAGATAAGTCAATTATGTCAATTTATCACATTTATTCTGTGTTCTGTATTGGAAATCTTCTGTTTTCTTTCTTTCTTTCTTTCTGTTTTTTAATTTTTCTTGCCAGAAGGGTTGTGTGTGCACATGCCTGAGGAAGAGAGAGCGAGAGAGCAAGTGAGTGTGCACTACCCAGTGGGGCCTGGTCCATGGTAGTCCTTTCTTCTTTCACATCACCATCCTCTCAGAATCCTGGCTCTGATGAACCTGCCAGACATGTTTTTCAAGCCTCTGGGGCCTGGATTCCACCTGCAGTGGGCCATGTGGCATCCGGCTCCCTGCACATCGCACTCAACCACTGTGGTGCACGGTCAGTAGTCCGATTTCAAAGTTTTAGGTATTTTAAATATTCTTGATTCAATTCTCTTTTTATAAAATAGAGCACCATTATTCGTTAGAAATTAGTTCCTACTCTCTGTCAGCCTGCAATATATTCTAATTTACTTTATTAAGGTCTTTAGTGGACATGTCTAACAGAATACTTGGTCTTTCTTGGTCAAGCAGATAGTGCTCAGAGTGTAAACTAGTTTGCTTATTAAGAAGTTCATAATTTTATTGGAATCATATATCGTTTTTCTTTTCTCCCTTACTTGGAGCCCCCTCCCTCTTTACTTTCTTTCCTTCCCCCTCCCTGCCTCCCTCCCTTCATTTTCTTTCTGTCCTTTATTTCAGGGGGAGAGAGACAGAGACAGAGACACAGAGACAGAAAGCAGGAAAGCATGGTCACTCTGCAGTCCCTTCTCCATTTCCTCTTCCTCTTGAGACTTTAGGCAAGCTCAGATAGGCACAACGCGGTCCGCCCTATGGGGTTGGACCACCTTAACCACTGGGCCTCTAGTGTCCTAGAATCACAAAGACAAACTGCTCCGAATTTATTTGTTTTTCTGAAAACTATTAAGGATAAGCTGACATTTAGGATCTTTAAGTAGAGACTCCAAGAGATTTTAACAAATGTGTTTTGAGAAAGGGTAATGGCAGACAGATATAGTAACTTGTGGAATGGCATTTAGTAAATTGTCTGTGCCTGGGCTCGAGTGGCCTTGCTCTGCTTTGGAGACTTGGAAAAGCGATGAACCATCTTGCTGTAATATTTTTTCCTTTCTACCCTAAACCCAACTTGCTATTCACTTCTATTGCTCTATCACTTTTCCAGATCTCTTTTGACACTCCTGTTTTGTGTATGTGTTTGTTTTGCCTTTATTTGTTTTTGTGGGGGGGGGCAGAGAAAGGAAGACAGGAATAGCGAGAACATAATTTCACATGAATAAATAGTAACAAAATAGTATAAAGTAAGTTTGGAGTTGTAGAGATTTGGGAGAGTTATGTGAAGCCTTTTTTGCAAGCAGAATCAGAGATAAAATGACTTAGCCAAGGTTACATTACTAGTTAATTTGGGTTAGGTTACAAATTTTCAGGTTCCTACCTCAGTCTTCTTTTCATTAGATCATTTACTTATGATGGTGGCAGGCAAGAACTAGACATTATGAATTTTCAAATTTATCATAGTTAAAACCAAAATGTGTTGTGGAGAAGGCTCAGTCATTTAAGATAAAGGGATTTCTAATACATATGCATAATTCATCAAATTTAGTACTTTCTATGACTATCTCACAACTCAGATGCAGAGAGTTCAGTAGTATTTTACAGTTATACTCTCATTTGGTTTAAATAGTTTTTATTATCCCCAATTTCAGCTGTCATTTACTTTCTACCCCTCCCCATGCCCAGTCTAATTATTTTATCTAGGTTCTCTTTATATCGCTCTCCTAGTAACGTTTGGTAGTTCTGCGTGTTTTACATTGACGTACCCGCTACGTGGCGATGTGTTTTGCTTCTTCCCTTAGTGTTGTCTGAGATTCCCTCAGGCTGCTGTATGTGCTGTCGGCTCATTTCTTGTAGCTGTGTAATATTTCCTGTGTGGAATAGGCACAAATGACTAATGATGGGTGGCCAGGTTGACTCTGATTCTGGCCTAAGAATAATTCTGTAATAAACATTCTCCTACATGGTTTAATGGCTATAGAAGTTTGGGGATATATTGGGCTGTTAGAAAAGTTATAACATTTTTCTTTGTCTTTCTATATGTAAAAATATGTTGTGGCTTTCCCGACAACCCACTATATCTAGGCATGGCGTTGAGGATAGGTTGGTCACATATTTAATATCACTAATTTCTGCCAGAGAATTTCTTTTCCTTTCTTCTTCTTCTTCTTCTTTTCTTTTCTTTTCTTTCTTTTTTTTTTTTTAGAGGTTTTTGCTATAGGGCATATGCACTCACCAGAAATACAGAGAGAGACAGAGATACAGAGAGCGAGAAATCACCCCAGGGTGGATGGCCACACCACAGTCCCTTCTCTGCTCTTGGGATCTGCCAGAGAATTTCTAAAATGGCAACATCAGTTTTCACCTTCACCAACAATGTGTAAGAATTCCCATTTTCTTACATCTTTGCTTGTCTTTGGTATTATTGTACAGCATCCTACGTTTTGCTAATTTGATAGGTGTTAAACAGTCTTGTGATTGTTTGCTAGAGGGGTTGATCATTTCTTCACATTCTTCTAGCTATTTAGTTTTCCTTTTCCATGTCTGACATGGTCATGCCTTTTGCCTATCTTTTTTGAGTTTCCACTTTATGCTTTATTTGGGATAAAAATCCCCAGTGTGTCAATCATTTGTTGATTTTCACTCTGGTGGGAGAGTCCTTCATTTTAATGTATTTAAATGTGTCAAGCTTTTTTCCTTTGTGGAGAGTAAAAAGTCCTTCCAAGTCTATAGATTACGAAGAAATTTTCCTAGATTTTCTTCTATTTGTTTCATACTTTTGTAACACTTTTGTATTTAGGACTTTAATGCATCTTGAATTGACCATTTGAATATAGTTTTTCTTTCTTTCTTTTTTTTAAATTCAGGATAACGTGTGTATGCATGAAAGAGAGGAAAGAGAACACCTCCACGTGGTCTCATCTCTCCACAACCCCCTTTCCCCTCGTATGCCAGGATCTTGGGTGCACAAGTGTACCCGCATGTTTTCAGGCCAAACCCGTGGCCAGCCTTGCAGCTTGCAGCACGTGTTCCACGTGAACTGTGCCGTGTGCTGAGCCTGTGGGCATCTCTCTCCTGGGAGGAACATGTGGTTGTTATGACTTCGAGTTGAGGGAACCAGCAGTTAGTGTAATGGCTATGTCTCTGGACTCCCATGTAGTCGACCACGGTTCGCGTCCTGGACCCGGTGGCTTGAAACTCATGCCGGGTGCGTGTGCGTGTGTGCCCAAGATCCCGAGAGGAGAATGGAGGAGAAGGGATTGCAGCGTGACCATCCCCGGGGGGTGATTTCTCGCTTTCTGTCTCTCTCTGTTCTGTCTGTCTGGCGAGCGCACGCGTCCTTCGTTGTGTGAGGCCATGCCCCCAAAAGCAAAAACCCCCCCCAAAAAAAAAAAAAAAAAAAAAGACTTTGGGTTGATCCTCTAGTTTACTACCTGTGGCACTCTGACCACGTTATTTTGTCTCCCTGTGCTTGAGTTTCCCTGTATGTGAAATGGGGAGGATCATCCCCGGGTTGGGAAGGTTACATGAGGCACAGGAAACGTGCCTAGTACATGTTTTAATTTTTCATTAAATGTGAATTGGAAATGTTACTTCTTGGATTTAATTTATTTGTTTTAAATATATCTTGCATTCACTGACAACTTTCTGTCCTCTTATTCAATATTAACTCTAATGTTTTCTGAAGCTTTGACTGTAAACACTGTTTAGTCTTTCTGGCTTTAAACAAGGCTGTTAAATCAGTAATAGACTTGTAGCACACACTAAAAATTCATAATTTTTTTAAAGGTTTTTGCTTTAGGGTGCATGCACTTGCTGGATAAAGAGAGAGGGAAAGTATAAAATGACCCCCTGCAGGGATGGCCACACCACAGTCCCTTCTTTTCTATTCTTCTCTTGGGATTTGGGCATGCATGCACAGGTGCCCAGAGTGATTTTCAAGCCACAGGTCTGCAACTTGAATTGCTGTTGGTCAAGTGGGAGTCCAGTGCCTTAGATAACACAACACCACCTGCTGGCTCTTCCCCCCTTTATTTTAAAGTTTATTTCTGAGAGAGAGGGGGAGATGGAGACAGAGACAGCACCCCCAAAGTAAAATCATGATGTATTTTTTTTTCATGTTTTTATATGCATAAATATGTTATGACTGGGGGACCAGCAGATGGTGTAATGGCTACATCATTGGACTCCCATATAGTTGACCACAGTTCAAGTCCTGGACCTGGCAGCATGTGTGTGCCCCAAATCCCAAGAGAACAGAGGAGAAGGGATTATGGCATGGCCATCCCCTGGGTGCTGATTTCTTGCCTTCTGTCTCTCTGTCTCTCTAGTGAGCACACACATCCTATAGCAAAAATCTCTCTTAAAAAATGCATCATGACTTTATTGATGACCCAATACTTAAGATTGTTGTGTACTATGTTCTCATGGTCTATTCAGATCAATCCTAAACAAAAGTTAAAACCATACTCAGGGATCGTGTGTGTGTGTGTGTGTGTGTGTGTGTGTATTTGTGTATTAATGCCAGATGGCATGGGTACACACCAGCAAGGGAGCAGAGTAAGAGAAAGCACTCTCCAGTGGGGCCTGGTCACACCATAATCCTTTTTCTTACATTCTGTTAGGATCTTGGGCATGTGTGCATACATGCTGCACATGTTTTTCCAGCTGCTGGAGCTGGGATTTGAACCATGGTCAGCCATGTGGGATCCAGCTTCCTCCACATAGTATGTAACCACTGTGGTCTGGGGCTGGCTCAGTGTGTTTTAACAATCTTTAAAAGGTATCATTTTCATAAGGTAAGATATACTATTATGTACAATTTGATGAGATGTGACATACATGCAGACTTACATATGTGTACCATTACAGTTGAGACACAGAACATTTTCATCATCCTGTACTATGTCTTAGCCAGTCCTTCCTACCTCCGGCCACAAACCAGATCTGCTTTTGATTATTAGAGATTGTCTTTTATTAATGTAAGTGAAATCATACACTCTGTCTGCCTTCTTTTGCTTAGCACAGTGTTCTTGACATTCATAGTATCGGTAGTTGATTTCTTTTGTATTGCTGAGTAGTATTCCATTGTGTGAATATATCACAGTTTGTATAGCCATTCATCTACAGTGGACTCACTAGTTTTGTCTGGTTCTGGTTCTTTGCTATAGTGTATAAAGCTGTAGGGAATGCTCACATACAAATCTTATGTGGATATATTATTAGATTTCTCTAGGGTTAACACTTAGAAGAGGAATCACTGGGTCATACAGTAAGCTTATGTTGAATTAGGTAAGGAACTAACAAACTGTAAAGTGTTTGTAATGTTTTTACAATCTCCGGCAGTAAGAGTTCTCAGTTTTTAATTTTAGCCATTCCAGTATGTGTATGGTAACATTTTGGTTTCGATTTGGATTTCAATGATCATTAATGAAATTTAAAGATCTGTTGGTGTACATCTTGGCCATTTTTATATTTTCATTTGTGAAATTCCTATTTTTATTTTGGTTGCTTGTATTTTACTGATTAATTATTGTATTTAATTATTGAATTGTAACAATTCTTTGTATATTTTGGATTCGAGTTTTTTCTTGGATATAGGTATTTTAAGGTTTTTTTTTCCATATTCTGTGGTTTGTCTTACTTTTCTTTCTTATGTTTTTATGATAGAGCACATGGGTATGCATGAGAGACAAACCAAAGGGGTTTGGAAAGAACCCTTGACAGGTTCTGAACACACTGCAGCTCCCTCTCCCAGCCCTCCAGCTCTTCAGGAATTTGGGTGCCTTTCAGCACACTTGGCTTGTTTTCAGGCCAGTTGGAGATCCACACTGGGGTCAGCCATGTGGGTTCCACCACTGCCACAGTCCAGTGTACTGTGGATTGCACCACCCACGCTCAGCCCTTTTAATTTTCTTAATGGTATTTTTGAAGTGCAAAAATGTTAAATTTTTATAAAGTCCAAGAATAATTGTATTCTTTTAGGCTTTGTACTTTTCTTTTTTTCCTGTCCAAGAAATCTTTCCCACTAAAACATGAAGATTTGTTCTCATACTTTCTAAAAAATAAAAAATGTAAGTTTATATCTTTAACATTTGGGTGCATGATCCATTTCAAGTTAATTCGTGCTCATGCTCTGTTTTATTTTTATCTTCAAGCCTGCCTAAGTAGCCTTCAGTAATATGCAAGAGACAAACAAACAAAAAACTTGTTCTTAACTCACCAAAATTCAGTATAAGAATTTGTATTTATATATTTTTTAAGATTTTTGTCATATAGTTGTATACTCACCAGAGAGAGAAAGAAAGAGGGGGAGTGAAAAATCACCCCGGGGGAATGGCCACACTGCAGTACCTTCTCCTCTCTTCACTTCTTGGAATTTTAGGCATGTACACTCGCTCAACATGATTTTCAAATCACCAGGCGTGGGACTCGAACCGTGGTTGGTTATGTAGGAGTCTAGCGTCTTCATTACCATGCCAATTACTGGTCCTGAACTTTCCTTAGTTAGGATAACGCTTTATCCTTCTGCCTTAGCCTGCTGGCTGAGTCTAAGCATGCCCTACCACACTCAGCTCTTTTTGAGACAGGATCTTGCTATGTTGCACTTGCCAGTGATGAGTTCTCAATCTGCCTGCTTTTGCCTCCTGAGTCTCTGGGATTACACAGCACCCAGCCTTCAGGTTGGACCAGGAATCCAACCTGCGTTTTCCCTGTGGTCCCAGCCTGTGGCCCACGGCATCTTAGCAGTGTGTGCCTCCCCAGCTGGAACCTGTGTGTGAAGTTTTAAAAAATACTTTTCAGATTTTTCAACTAAGAACCAGAACTTGGAATCATAGGGAAACACAGATACTACTTCCCTCATTTTAACCATTAAAAAAAAAAAAAAAAGTAGGAGCAATTACATTGTGCCTAGTCAGTGTTTTCAAGATTTTTATATGCTCGATGCATTTTTAATTCTTTAGTAAGGCTACAATTTCAGAAAAAAATGCACAAGGAGAGTGACCATAGTTATACAGAATGAATGTTATATGTGTCATCTCTTATTTTCTGTATAGTTTTAATGAGTTTAACACTACCGGTTTTTTTTTCATGTTTCATAGCTTCTATTTTTACATGGGGAATTTGTTTAGACCCACCATTTATCTTTAGTTCATTAAGGGATATAATTTTATCCTTTGTATAAAGACTTGCTCTTACAGCTTTTTGTTGCACATTTTATCCTTCACTTTGTTACTGCTTAAGAAAAAAAATTGTAGTTATTTAGAACTTTTAAAAATTGATTGTAAATACACTTATGCATATTTATTATTTCATTTCCTAAATGAAGTAGATGTCACTGGACTAATTCTGATACAATTCTCTCTTTTTTTAAAAAAAATTTATTTAACTTTATTTTATTTGACCAGAGAGGGACAGAGTGTATGTATGAGAGGGAGAGAGAGAGAGAGAGAGAAAGAGAGAGAGAGAGAAAGAGAGAAAGTGAGAAATCAAGTAGCCAAGTTTGGGACTTGATCCGGGGTCAACCATGTGAGATTCCAGCGTCCCAACTACCATGCCACCTGCCGGCCCCTAATGTGATTCTTATATTTGATGTTTCTATTTTTTTTTATCACCTCTTCATATTCCTTGAAACTCATTAAACACATTATAACTGATTTACATCTTCTTTTTATTTTGTTTTGTTTTGAGAGAGATTTTGCTATAGGATGCGTATGCTCGCTGGAGAGACAGACAGAGACAGAGAGACAGAAAGCTCTAAATCGCCCCCAGGAGGACTAGCCATGCCACAGTCCCTTCTTCTTCATTCTCCTCTTGGGTTGTGTGTGTGCATGTGTGCCTGTCCTGAGTTTTAAGTCACTGGGTCCAGGACTCAAACTGTGGACATGGGAGTTCAGCAATGTAACCATTATATCATCTGCTCATCCCCTTGTTTTTGTTTTTAAAGCTCTTGCTTCTTATATTTATTTTAGCTCTGTGTCTGTCTTTAACATTATAGATATTAATGCATAATTCTTTCTGTGCTTGAGTTCTTTGGTGCATTTATAGAAAGAACATTGAACTGGGAGAAGGAAGTCTTAGATTCTAATATTGAATCTGCCATTAATTGGTCTATAATTTTGGGAAAACAATTTAGTTTATTAGGACCTGAGTTTGTTTACATGTGGAATGAATATAATGGATTACTGTGTGCTAGGCAATGAGACTCTGATTATAAGAGATACAGTACCTTGCCTTAAGGGGTTTGCAGTGTTGTAGGGAAGAAACTTGAAAAAAAAAAACCCTTTGAAATACAGTTTGGTAACTGATGTGATATTCCATCCCATGCACATGGAAGGGATGGTCCTTAAACTGAATCTCAAAGGATGCGTGTGTGTTATTCTGGTAAAGGTGTAGAAAATAGCATTCTATATAGCGGAAGCAGTATGTGCAAAAACACTATAAACACATAGGCACACACACACACACTCATACACTCATACATATTTTTAAGTCCTGTTTTGCTGTTCAGTGTATGATCAGTGTAAGACTAGCAAGAGATGAGGCTAGAGAATGAGGTAGGAGTCAGATGGAAAAAAACCTATGGCTATGCTGAGTTTGAATTTTTCTTGGATGTGATGAGTAATTGCAATGTTTTAAAGAAGGGGATGACATGATAATGCAATTCATTACTTTTTGTTTCTTTATAGATTGTTAGAATGATTAAACACTCAAGAATAACACATTTGCTTTACTGAAAATCAGAAAATTTGTAAAGGTAAAAGCTGATTCATCTTTCCTGAGTTTCTGCTTATCTCTTCTCCTAATGTTAATAGAGTCACATAATAATTGCTTGGAAATGATGTTTCTCCTCCATCAAAGTCACCATGACCACTTCTACCATTACCATAATATCAACAAAAGGCTTACTTCACCAAGAGTATTAGTGGCCTTAGATTAGAGTTGATGACTGAGCACCAAGTTGACTGCATTTCTGTTCAGGAATTATATATTTTTTTCTTCTTTTTAAGTCCATAAGTCAAACCTAAAATGTGTTCTGGAGTTACAATCCTATGGAATAAGAATAGGTTTACTGCCATTAATGTGATTTTCCAAAGATGTATTATTATTAGATATTTTCTTTATTGTTTCTGACATTTATTAATGATTCTGTTGTAGAATTTCATCCTGTAAATCTGACATTGTACTTTGACATCAGTTTTCTTCAATAGATATTTATCAAAGTACAGTTCAATGATTCTTGCCATTCTTTAGGCTGGTGTAGTCCAGTACCTGATTGCCTATGACAAGTAAACCTAATAAGTGAGCTAATCATTTTATCACTTACATTAAACGATCCAGACAGCCACAAAACTTTGAAATTCTAATAAAATAAAACCATGTCTATCTGAATGTTTCTCATTCAAAATAGCTGTAATTTAGTCCTCATATGTTCTTACTGAATTAAAAAAAAATCAAGCTTCTATGAGAAATTTGCTACTACATAGATTAAAACTGGTGCCCCCCCCTTTTTTTTAGACCAAGTGCTGAGGAAATACACTTTATCATGTTTTAACCTTTAAGCTTCTCATCCAAAAATCAGTGTATTATTTATGCATCAGTTTTCTTTTCTTATTTTAATATATTTTTTATTTCAATCTCTTTTATACATACAATCACATATGTCACTCAGCTTGTGAAGTGAGTATTCCAACATGTATACATTTCTCACCAGTCCAGTTGAGAATACTGTACACGTTATCTGCAACAGATAATAACCCACATCAGTTTTCTAAATACGATCAGGTCCTACATAAAGAAGTTTCAGTCAGTGATGGACTGCATATCCTACAGGGGTCCTGCAGGGAGCAATTGGCTATACCACGTGGCCTAGGTGTGTAGTTGGCTATATGATCTCAGTTAGTGTGAGTACATTCTGTGATAATCACACAGTGATAAAATCACCTACAATGCACTTCTCAAAATGTATCCCTGTTGGGAACCAGCAGTTGGCGTAATGGCTATATCACTGGACTCCCACGTAGTCGACTGTGGTTCGTGTCCCGGACCTGGCGGCTTAAAACTCACGCCGGGCGCATGTGTGTACGTGCCCAAGATCCCGAGAGGAGAATGGAGGAGAAAGGATTGCTGTGTGACCATCCCCCCTGGGGGGTAATTTCTCGTTTTCTGTCTCTATGTCTCTCTGTCTGGCGAGCGCAGTAGTGCAGATCTTGACAGTCTATTCTGTGGCAGTATATGAAACGTGAGGAGGGAAGGAAGGCATTACCTATTAAAAGGTTTTATGTGACACTAACCTGTATCTTGTTTATTTTCACCTGAGTTATATAGAGCCTGGGAATTGCTGCCTGTTTTTAATGGGAAGTCAACAGTTCAGGTAATAGTAGCGATCATACTTCCACTATAACATTGTCTGCATTTCTGGTCACTACATTCTCACAAAAAGGAAAGCAATTGCAAATGAAAGAGCTGAAATTTGAAAAGATTAAAGATTGCAGGATGTGGTAACTATGGGTGGGTATAGACAAACACTGAACAAAACTTTGGAGGGAACGGTAAAATGATTGATTAGCTATAGACTTTGGTAATTTACTCACATATTAAAGTTCCTGAGGAATAGAATACAAATCTAGAAGAAGTGTGCTTATCTGTCATACTAATAGAGGAGGGAAACAGAATGAGAAAAAATAGTTAAAAAAAGTTAGAAAGGAGAAGAAATGAAACATTAAAAAGAAAAGTAGAAAGCACAAAATTAGATAGTGGTAATAAATATAAATATATGCAAATAAATACAGCACATAGAAATTTACAGAGTACTCCAGTTAACAGAAACTGATTGTCAGGTTGAATAGAATAATAAAATCTATTTACATGCTGCTTACAAGAAACATACCTTTAGAAGCACATAGGAAACTTAAAAGTCAAAGGAATAAAGGAAGGGTTGCCTGACAACATCAACTAAAAGAAAAGTTGTGTAGATATGTTAATATGTAACACTGACTTTGAGTTGAAAAACCATCCTACAGAGTGAGAGGCACTAAATAGTGACAAAAGGAAGATGTAAGTTAAATTTAGTATGTACCTGATATTTTAACTTTCTAAATATAATAAGCAAAAAAGAAGACTATGAAGAAATAGGAAAACCATCATCATTGTGGATTATTTAAGATGACCTATCTTAATGTTGGAACAAGAAGAGAAACATCAACAAAATAGATTTTAATAATAGAGTTTATGAGCTTGCTGTAATGAACATGTGTGGAATACTGCTCCCCCACAACTTTAGCATTCTTTAAAAGCAACAAAATGTTTATAAAAATTTATTATGTTGTGGTCAAAGATGACCAATTTTAACAAATATCAGTGGATTTACATCATATTACATTTCCTGTTTATAATGCCATTAATTTATATATAAATGACCAATGTAATTTCCTTGTATGTTTGGAAATTAAGATGTTTATTTTCAAATGACTTATGGATCAAAGAAGAACTTATAAGGGAAATTAGAAAATATAATCATGGCAATAATAAAATGCTGTATGTCAATATTTGTGTAGAGCTAAAGGGACACATTATTAAAATGTAAAGACTTCAGTGCTTACATAATAGGAGGCTGATGAATGATAGCCATACCTGTGTAAAAATTAGAAAAAGAATAGTGGAATACTCTTCTAAATAGAAGTTAACAGAAATAATAAAGATGAGGGTATAAGTTAATGAACTAGAAAACAAAAGCAAATGAAAAGAAAACAAAGCAAATGAAAAGAAACAGTGCAACTAAACATAGATTATTTGAGAAGACTAACAAAATTGACAAACAGCTGCCAAAGTTAATCAAGGTAAAAGAGAAATCACAAAGCAGTGTCTGGACTGTGAAAGGGAATGTTACTACAGGTGCTCAGGAACAGTCAACTTTGACTAATATAAGTAAAATCTTAGATAAAATGGACAAATTCCTAGGAAAATGCAACACATACCGGCTCAAGAAGTAATAGATATTGAATAGCCTTAAGATATAAAGAAAAAATATCCTCACAAAGAATACCAGCTTGACAGGTTTCCTAGGAAATTCTACAAAACATCTAAGGAACAGTGATTACAGTCTTATAGAAAGTATTTGATGGTTTGGAAAAAGAGACAACAGTCCCTAACTCATTTTATGAATCTAGAAGAAAAGCTTGAAAAATTAAAATAGAGCAATTTTAATCCAAATATAGGTGCAAAAATGTACAAATCAAGTATCATACTTGATATAGCAACGTGTAAAAAAGTAACTAGCACATCATAAGCAAATTGAATTTATTCTAGAATGGCAGAGTAAGTTTTTTATTAGAAAGTCAATTAATATTTACCACATTAGCTTTTTAAAGGAAAAGAATCATGTGAACATCTTAATAGATCCATTTGTGATAAAACTATTTAGCTAGTCAGTGAATCAGAAGGCTCCATCTTAAACTTATGAAGACATTTTCTTTTTTTCAAGGAAAATCTGCTTAGATCATTGCACTTAGTGGTGAGAGGTATGAAGACATTTATTCCTTTGATATCAGGCTCATGCCATTCTTAGTAAACATTGGACTAAATGTGTATAGTTAGTTCAGTAAGAAAAAAAGATGTAAAGATGAAAAAGAATGATTATTAATTACTTGCAGATTATATGATTATATGTGTAGTCCAAAAAAATACACAGGTGAATTATTAGTATTGTTCAGAGTTTAAATTGTTCAGAGTGATATTACTATGACAAAGTCAATTACATTTTCAGCCTCTTTTCTAATCTAAAGAAATGCAGTTGAAGGTATTATTACATAATTATGGTAGTATAAAATAATGTGAGTGAATCTAATAAATAGCATATAGTATCTTTCCAGAGAAATTATAAAAATTAATAGAGGGCCTAAAGAAAGATCTAATTAAATGACAAAATATACCATGTTCACGGAAGGAAAATTGAATATTGTAAAGATGCGCACTTTCTCCCAGTTTTATTCATGGGTTCTGTGCCTTTTGTTTATAAAACTTGACCAGCTCATTCTAAAATTTATATGGAAGAGCTAAGATATAATAGCAAGATATACATTAAAAAACTTGATCTGTTGGGGACTGGAGTTGCAAATCAATGGAAACAGGATAACCCTTTCAATAATTGGGGGTTTTGGCTAATTAAATGGAAATAAAATTGAGCTGTACTACTATCTTACATTATTTAGAGAAATCAATTTAGTTGGATTATAGATCTAA
>NW_006160094.1:603132-611605 GCF_000334495.1 Tupaia belangeri chinensis
TAGGGAAAGTGACAATATTGATAAGGTAAATATATTAATATTACACTTGCCTTGAAGATAAGTAGAGCAGAATATCTCTTTGATTTTGAGTAAATAGGATAAAAAGGCATACAACATAGAGGAAAGGATTAGTAAATATGATTACATTAAAATTAAAAATTTGGAGGCCAGCAAGTGGTGTGGTGATTAGTGCACTGGACTCCCACATGGCTACGTACAGTTCAAATCCTAGACCTGTTGGCTAGATTACTCACTTTCTCTCTCTCTCTCTCTCTGTGGTGAGCACATGTGCCCTATAGCAAATTAAAATGATAGTAAGCAAAAGTTTATAATTCTAATAAAAAAGTAAGCATTTATTTTCACTAGTAGATGCTGTAAAGATAGTATTAGTATTCTGCACATAGAAAAATCTGCCACTCAATGAAATAAGGCAAAGAAGCTAATAGAAAAATTGGGCAGAGGACTTGAATAGGGATTGCATAAAATAATAAATTAATTTGGGCAGTAAGTATATTGTAAGATATTCATCTTTGTGAGCAATTAGGGAAACATAAATTAAAACACCACACGAAGGCATTTTACACCTCCTAGATACTCAGAAATTAAAGCCAGATTGTTGTTGATGTGAATATGGAACAACTGGAACAGTTAGGTACTGTACTTTGAAAAATAATTTGGTACCAGTAAAGAAAGTTGAAAATGCACATACACTAATGATCTAGTATTCCAAAGTCACAGGAAAACCTCTATAGAGTTGTACAAGGGATTATGTAGTTCCTCATACTACTTTGTTCATAATAATAAAACAATAAAAAATAACTCAAATTTTTTAACAACAATAGGAATAAACTGCTAAATTTATGCAATAAACTGCTATATAGTACTGACAATGAATGAATTACACTTACGTTCAACAGCTTGGATCATCTCAGGAATATAACATTGGAACAAAATAAATCATTGAAAATTATGCAGCATGATTCCATTATAAAATATAAGAACTTGCAAAATTAGTATATTATTTAAGGATACAAATATGTATTGTACCACTCTAAAGGGGATGGTAAACATGAAATTTAGGGAAAAGTGGGTTTGGACAATAGAGCAGATATCAGAGGTCAGAATAATGTTTTTTCTTTTTAAAAAATGTGTGGTGAGTACTGACATAGTTGTTGTATTATTCCTTATACCTCAAACATCAAACTTAGGCTATACAAATTTTAATGTTTAATATTAATAGTTGCTGATATTAATTGATGGCTATTAATAGCATTTAATTGAAAGTAGCAACCAAAAAAAGGAAAGTGACGGGGCCAGCAGTTAGCATAATGGTTATGTCACTGGACTCCCACATAGTCGATCACGGTTTGAGTCCCGGACCTGGTGGCTTAAACTCACGTGGGGCGCGTGTGCGTGCGTGCCCAAGATCCTGAGAGGAGAATGAAGGAGAATGGATTGTGGCATGGCCATCCCCCCTGGGAGGTGATTTCTCACTTTCTATCTCTCTGTCTCTCTCTGTCTGGCTGGCAAGTGCACGTGCCCTATAGCAAAAACCTCTCAAAAAAAAAAATAGGAAAGTGAATCATTTTGGGGAGAGAGTGCAGTATTTGCTATATGTTTCCTATGTATGTACATTTAATCTTCCTTATTAGTTCTCAGTGTAATTAATTTCTTTTGGGTATCTTTAGTTTTTATACTCTCTTTATATTTAATGTAACATAACAATTTCTATGCCTGGTTGCAAGATACTCCAAGGTGTATTTATTTATTTTAAGGGGTATGGACATTTTTAACTCTTTCACAGTTTTTTAAGTACTAAATTTTTGTGTTTCCTATTTTCATGTATTTTTTGCTATGGACCTCATTTTAGGAAGTTTGAGGAAGGTATTTTCTTACCTTATTAAATTTTTTTCTAACTTTAAACATGTATGCTATGTTTTTATCTTACTATTGCATTTGTGGATATATCATTTTGTTTCAGACTCTTACTGTTTTGTCTTATTTATCAAACACTTAATAGCATTTATGTGTCAGTCCCCATTCTGAGCACAAAAATGATAATTTATTCAATCTTCATTACAATGCTGTGAGAAAGATATTGTGTCCTTGTTTTATAGGTCAGGAAACTGAGGCACAGAAAGCTTTTTGTCTAAAGTCACCTGGCCAGTAAGTGGAGCCTGTATTCAAACCTAGGCATTCTGACTCCATAGTCTGTACACGTAAGCACTGAGCTGTGAAAAACCATATGAAATAGACCTTTCAAGAGGAGTACATCATCATTTTCAATATTCTTTAGTAAATAGGGTACTGTTTTTGAAGGTTGCCAGCAGTAAGTCAGATTATGATAAAATGATTATATGATTCCATTTTTTTTGGTCTGAGAATATAAAAAGTGATATTGGTAAATTATGTACTTCTGGGGCCAGCAGATGGCTTGGTGGTTAAGGCACTGGAGTCCCACATGGCCAACCTTGGTTCAAGTCCCAGACCTGGCAGCTTGCTCTCTCACTTTCTCTCTCTTGCTTGTACACATCCTACGGGAAATTAAATATTAATAAAATAATATTTTAAAAATTATGTACTGCTGGACATTGCTTAAAGTTACTCTTAAATGAAATTTGTGTCCATATTTGCATGAGATTAAAAAAAACAAGTAAGGTAAAAGCACCAATTATCCTGATTGCAGATCTGGCTGTAAGGCACAGAAGGTGATAGTGATCTTTTTTCCTTCTTCTGAACGTGGGTTATAGAGTCATAATTTGAAAGTTTTAACAGTAGCATGTATAAATTTGGGAGAGTGATATTTGATTCAGCAATGTTGACATAGTACTCTTAGGAATTTCTTACAGTAAAATATAGTTAGACGGTAAATAGAGAAAATTGGCCAATTGTAAGTGATTTGTGAAGAATCTTGTTGTAATACTGTAAAGTGAGATACCAGAGTTAAAGAGAGAAAAGTCTTTTAGTTTTTGTTTTGTTTTGTTCAGGTTTTTGTCATAGTTTCTGGAGAGAGACAGAGGGGGAAATTGAGAAGTCACCCCTTAGGGGGATGAGCATGCCACATCCTTTCTCCTTTTGGGATTTTGGGCATGCATGCACATGCACCCAGCATGATGTTTAAGCTGCTGGGTCTGGGACTTGAACCATGGTTGTCCATGTGTGAATTCAGTGCCTTAACCATCACACTACATGCTGGCCCCTAGAACAGTAGTTATTTATGCCTCAGAATCATACTCCACTTACAGCCTTTACTTTAGATAGTTTCTTACTTGAGAGAAGATCTCTTACTATAGCTGTCTACTAATGATATATGTCATCTCTAAGAAATTCTCCTTTCTTTTTGCTGCTTTTTGTTAACGTTCAGTTACATGTGGCTTCATTGGAGAAAACACATGACTGTTAATGATTTTTCCATTAGAGCAGAAATGAAGAATTTTTAGAGATTCTTTAGAGTCAGTATTTTCTATTTAATTTATTTGAGAGGCCTGTTTTTCCTTCTAATATTGAGCATATGTGTAGCATATTGTAAGCAGTTATTTACTTTTAAATACAAAGAAAATCTCTTACACTTGAGTACAGAATTTTTTAAAAAATTAATAGTGTACAGCAAATTATAGCTGTGATCATCAAGTAAAAAATGTTGGAATGTTCAAAAAGAACTCTGGGTCAAAGATCTAAAGCTGAGACATCAAACTGTAAAACTACTGGTGGATAATACAGGGAAAGTCTTAGAGAAATCTGAGTGGGGAAGGGCTTCACCTCCAAAGCACAGACAGTAATCCCAAAAATAGACAGATTTACATTGGATTAATAAATTTCTGCACAGCAAAATACACAATAATTAGGGTGAATTGACAACCCTTGGCATAGGAGAATGTATTTGCAAACTAGCCTCAGATAAGGGACTAATAACCAGAATATAGAGGGAACCCAAAGAGCTTCCCTTGGAAAAAAAACAAACAAACATAACAACAGCAGCAAAAAACTCAGTTAAAATATGGGCAAATGAGCTGAACAGAGAACTCTCTAAGGAAGACATATGAACAGCCAAAAAGCATATGAAAAAATGCTCAACATTCCTTATCATAAGGAGGATGCAAATGAAAACCACAATGAGATGCTACCTAATCCCAGTCAGAATGGCTAAGATCAAAAAAATAATAATAATGATAAGTGCTGGTGAGACTGGAGAAAAGGGTACTCTCCCACACTGTTAGTAGGAATGTAAATTGGTACAGCCACTGTGGAGAACAATATGGAGGTTCCTCAAGTACCTATAAATGTTACCACCATATGATCCAGCAATTCCATTCTACTTGTGGGTATCTACCCAAAGGACTGGAATACAATCAATCAGAAAAGTACTTGCAGATCTATGTTTATTAAGGCATTATTCACAATTGCTAAGATCCGGAACCAACTCAAATGTCCATGAACAGATGAATGGATTGAAAAAGTGTGGCACATATACACTACAGAATACCAGGTATATAAAAAAAAATGAGACCCTGGTATTTGATAGAAAGTGGACAAATATGGAAGATTTACTACTGTGGAATCAAACCAGACAATGAAAGAGAGTCCCCACGCAATATATACCCAATGTCTGTACTCTGTCGCAGAAATGGAAAGATTGGAAGATATAAAAGCATGAAGAACAATTCTTGATAGTAGAAGAGTATGAGAAGAGGGCAAGAAATGGAGGAGGATGAGATGGAGGAAAATAAAGGGGAAAAAGAAGCAAAACATTTAAGGGACACAAAAATAGAAAATTATCTGTTGATAAGGTATATGGTAATATCTTTGACTTAACTGATACACAAGTGTATTTATGATGGGAAAATTTATTTGGTGTGCTATAATGATAAACAGTGATTTAATGTAAAAAAATAATTATTTTTAAACTGGATAATTTTGACAGTATGCCATCCATATCTGCTACTTATTTTCTTAAGCTTATCTGCTAGGGAGAGTAGGTCATATACTATATGATATTTATATGTTATCTTAGATTAACTCATTTCAACAGAGCACAGAGAAGCAAATTATAACCCTGGCAGATTTGACGGTGTGACCTTCTTGAATGTTTTTCAAAAAATTAGATATATTTCTTGGATTTTATACTTAGAGTTAATGAAAAGTTGGTATGTATTCTAATTTAAAGGTCATAAATATTTGTATTAAAATTTTTCTTTTAAACATTGATTAAATGAATCGTCTAGGATCCTGACATTTACTCTGTGGCTTCAAGGTCTCCCTGTTGTTTCTCTCTTTTCCTTATTAAGCACATCCTGCTTTTGGTGCAGGATAGCTTCCTTTTTGATGTCAAAATACTTAGTGATATGATTTATGAATTATTAAGTTATTCTTTTAGCATGGACTTAAAACCATTTAGAGGATAAACTGTAGTAATATAAATGTCTGGTTTTTGTTGAATGGAATGGCAGCTAATCTTTAAGTTCCATTGTAACATTTTAGTAAGAGCACTTAACATTGAAAAAGAAAAAGTAAACCCCCTGCCTTCTCATTTCGGTTTTATATACCTTTAACTTTGGTGGTGCTTGAAGACTTACTTTCTGTTTGTGGTGTGAGGTACAAGACTAGATAGTGTGTTCCTAAATATTTAATGTGTACCTACTATATTCTAGTCACTCTACTAATTGCTGGGGATACAATGATGGATAAAGCTGTAGTTCTCCACTTGAGAAACTCTACGTCAGATGAGGGATAGAGGCATAAAAACAGGTCTTTTAAGGACATTGCAGTCTCTATAATGTAGAGAAGTGGAAAGAATGGCCAAAGAAAATTTACCTTCTGGATCAAATAATGTCTTAACTGACTATTAAAAGAAGAAAAAGAAGAATGAAGGAGTGGAGGACATTGACTCTGATGAGATTGGCTGTGCCTGTGTGTGTGTGTGTGTGTGTGTGTGTGTGTGTGTGTTTGACAATTGAGGTGAGAGAAACACAAAGGAGAATGGAATTGGGACCAAACTAGAGAGTGTACATTGTAAGGAATTTTGAAGCATCATCAGCATTTCAGCTTCAAGTAGAAAAAAGGAAGCCCCTACAAAGGAATTGGAAAAGGAGATGACCCAAATCCAATGAAATGATCTGTAGGCCAGCCTGAAGACCCAGTTGAGCTTTGAAACCATACCTTTTTTTTTAATATAACAAATATATGTAGTTGTGATTTTCTTAGGTGCCTTGTGTGGGTTAAATGAGTAATGAAGATCAGAATATAGCATTAATGGAGAATTGAAATTTTTATAGGCTAGTACAGTGAATTTTTAAAAAAGAATTATTTTTATTTAACTTTATTTATTTTTTAATTTGACCAGAGAGGGACAGAGTAAGAGAGAGATAGCAAGTGTGAGAGAAAGAGAGAGAGGCAAAATGAGAAAGCAAGCTGCCAGCTCCAGGACTTGAACCACAGTCAGTCATGTGGGAGTCCAGTGCCCTTAACCACCATGCCACCTGCTGGCCCCTGAAAGGTTTGAGTTTAGAGAAACTAAGGTATTGAAGTGTAGAAGATCAGTTGTACTAAATGTTGTCTGTTGTGTGCTGTGCATCATTATCCTTTACATATATGTTATTTAATACTCCCAACCTTAGTTGATACAGAAGACCCTGGAATGTAAGTTCTACAAGAGCGGGAGGTATGTTTTGTTGTCTGTTGTGCCCTCAGTGCCTGAGAAGACTCAAATACTTGTTGAACAAATGGTTGTACATGATGTATATAATGTTCCTATTTTACAAGTGTAGAGACTGGGCAAGGAGAGATTAAGTTATGCATACAACTATTTAGCAATAGAGCCAGTAGGGAAGGAAATGAGCCCAGGAAAGTTGCTAGGACTGAAGATCTCTATGAGGTATAGTGGAAATGGAAGCCTAAGAAACATAGGAGGGGAGAAAGTTATGATCAGAGAATAAAATGCTGGAGGTTTTTTGTTTATTTGTTTATTTTTTTGAAGTGGAGTTCTGGGTGAAGATAAAGGTTAGGTCTTAGGAATGGTGTAGAGAAGAGACTTTTTATTATCGAAAGTCTATAGGCATCTATATAGATGTCCTAAGATTACAATAGAAGTTTGGTTAAAGAAAATTATGATGTGATTCTCAATAAGTGATTAGGTATAATTGGAAATTTATAGATAAGGAGCAGTAGAGAGGAAAATGAATAAACGTCCTTTTCTTTCTTTGAATTGCAGCTTTTAAAAACATAAATTAATGGTAGATACAGTTTACTTAAAAGCCAAAAATAAACTGGATTTCTCATATGATTTATGCACTACCCCACCCCCAAAAGGATAAGCTTGTTGGAAAGCTGGTGAAAGGGGAACTTTCTTACACTGCTGGTAGAAATGTACATTGGTTCAGAACAATTTGGAGAGTCCTCAAAAATCTACAAATAGAACTACCATATAATCCAGCAATCTCATTCCTTGGTATCTACCCAAAGGACAGAAGAATTCTTAATAGGAAAAGTACTTGCACATCCATGTTTATTGTGACATTATTCACAACTGCTAAGACATGGAACCAACCCAAATGCCCACGAACAGATGAATGGATTAAAAATCTGTGGCACATATACTCTATGGAATACTATTCAGCCATAAAAGACAACAAGACCCTGGCTTTTGACAGAAAGTGAATGAATATGGAAGATTTACTGCTGAGTGAAACAAACCAGGTTATGAAGGAGACACGTTGTATGTCCTGACTTAATATATACTGAGTGTTCACATTCTATGACTGAAACTGATTGACTAAAGGATATAGAAACACAGTAAATGGTTGTGAATACCAGATATAGTGTGGGTGAAAGAGTAGAGTCTGAGGAAGTACATTTAGAAGAAAAAGTGGCAAAGCATTAATGAGACAAAGAAATGTGGTATCTGTTGAAGATAAATAGTATTATCAACTGGACTAGGGAGAAATGTTGGAATATTCACTTTGAAAGCTAAATAATGTGATTTAATATGTAAAAGAACATGAAATAAAAAATAAGTGCTAAAAAAAGGAAGTGGAGTGGACTAAAAGCCCTTTGTTCTGGCTGATCTGAAATGGTGACAAATCTGAGTCTATGTTGAATATTATGTGAAGTATGTTTGGTGGGTGAAAATGAAAACTAGAAAAGATTATAAATAGATTGATCCAAATAAATTCTTATAATAATAATAATTATTATTATAATAATAATCCTTATAAATGAAAAAAAATGTGGCACATATACTCTATGGAATACTATTCAGCCATAAAAAACAACAAGGCCCTGGAATTTGAAGAAAATGGATGAATATGTAAGATTTGTTGCTGAATGAAGCAAGTCAGACTATGAAAGAGAGACATTGTATGTCTCCACTTAATATACACTGATTGCACTCTATGGTAGAGACTGAAAGACTGGAGAACAAAGTATTACAAATTGTAATGGACACTAGAGACAGAGGAAAAAGTGTGTGGGAGGGAAA
>NW_006160094.1:611768-613058 GCF_000334495.1 Tupaia belangeri chinensis
AGATAAGACACTTGTGGGACACAGATGAGGTTTATTATCTGTTGACGAGGATGCGTATGGAGGGCGAAACTGGGCTGGACTGAGGTGTATATCAGGCTGGGTAAAGTCTGTTCACAATCTAATTGATGTATATGATTTAATGTATGAATAATAATAATAATAATAATGATAATAAGGGCAGCACACACAGAGATGGAGATGCCTGCAAGTACCCTGTCCTTTTCTAGTTTCTGGAGTCTGAAAGAGGCGTGAATAAATTCTTCCATTCTTAAAAGAAATTAAAAAGTCTTCAGAAGGGGGGCTGGCAGGTGGCATGGGGATTAAGGTTGTTGGACTCACCACATAGCCAACTGAGGTTTGAGTCCCAGATCTGGTGGCTTGCTTTTTCACTTTCCCCCTCTCACTCTCACTCTGTCCCTCTCTGGTCAAATTAAAATAACTAACATTAAATAAAATAATAATAATAATAATAATAATAAATTCCTAAACAAATTGTTTTAAAAAAGTATTCAGAATGTAAATACAAAAGTTTTACATTTTGTCAGCCATACTTTGGATATATATTCTCAGTGTTTTCTCTCTCCCCTCCAAAACGCTCTACCTCATTATATACTTTTTCTGTAGTGGTAGAACAAATTTTGTGCTTGTGTTGTCACCCGCACGTGTCACCCCTTTTTGTTTAGTAGCTATTGGGTACACATCCATCCAGAGTATATAAAAAGGAAATGCACTTGCTCTTCTTAATCTTTAGTTGCTTCCCAGTGGATTGCTATTTGTTCCCAGCTCCTTGCTGACCCTTTTAGCCTCCTTCTTCAAGTTTCTTTGTGAGTGCTTTTGTTTCAAGAAGCTCTTGAGAGCTTTCTACATTATACTGTGGCACAAGAAAGTGCAATTTGTTGGACTAAACCAGAGTTAACGTTTTAAATTGATCTTTTGCAGAATGTTTTGATAACCCAAGCAATCAATCCTGTTTCATTTTTAAAAGATTTTTCAGTTTGATATTTCATTTGCTTTCAAAGGCTCTAATTTCTCTTCATATATCTCGATAGCATTGTAATTTGTGTGCTTAATGTTTCCCTTCGGAGAAATTTTAAAATCCAGTAATTTATTACAGTATTGTGTTAAACCTGAGATTTCATTTTTTATCATATTTGTTTAAATCATAGCCTTTGATTCACAAAATTTTTCATTTTGTGGTTGTACGGTGGTGCCTACTTTTTTGTTTGTGTGTGTGTGTGTGTGTGTGTGTATGTGTGTGTGTGTATATATATATATATAAGATCGGAAGGG
>NW_006160094.1:614153-684549 GCF_000334495.1 Tupaia belangeri chinensis
TATATATATATATATATATATATAAAAATATGTTTGTATAATGAAAAGGTTGGAAGAGATCATTTCCAAAGGTACCTCTTAAAACAGCAGTACTATGATTTTGTGGTTCTCTATGCTCTGCCCACTTTAAACCATATAAGGCAACAGCTGACATACTGCTGAGTGACCTCTGACACAGAACCCGCGAATGCCCTGAGTATGATTTCATTTCATCACATTCTTTGTAAACCTAAATGCTTGTCAAACCAATGTGTGTTTAGTTCTCTTTACTGAATGTGCCTTGAAGAGAATAAAGCTTGGAGTCCAATTGGCATAATCCATCCCCCACGTTTATTTTGTTCTGTTTTAGAGGTTTGTTGTAGGATGGGGTGACAGCACGTAAGAAAAAGTGTGAGCCACGTATAGAAGGTTTTGCTTTCTTTTCCTCAATACTTTTCTCAGCCTCACTGGGTGCTGGTGGTTTTCATACACGTTTATGAAGCAGAGTAGCTGGTTGGCTCCCATTTGATCTAAGTACCTCTGTTAGATTATTGGAACAACTGAAAAATTATAGTAGGTAAGTAAATAGCTTTGAGTACTCTGTGTGGAAATATCCCCACTTTCTCTTTATCGATGAACTATAGATGAGGTTGTCGCATAAAAGTAGTAGTAAAAGTTTTTCATGTGTTCATATAGCTATGTAGTACATGTTAAAGGATTATGTGTGTACTTTTTCTGTGTAAAAGTTTGTAATCTAGTAATTTTGATAGTTTGTCAAATATAAAATACTTAAATGCAAATATAATTATGTAATATTTCATTGGTGTCTTAATTTGTTGTAATAAAAATGGGAAATTATTGAATATTTTAAATTTTCTGACTTAGGTTCTGATAATCTGTTTGAAAATTAGAAATATGCTTAGGCTCACTTGGCTCTCTGCAGCTGAACCTATTACAATATTCTTAGTGACCATCATTTGTTAGAAGCTGCAAATAGTCATTAATTGTTAAAATATAAGAAGTTTATAGAGAACCTTTAGACAGAAGAACTAGTTACCTTTACAAAGTTTGTTCATTGCACTTCATACATTTTGTTTCAGAGAAAAGCTCTATTTAGTGTCTTGGGTGAAAGATCTTTACCATCCATTTAGACACAGATTATGGGAAATAATCTTGCTAACTGGAAAATATCAACTTGTTCAGGCTTATACTGAACATATTGCACTGGAGTTATAGATTGGTTGAGAACTTAATGAATTATTAGTTTTTTTTTTGTTTGTTTTAGCGATTCAGTAGTTTAGTTACTAAAGCTTATATTCTTTTAATACAGCAGTCCCTAACTTTCCCAGAACCAATGACCAACATTGTGGGAAACAGTCCTTCCACAGACAGTGTGGCAGGGTAGTGGGGTGGGAATTGGTCCCACGATGACACAAGTGCACCACATTCATGAAGCACCCTATTTCCACAACTACCACGTTGAATATACAATGAAACAATCATAACAATAGGGTTCCATTTCTCACAAGAATCCAATACCTCTGCTGATCCAACAGGAGAAAGAGCCCCCGGCGACAATGCCAGTGATGGGGAGCGACTACAAACACAGATGAAGCCTCATTCATTGCCTTCTGCCGACTTCCTGCTGCACAGCAGCCTAGTGGACTGGCACCAGTCCACAGAGTGGACCTCAACAGGCCACAGACAGGCACCAGTCCATGACTTGGAGCTTGGGGACCCTGTTTTAATAGATTTATTCTAGTAAAGAATAAATATTAATTTGAAATTTAAAACCATTGTGTGGAAGATGTTCAATAATTTTTATATGGAAAACAAATTTAAATATTAAAAAACTTTTTTTTGATGAAAAGCTTTGACTAGAAGTTTTCTACTAGGAGAATTTGTTTTGATATAATAGTTTGGGAGAGGGGGATAGGGAGTTAACTGAAAGTAGTCAAGCCCAAATTAGAGTGTTGAACATCCAGATTTATAAGCATTTCAGTAAACCATGTATGGATGCAGCATCTTGTTAACTGGCCTTTACAGAGCTTTTTAATCACTCTATTTATTAGTAAGCCTATTTAGCTGAAAATTAAAGTATGCATTGTGATAGATGAAAAGAGATTTTGATGTTTGTATTATGTAATTAATCCTATTAAAGCTATTTAAAATAGATATATTTCACTTTAAAGAATTGTCTCAATGGCAGGAAGATAGATTGGTAACTTAAAATTAATTTTTCCCTCTAGCTTTGCTGCATTTTTTAGCTGATATGGTGAATATAGATCCTAAGCACTATGTTGTCTACTTTTTTACTCTCCAGAAGCTCTGATGTTTCCCATGAAGGTATAAGGACAAAAGACAAAACCAACCCAAACCCTGACACCTTTTAGGGGAGAACAAACTGTTGGGTTATGAAAGCTCATCTTAACTAATGAGGGCACATAGGGAACCTGCTCAGTAAGAATTAGTAACCTAATGGCCTAAAAGAAGACTATTTGTAGAGACTCTCTCACTCATGATAGAGATCATTTTGTGAAAGGGGTAATAAGCATTGGTAGATACCCAAAGGTGGGCTGTAGGGAGGTTATTGAAAATGCTAGGAAATCCTAGGAGACTTTTCTTTACAAATTAACAGTCAGAAGAAAGTACATATATATTTTACCCTGAGTGCCTTGATAACTCTGAAAAAGATTTAGAAAAGATTGGGAAAAGATAAAATATACTTAGAAGTCTATCTGGTCTGGTTCATTTTATAGACAGAACTGGGAACCTAAAAAAATTACGTGATTTGGTTTATATTATAGAGCTAATGGTGAGCAGAAGCTGCAGCGTCCTTACTGGGTTGGTCAGAAGCGTGACTAGTCGTCGTTAAAATGTAAACAAGTTATAGGGACCACATGACACTACTAGTTAGCTACGATTTGTGCACTGTACCTCATCCACTTTGTGTGAAAAACTCAGCTCCTAAAAATGGAATTATGAGAAATTTCCAGGTAATTTGGGTATTTTAACTACTTCAAGGTTAGTTCTAATAACTAGATAGTTGGTTTTCAGGATCCTATCCACAAGAGACTTAATAGCAAAAGAGTATGAGTTGTTGGTATATAGAAGCCTTAGACCCAAAATAAAGGTAGAGTGATCCAAGTTTATTTTTATAGATTTGAAGGAAGAGTACCTTTTCGAGATGTTTTAATAACTCACAATTTATCTTAAGTTAGATGGCTTGGGGACCAGCAGGTGGCATGGTGGTTAAGGTGCTGGACAGTCCCACATGGCCGACCACAGTTCAAGTCCCAGACCTGGTGGCTTGCTTTCTCACTTTCTCTCTTTCTCTGTCTCTCTCTGGTCAAATTAAAATAAATGAATAAATTAAATTAGATGGCTTTGGGAGTAATAATACTGCTTTTAGCAAAGAAGAAATAGGTAAATGGAACTTTGGTATATCCAGTTCTTTTGTGTGGGGATTGGATAAAGCATTCTAAAGTTCTTACCTTTTTATGTCATGATAAGAAGAGACCACTCACTGAAGAGAGTAATGAAATACCAACTAAAGTAGAAAAAAAAAAATCCTGTTAAAAATAAACCTCTCTTCACTGCCTTTTAATCTGGTTGTTCTTTACTATGTAAAGGGAACTTCATAAATTTGTCAACTTATATGTATTACAGATCCCATTTCTGTCTTAAATGTACGACATCATGCGTGTTCAATGATGTCAGTTATCCTCAGACTGTACTTCTGCTAACACAGCCTTCTCCTTGGGGTTAAATTAGATAAGATTTACAGGTTGTTAAACTTATACCTATTGAGGGTATTCTAAAGCTTGGATGAGTGAGATTAATGCTTTAAGAAAGGACATTTAAAAAAAATCTCTTTTAAGTCTTTGGAAGATATTTATTCCAATTCTCCTAAATAAAATGCAATTCAGCTTTGATAATGAGGACCTTGACATTTTATTTAGGTTTTAGGAAACTTTTCTTATTCCTACTCTACAGTGATTATCAAGGCAGGTTTTTGTTCCCTATAAAGTAAGAGAAGAAGAAAATAAATTGTGCAATGCTACTTTTAAAAAATTAAAGCAAGTGTTTTTCTTAGAGAAAGTAGATTATTCTCTCCATTCCCATAAAATTGCTGCTTGCTTAAGATTCTACTCTCATCTGTCAATATTCATGTGATAGAATCTCAGTGAAGATGTCAAGACTAGTCTGAATGAAAACATTTGTTTTGCATGCATTAATGAATTTGTATTACCTGTCTTTTCCCCACCACCACTTGCCATAAGAAAGTGCCTTTTTGGGTCCAGCAGATGGTGTAATGGTTACATCATTGGTGTCCTGCGTGGTCGACCACGGTTTAAGTCCCAGACCCAGGGGCTTAAAATTCATGCCAGGTGCATGTGCGTGCATGTCCAAGACCCTGAGAGGAGAATGGAGGAGAAGGAATTTTGACGTGGCCATCCCCCTGGGGGGGGGTGATTTCTTGCTTTCTGTCTCTCTGTCTCTCTGACAAGCACCCTTGCCCTTATTGTGGAACATAATTTTTAAAATGTTTTATTATTATAAATACCTAACGTGTGTGACAATTTGGGGTTTTATCCTAGGATAAAGTCCCAGGGATAGAAATGCTGGGCAAGCCCTTTCAAGCCTCATAATACATACTGCTGGAGTGTATCCCAAAAGGATTGATCAGTTTATACTCTCCAGTTGAATTCAAGGATCCTTTTGGGAGTTGGTAGGGATATGTAACAGTGAGCACAGATGGTATGTGAAACATGGCTTCTAATATTTGCTGTGCCATGTTCTAGTTATAGATAATATGATTTAATAATATATGTTGTGTGGACCTCACTTTTCTCACCTAACACTTAAATGAATTCCAACTATAATACTTAGCCCTAATTCTCATTCTATAGAAAATGGTTTTTATCAAGGAGGGATCAATTCTGATACATTATGAAGTGAATTGTCTGGGAAGAAAGCAGAAGTAGGGGGAATCCAAAGTACTCAGAGAAGGGAAGATGTTAGGACGAATGCATGAGACATCTGGCTTACTCTTCTGGATTTTTTTCCCTTAAAAAACAATGGGGTCAGGACCAGCAGATGGTGTAATGGTTATGTCGCTAGACTCCCATGTAATTCTCTCCATTCCCATAAAATTGCTGCTTGCTTAAGATTCTACTCTCATCTGTCAATATTCATGTGATAGAATCTCAGTGAAGATGTCAAGACTAGTCTGAATGAAAACATTTGTTTTGCATGCATTAATGAATTTGTATTACCTGTCTTTTCCCCACCACCACTTGCCATAAGAAAGTGCCTTTTTGGGTCCAGCAGATGGTGTAATGGTTACATCATTGGTGTCCTGCGTGGTCGACCACGGTTTAAGTCCCAGACCCAGGGGCTTAAAATTCATGCCAGGTGCATGTGCGTGCATGTCCAAGACCCTGAGAGGAGAATGGAGGAGAAGGAATTTTGACGTGGCCATCCCCCTGGGGGGGGGTGATTTCTTGCTTTCTGTCTCTCTGTCTCTCTGACAAGCACCCTTGCCCTTATTGTGGAACATAATTTTTAAAATGTTTTATTATTATAAATACCTAACGTGTGTGACAATTTGGGGTTTTATCCTAGGATAAAGTCCCAGGGATAGAAATGCTGGGCAAGCCCTTTCAAGCCTCATAATACATACTGCTGGAGTGTATCCCAAAAGGATTGATCAGTTTATACTCTCCAGTTGAATTCAAGGATCCTTTTGGGAGTTGGTAGGGATATGTAACAGTGAGCACAGATGGTATGTGAAACATGGCTTCTAATATTTGCTGTGCCATGTTCTAGTTATAGATAATATGATTTAATAATATATGTTGTGTGGACCTCACTTTTCTCACCTAACACTTAAATGAATTCCAACTATAATACTTAGCCCTAATTCTCATTCTATAGAAAATGGTTTTTATCAAGGAGGGATCAATTCTGATACATTATGAAGTGAATTGTCTGGGAAGAAAGCAGAAGTAGGGGGAATCCAAAGTACTCAGAGAAGGGAAGATGTTAGGACGAATGCATGAGACATCTGGCTTACTCTTCTGGATTTTTTTCCCTTAAAAAACAATGGGGTCAGGACCAGCAGATGGTGTAATGGTTATGTCGCTAGACTCCCATGTAGTCGACCACGATTTGAGTCCTGGCCCAGTGGCCTAAAACTCTTGCCAGGTATGTGTGCCCAAGATCCTGGGAAGAGAATGGAGGAGAAGAGATTGCAGCATGGCAGGTGCTTTCTCGCTTTTTGTCTCTCTCTTCAGTGAGCACACATACCTTATAGCAAAAATCTCTCTAAAATTAAAAAAAAATGGGGTCTGGTAAATTATATATACACTTCTGATAAGACAGGAATTTTCAAAGAGTTTTAAATAAAGAATGAAATAGTGAAGGGCTAAGTGTGTAACTTTCCAAAATAAATTGTATTCTGTGTAGGTTTTAGGATAAAGAATTACTCAATCCAAGTAAAAAAAAAAGTGTATTAAATATTCATTTATTCATACAAAAGTGGAAATATTTTCATAATTTTTTGAGAGGTTTTTGCTATAGGGCACATGCGCTCACCAGACACACAGAGAGACAGAGAGAGAGAAAGTGAGAAATCACCCCCTGGACGGGATGGCCACACCGCAATCCCTTCTCCTCCATTCTCCTCTCTGGATTTTGGGCGCGCACGCACGCACACACACGCACACACACGCACCCGGTATGAGTTTAAGCCACCAGGTCCAGGACTCCAACCGTGGTCAACTACGTGGGAGTCCAGCGACATAGCCATTACGCTAACTGCTGGTCCCCATAATCTTTTTAATCAACAAGTACAACAATTTTTATTTGTAGTATATGACTGATATTTTGGTATATATACACATTGTAGAATTACTAAATCAAGGCAATTAACATATGCATTACCTTACATGCCTTTTTTATCACGAGAACACATAAAATCTATTCTTAGCAATTTCCAAGTATATAATATAGTTATTAACTATGGTTAATAAGAGGTGTGTACAGCAGATCCCTTGAACTTACTTCTCCTAGCTAGCTGAAATATTGTATCTTCTAACTGACATCTTCCCAAGCCCCTTTATCCACCCCCTAGCCTCTAATAACCACTGTTATACTCTCTGATTCTATGAGTTCCACTTTTTAAAATTCCACTTGTGAGATCATGTGGTGTTTCTCTTTTTATACTTGACTTACTTCACTTAAAATAATGCACTCCAGGTTCATCCATGTGGAAATAACAGGATTTCCTTTTTAATACTGAATAGTATTCCTTTGTATATGTATTAATATACCATGTTTTTAAAATACATTTATTCATTGATGGAGACTTAGGTTGATTCCCTGGCTTAGCTATTGTGAATAATGCTTCAGTGAACATAGAAGCACAGATAACTCTCCTACATACTCATTTCATTTCCTTTGGTTATATACCCAGTAGTGGATTATATGGTAGTTATGATTTTAATTTTTTTTCTTTTAAGAGAGATTTTTGCTACAGATGGGAACATTTACCAGAGAGATCGGAGAGACAGAGAGACAGAAAGTGAGAAATCATCTCCCCAAGGGGTGATGGCCATGCTGCAATTCCTTCTCCAGTCTCCTCTTGGAATTTTGGACAGGCACGCACATGTTCCCAGCATGTTTTAAACCGCTAGGTTTGGGACTTGAACTATAGTTGACTATGTGAGAATCCAACCACATAACCGTTATGCCATCTGCTGGTCCCAGTTTTGAGTTTTTGAGGAACTGCTGAACTAATTCACATTCCTACCAACAGCATACAAGAGTTTCCTAGTCTCTATAATCCAACACAACACACTCACGTTTCATTTTTTATTTAATAACCATTCTAATAGATGTTCAGGGATATCTCGTTGTGTTTTTAATTTACATCTCCGTGATTAGTGGTGTTGAACATTTTTATATACCTTTTGGCTACCTGTATGTCACCGTTTGAGAAATGTCTGTTTTTCTTTTTTTGGCTATTGAGTTTCATAAATATTTTGGATATTAACCCCTTACTGGATGTATTGCTCGAATATGTTCTCTCATTATGTAGGTTGTCTCTTTCCCCTTTCCTTTGTCGTGCAGAGCTTTATTTGATGCAATCCTATTTGTTTTATTTTTGCTTTTGTTGCATGTATGTTTTGGGTCATATCCAAAAATCATTGACCAAATCAGTTATGGAGACTTATCCCTATGTTTCTTCTACTACTTTTTTATTTCAGGTCTTATGTTTAAATATTCAGTTTATCTTGTGTTGACTTTTTTTTATATTGTGTGACGTGAGGATCTAATTTCATCTCTCTGCATGTGGATATCCAGTTATATCCCACCACCATTTATTGAGCTTGTCCTTTCCCCATTGTATGTTCTTGTATCATTGTAGGAAAAAAATGATCATAATGTATGGGTTTATTTCTGAGTTCCCAGTTCTGTTCATACTTCTAATATAAATTATTTTGTGATAAGAAAGGGGCAAAAATTCGGTGTCATCTTGAACAGGTAGGAAAAGGTGATTTAGGCACAGACTAGATCTGATTATTTCTCTTTTTCAAGTAGCAAGTGCCTTATCTATGTCCTTATTCAAAGGAGGTTTAATCTCTATTAATAATTCAGGCAACCAAACATTGTTAATGGTTGTGGGAGAAATCTGACCCTAGCCTGTCGGCACTGGTCAAGAACCAGGACTCCAGCCTAGAGACTTTGGTCAAATAAATCTGAGCATTTACCAGTGGAGAAAGATTTTCTTAAACCAGTTTAATATATTTGTTCATTAGTCAGACACAAATCATCACAATAATAAGAAAAAGTTTATAAGTGAATGTGGTTATAATTAGCTTTTTAAATAAAAATAATAATTATAAAAAGAATAGTCTGTTGATTCCTAGTAGCATGAGATGAAAATTATTAGGTTAGTCTATTGATCAGTTTTAAAAATTGACAATTTTGGTCTGACTTATAAAATTTATAAATTAGACATGTAAATTACTGGGTAAAAATATAATGAACATTATTAAACATGTTTTCAAGTGAAAAAGAAATCACATGTTGAATGCATAGTGATCATTTTAAAACTTTCTTAGTCTTTGAGCTCGCTATTTAGTGTTCCCTGATAGATTGTTAGAGTTAGAAATAGCGAGTTCATTGCTTGACTGAATAAATAATTCATATGGCACAAAGGCGGCATTTTCTTTCTCCCCAGTTCCTTTCTCCTCCATTATATCCACTTTCTCTCTTTTAAAAGGCTTCTTTACAGCCAAAAAGCAACTTCGTGTGAATGTACAAGGGCTTGGGCATAGTTTCAACCTCAGTGTTAGCTGAATATCTGGGGTCATGTAACAGAATGAAGAATCTGTCTTGAATGTATATTCTCCAGTAGCAACCAGAAATACTACAGTAATTACCAATTGCTGTACCTTACTCTTATGGTAGAGTTGCCCTGAAATTTCTTTTCCCTAAACACAGTTTTATTTCTGGATATAGAATCTTCATAGTGTCTGACTTGAAATTAAATTCTAAAATTAAGTAGTGAGTCATTGAATTTCTTCTGGTTTTTCAGAAACCATTTTACTAGATTAAATAACATTGTCAGCATTTAAGAAGCTTCTAAATAAGGACCAGCAGTTATTGTAATGGTTACGTCGCTAAACTCCCATGTAGCGGACCACGGTTTGAGTCCTGGACCTGGTGGCTTAAACTCACACCGGCGTGTGTGCGTGTGTGCCCAAGATCCCAAGAGGAGAATGGAGGAGAAGGGATTGTGGTGTGGCCATTTCCCCTGGGGGGTGATTTCTCGCTTTCTGTCTCTCTGTCTCTCTGTCTCCCTCTGTCTTCCTGGCGAGCGTATGCACCCTGCAGCAAAACCTCTCAAAAAAAATAAATGAAGCTACTAAATAAAATAAAATGTTTTGTTTACTATAATACAGTGTTCTATATTTTATTGTATGATAATTTTTCACAATTCTAATTTACTTGTTACAGAAATAAAATATTTTGCCTTTTTTTTTTTTTGGAGAGATTTTCACTGTAGGGCACGTGTGCTCGCCAGACAGACAGAGAGAGACATAGAAACAGAAAGCGAGAAATCACCCCCCAGGGGGGATGGTCACGCCGCAATCCCTTCTCCTCCATTCTCCTCTCGGGATCTTGGGCACGCACGCACATGCACCCGGCGTGAGTTTTAAGCCACCGGGTCCGGGACACGAACCGCGGTCGACTACGTGGGAGCCCAGCGACATAGCCATTACGCTAACTGCTGGTTCCCAATATTTTGCCTTTTTGTTAGCCTTACAATAGTTAACACTAAAATACGTATCTAAGGAGTACTGTGAGTATTTCACTAACCAATTGCTGTGTAACAAGCTGTCCCAAAGTTTAAGGACTTGGGACAGCAATAATTTATTATTTCTCATATTTTGAGCATTGACTATGTGGTCTTGGCTCAAGTGCTAGGAAGGCAGGACTTCATTCAGAGGGCTGGCAGTAGATATAAGGGGAGGCTGAAGGGGAGCATACTAGGGACTGGCCTGGAGAACTTGGTTCTCCTTGTGCTTCTCTGTGAATTTTCTTTGACATCTTTCCAGTATAGTAGCTTGATTTTGAGAGGAAATGTTCCAGATGTCAAAGCAGAAGCTGTAACTCTTAAAAGGCTCAGATTCACTTCTGCCTATTCTGTTGGTAAAAATGGGCCATGAAGGGCAGTCCAGATCAGGAGAAGGGAAAAATAGGCTTTGCTTTCTGTAAAAGAACAAAGGGATGGGGGTTATTATTGTAGCTGTCTTTGGAAATGCAGAGTACTAGAGGGAAGTACAATTTTTTTTTTTTTTTTTTTTTTTTTGCTGAGCATAGGTGTTTGCTATCACCACATTTCAGTAGCTGACATATGTATGTGTGGATTTGAGTAATAGCTTTGTAGTAGAGTCATTTGAGAGCCACTAGCCACTATTTTCTTATCTGTACAATAGTAATCTCAGCCTCAGAATTGATTACGTGAGGTAATTCCAGCATAGCATAGTGCTGGAAATTCTATTACTCCTGTCTCTTTTCTCACTTCCTTCTTGTTAGATGACTTTAAATACTTTTGATGACAACAGTAAAAGGTATATTTTTGTTGTCGTTTTGTTCTTTTTTTATATTTGGAGAGTTTTTGCTATAGAGTGCGTGCACTTGCCAGAAAGACAGAGAGAGAGAGAGAGACAGAAAGTAAGAAATCACCCCCCAGGGCGGATAGCCACACTGCAGTCCCTTCTCCTCCATTATCCTCTTGGGATCTTGGGCACGCACGCACACGTGCCCGGCATGAGTTTAAGGCACTGGGTCCAGGACTCGAACCACGGTCAACTACATGGGAGTCCAGCAACATAGCCATTACACTAACTGCTGGTCCCAAAAGGTATGTTTTTAATCACAAATTATAATTCATATAAAATCCTTATCAGTATTATCAAGACATTTTGATAGTTCCGATCTGAATGAAGTTTATAATAATCATAGTTTATAGGTATTCTAATCTAATCATCTACCTAATTCTTTATGAATTGTTCTATACAAAGTAGTGAATACTGGTTATAGATGTGTAAATAAATTGGCTACCTATACCTATTTTTTGAAGTAGTGTAGCTTTTATAAGTAGTCTCTCTAGTCAATTCCAGAATTTGTTTATAATCTAATTTATAAGTCCCTAGTCATAGAGATTAAGATATTGAATCAGAAAGAAATCTGGAGAGATGTATATTTTTCCAATGGTCATTTCTAAGAAGGGCATAAAGATAGAATAATTACTTTGTTTTAAAAAGCCTGATCAGGACCAGCCGTTGGTGTGGTGGTTAAGGCCCTGGATCCCACATGGTTGACTGTATGGTTCCAGACTGTACAGTTCAAGTCCTGGACCTGTTGGCTTAAAAGTACACTGGGTACGTGTGCGTGCATGCCCAAAATTCCAAGAGGAGAATGGAGAATGAATGGCCATCCCCCCTGGGGGATGATTTGTCACTTTCTCTCTGTCTCTGGCAAGCTCACATGCCCTATAGCAAAAAGATTTTTTTAAAAAGTGCCCTATAGCAAAAACCTTAAAAAAAACGCATGGTCAAAGATTTCTTTTCTTTTCTCTCTTTTTTTTCTCTTATGACATACAGAAGAATGGAGGGAGAGAGAAAGTTCATACACTTTTTTATTCTACACAGCACATAATGGGCACATTTAAATTTATTTGTATAGCACTTACTTTGCTATACATATAAATTTCCATTCCTATTACGTTTTCTAGATTCTGAGAGGTGATCAATTATAAGATATCTCCTTAAATTAATAACATTTTTCCTCTCCTTTTAGAAAAATAAACACTTTTCTTGAAGGAGGAGGAACATGTGTTATAAAAATTATTCTGAATTACTTTTGTCCATAGACATTGTAACCATATGCTGCTCTTCTTGACCTCTAGCACTTTAGGATTGATAGCATAAGTTTGAAGCACATCCAGGAATGATTTGGCTGTGTTTCCATTTCCTGTTTAATTAAATTTGTTTTTTTTCCCCAGTAATTATATTACACATCACTAAAGTTAAATAACGTCTCTTGAAAGTCATCCAGAAGATTTTAACAGATAGTTGGTACCTGCTCAGAATTATCACTTTGTAAACACTCACTAAACATAAATCAGCCACATGTTCCAGGTAATTCTGTATATATAATATATTTTGTTTAAATGCTGCATTATAGTGATCTTTATAAATATATCTTAAGGGGTGACTAGGAATTTTAAATTGAAAGTTAAGATTCAACCTGTATATATTTTTATCAATGCACATAACTGAAGTGACAAAAGATAGATTCTTAGTCATGTCTAAGTTCACATGTAGATACAAGGATACACGTGTAAGGATTCAAGGTATTGCAACTCATGTCTGGCAAGGTTCCATGGATATCTACTGTCAGACACGTTTTGGTTTGAAAAAAGCTTACGTGAAAATAATGTGCCCTTTAGAGTTAAGAAAATAAATTGTTTGTACTTCCAAACAACTACATAAAGAAGTCAGAGCAGGTATTGGATAATATTCTCATTAAGGCAGATAGTTTGAGTGTTCGATACTTAAGGTCACACAATTAGTAGATATGGGTTTATAAATCAGGCCCGAGACTTTTAGAAATTTGTACTCTCTACTGTGCTACCTTTTCAACAATAATTCATTTAGTTATGGCTTAACTTCAGTTTAGTGATATTAATTTGTTAAAAATATTTATTAAATGCTGTTATTGTATGCCAGGCATTGTGTTAAATGATAATACTGGGTTGTCAGGAAAGTGATAATGCATTTTTTGCATAGAAATATACGTTATGGCTTTACCAACGACCTGATATAAGACAATAAACAAGATAGATATGATGTGTCTTCAGAAAACCAACAACTTTGGAAAAGAACGAAACTAAACAAATAAGTACAACTAAGATGAGCATGAAGGGAGAAGTTACAAGTAAAGTAATAGGAGAGAATATAACAGACCTAACCTGCCCTGGGATGGTGAGTGGTGTTGATGGTGAAGTCAGAGGACAAGAGAAGTAAATTTTAGACTGAGATGGGAAGAATCAGCATGAGTTAGCTGTGTTTGGAGAAGGCTTAGACAGAACATTACAGGTAACATAAATAGCATCTGCAACAGAAAAAGAACTAAAAGGACTCCAGTGTGGGCATTAAGATAGAGAAGTGGGGGCCAGCAGATGGCATGGTGGTTAAGGTGCTGGACTCCACATGGCCAACTACTGTTTGAGTCCTGGACCTGGAGGATTGAAACTCATGTTGGGGGACCAGCAGTTGGTGTAATGGCTATGTCGCCGGACTCCCATTTAGTTGACTGCAGTTTGAGTCCTGGACCCGGTGGTTTAAACTCATGCCAGGCACGTGCAGGTACGTGCCGAAGATCCTGAGAGGAGAATGGAGGAGAAGGGATTGCAGCATGGCCATCCCCACTGGGGGACGATTACTCACTTTCTGTCTCTTTGCAGAGTGCATGTGCCCTATAGCAAAAACCTCTCCAAAAAAAAAAAAAAAAGAAAGAAAAGAAACTCATGTTGGGTGTGTGCACATATGTGCCCCAATTCCCAAAAGGAAAATGTAGGAAAAGGGATTGTGGTGTGGCCACCCCCCAAAGGGTGATTTCTCACTTTCTCTCTCTGTCTTCAGCAAGTGGACACACTTGATGGGCAAAAATCTAAAAACCAAAAACACATATGTAATTTTGTATGTACATGATGTGTACACATATACTGCATGTAATTTTATTCATAGCACTTATTAATAAGCATCAAATCTGCAAGTTGACTAAGTATTTGGGATTTTCCATTTCTTTGAAACTTAGATGAGAAATTTAAGCCATTTTGTTTCAAATAGCATTCTGTAAGACATACTTTTTCAGTTATTATTATAAGAATTTATTGCTGGATCATTGGCTCTATAAAGACTCCTACTTAAATTTTTAAAAATTCAGGAGGAAAATCTTTCAAAAGCATACTTCCCTAAATTCTTTACGAACTGCTGTAAGTTCTTAACCAAAAGCATTTCTTGTATTACCTGTGACTGTTGGTAGTCTGTCTTAGCAAGGATGGCATAGGTTCAGGTTGTTTTCCTGACTATGAGGCCTTAACTATGAAAAATTAGGTTATCTAGGGAAATAATACAGAAACTGAGGCTCTAGACAGTTTGTGTTCATGTAAGTGGGGAGAGCGTAGGTAATACTCTACTCCTCCTGACTGTGGCCATGTCAGTGATCAGGCTAATTTTTGCCACAGTTTTCAGAAGGACCCTGAAATTCAGATTTTAATTTTCAATTTAGATTAATTGGCAACTATCAGTAATTCAGATGTTTATAAAGCACTCCTTGGCCATCACTGTACAGATGAGATATGTCTTTGGAATATATTTGGCCCATAGTCCTTCCTTTACAGCCTCTTTAGAAGTAAGAGATCAAGTCGCCACTTGGCGTAGTAGCTGAGGAGCTGGAGTCCCACGTGGCCTAATGCTGTTTGAGTTCCAGACTGCCCCCGGGACCAGCGGCTTGAGCCAGGCATATGTGCCTGTGTGGGCCCAAGATCTCAGGAGGAGAGTGGAGGAGAAGAGATTGTAGTGTGGCCATCCCCACTGGAGAGTGATTTCTCACTCTCTCTCTCTATCTTTCTGGTAAGAGCATGCACCCTATAACAAAAACCTCTTACAAAAAAAAAAAAAAGTAAAAGATCAAAATTAGTTCTAGATTGGGGCCAGCAGGTAGTGTGGTGGTTAAGGTGTTGTACTCCCAGGTGGCTGACCATAGTTCAAGACCTGGACCTAGTAGCTTGCTTTGTTATATCCCCTCCCTCTGTGTGCTGGTGAATTAAAGGGTAATAGTAATGAATAAATAAAATTAAATGTATAATTCTTTAAAAATTAGTTATACATAAAGTAAATGTCAAAATAGGGAAGGAAGGAAAAAGGAAGAAATAAGATTGTTTTTTGTTAAGTATGAAACTGCTTATCTAGGTTATATTTTAGTTTAAACTGAGTTCAAAGCAAATTGTCCTCAGAATAATGTTCATGTGCTTTAGAGCATCCTGCCGGCATTGCAACCATCTGAATATACGTAACTGGGAATTCAGAGTGCGATAAGAGTGTGTAGGGCATCGGGAGCTAGGAAACTATAGAGAAGTGTCCAGTCTCCTTAAACAGTTGTGAGTTAAATATGATCAGGAGGAAAAAGAGCTGATAACAGGACAGAATCAGACTATTAGAACATAGCACTCTGAGGACATCATGGGCCCATGAAAGCATCCGTGTACTAAAAGCATAATTTGACTTTTTTATTGGTGATCAAGAAGAGGTCAGAATATTTGGTAAACGCAGAAGTTTTAAATACTCCCATACTATTAACACACATAATATACACAATCATTCCATGTTAGGGAAACATAGAAAGGCAATAGTATTTATGGGGCTGGCAGGTGGCATGGTGGTTAAGTCCAGTGGGACTCCAACATGGCTGACTGTGGTTTGAGTTCTAGACCTGGCGGCTTTCTTTTTCATGTTCTCTCTCTCTCACTTTCTCCCTCTCTGGTCAAATTAAAATAAATAAACAAAGTTAAGTAAAAAATACTTCTAAAAATATATATAGTATTTATTTTAAAATCAGGAATATGTAGATTTTATAGTTTCCTAAATGTAATTAAAATAGAAGGTGGCAATTCTTAGTTCCTATATTAGACTAATTTTGGTAGAAGTATTGATTGGCTCACATAATAAAGTACCATGCATTAGGGTTAGTTATGCCAGTGACTCAGTGATTCTTTTAAAGACTGTCTTTTCACTCTAGTCTTTTTACCCAGTATTGCCTGTCTCCCAGCACTTTAGTTACCAAATGGTTACCAGTCACAATCAGGATTATTTGTTTTCTCCTTCAGATCCATAATTCTCATGGCCGCCTTGTGAGCAATATAACTTCTTTTTTCTATGTAGTTCTGGTCCACTGCCATCCCCAGCTTGTCACTGGCCTAAGTTTCTTTAATTCTAAATTTACCTAAACTAATCATTGGCAAGGGGGATGCATTTATCATGATTAATTAGACTAATTATGCTGTACTTGTGCAGTTTGGGGTTCAGTTAACTTCCCCTAAGGCACTGTGATTACTGAGATGGGTGATAAGGAATTCAAATCATGGAACATTGGGAAGGAGGACATATTGGATAGGTGCCCAACATAGGGTGGCTATAGGTGCATTAAAGATTATGTATTGTCTGAAATTTTTACGTAGGTGAAATACCGTCTTCCCCTATGAAGCCTATAAAGATAAAGTAAGTCCCTGATAACAAACTCTGTCTCTTATGTTCTAGCATCCTCATTAGCAGAGCTTCTGTAGCTTCTGAATTGAAAATATTTTCTTTCCAAAAATTCTGTCATTTAATAACCTCCTCTCTGTAATATAAACTATGTAGATCATAAATGAAACAAAGATAGTTTAGGAAAATAGTTTCTTAATTAAATTGTTACTTTAAAAAAGTATATATTCTCTTTCTGCTCTTCAAAGGATTTTTGTACCAGAATCTGATTACAAAGGTGAAGTATAATTTATAGGATCATACACAAAACAAAAAAGAAATACTTGGGACCAGCAGTCAGTATAATGGCTATGTCGCTGGACTCCCATGTAGTCGACCGTGGTTTGAGTCCCGGACCCAGTAGCTTAAATTCACACCGGGCACGTGTGTGTGTGTGCCCAAGATCCTGAGAAGAGAATGGAGGAGAAGGGATTGTGGCATGGCCGTCCCCCCTGGGGGGTGATTTCTCACTTTCTGTCTCTCTGTCTCTCTTTCTGGCAAGCGCACATGCCCTATGGAAAAACAAAACATAAAAGAAATACTTTAAAACACTTTTTATAGAAAATGCTAATAATTTATCTTAAGTACCTATCACTTTGACTAAAATATTTAGCTGCTGACCATTTATTCTATTTCTTTTCAGTTTTTAGATTTCTGAATATTAGCCAAATATCTGGGTCACACAGTTATTATAAACAAATCTAGTCCAAAATAGTTTATACTTCTCAGTGTCCAGTTTAGTTTTCTTTTTGACCATGTTATAACTTTTCAATATTTGCTTCCCTTTCAGCTAAACTTCATTTATATTACTTTGTTAATTCTCGGTGTAGAACTGGTCTTTTATCTTCCCTCCCCTAAATCAAGGTAACAAAGCAAAGAGATGACTATGTTCTTGGCTGCTGTGGTTTTGAATTGTTGCTGTACAAAGGATCACACATGTTAAACTACCTACTGCAGTGCTAATTATCGTGTGAAATCTTTTAAAAATGCTAGGAGATTGTGTTTTGGCACTTCTACTGTGACATTTTTAAAAGATCCAACCTATATGAAGTTTAGTACTGAGAGCCTCACAAACCTCCTAAAGACTCTGTAAATTAATAATGTAAAGTAGTTCTGCTTTTCCATACCAGATGGTACAGCATTTTCTTCAAGTAAAATGAGAAGACTTAAGTGTTATGATACAGAGATGAGGGAGGGGAAAAGGGGTAGAAGAGAGGAATAAATTGAAGTAACAAAAATTTCACCTTATTTTATGAAGGGCTATAGATTCTAACATTCCATTTTTAATACTCGCTTAACTTTGAACAGAGTGTAATTTACTGTCAACCTGTGTTAATATAGGACCATAGTTTTCAGGTTTTTTAATTAAGAATTTTATACCTTTTGTAATTTTTAATGTATTTTCCCCATTTATTTAATATGCTTGATTTTGCACACTGTATCCTGTTTGGAAAGTATAAAATGACAGCATAGATAACTTCCTGAAGGCTTCTAGATAAATTATTACTTTATTCTTCTAGTATCATTGGACATTCATTTAGTAAATTTTTCAAATAATAAGTACTTATCTTCTTTGATTACTGGAGCATTTCTTCTCTAATGTTCTTACTGTAAAGTACCTTAGAGACCTTTATATATTTTAATGACTTAGGTTTTTTGATGATTATTTGTTAATACAGAGTATCATAGGGCCATTTGTCCTTTCAAAAAACAATTCTAAGAATTAAGATTCTCAGTTACTTTGAGATTTGTAACTAGTGTTCTGTTTTTCAAAGCTTAATACTAAGTTGTGTAGCTATAGCATGCAGGGGAGGGTATCTGTGAATGAAGTAAGAGAAAAAAGGTTCTTAATAGGCTTGAAGAGCACTTCAATGAGTAAAGTACTTGGACTTTATGATGTTTGCTTTTACTTCACTTAGCGCCTCCCCTCTGGCCCTTGCATCCACCCCTATGCCCTTGCCTCTTCTTTAACATAGTATTTGGCTATGTTCCAGGTGGTTACTGCAAGAAGGATGAGCTTACACTTTGGAACTGGACAGACAATGCATGGAACTATAGCTGGATTTTCCTTCCCTTTCCTTTTATCCTTTTATTTTCATATATATATATATATATATATATACACACATACACACACACACACATACATTTATCCTTATATACATTTTACAGCATACAAAATTAACCTTCCCAGCACTTATACACTAATTATTAGTCCAGTCAAAGATATCACCATACACATTATCATCAACAGATAATTTTCCACTTTTGTGTCTGTTAAATGTTTTGCTTCTTTTTTTCTCCCTTGATTCTCTCTCCCCTCACTCACCAATTTCCCATCTTCCTCCCACACTCTCTAGTATCCACAGTTATTCTCTGTGCTTCTGTATCTTCCAATCTTTCAGTTTCTTCCATAGAGTGCATACATTTGGTGCTTATTAAGTGGAGACATGCAGTGCCTCTCTTTCATGGTTTGGTTTGCTTCACTCAGCATTAAGTCTTACATATTTGTTTACTCCCTATCAAATGCCAGGGTCTCACTGTTTATTGTTACTGAGTATTATTCCATTGTATATATGCAACACACATTTTCAATCCATTCATCTCTTGGACATTTGGGTTGCTTTCATGCCTTAGCATGGAATAATGCCTGTGAAAATGCTGCAGTAAATGTGGATGTACAATGGATTTTCAAAATGAGTGTATTCCAGTCCTTTAGGTAGATACCCAGGAGTAGAATTGCTGCATTATGTGGTAGTTCTATTGTAGGTTTCTGAGGAACCTCCATATTGTTCTTCACAGTGGTTGTACTAATTTACATTCCCACTAAAGGGTGTAGGAGAGTTCCCTTTTCACCACAGCCTCCTTAGCACTTAACCATTCTTTATTTTTTAAATCTTAGCCATTCTGACTGGGGTTAGGTGGTATTTCATTGTAGTTTTGATTTGCATCTCATTCAGGATAAGAGATTTTGAACATTTTTTCATATGATTTTTGACTGCTTGTCTTCTTTAGGGAGTTTTCTGTTCAGCTCATTTGCCCATCTTTTAATTGGATTGATTATTTTCTTTTCCAGTAAGCTGTTTGAGTTCCCTGTATATTCTGGTTATCAATCCCTTATCCGAGGCATAGTTTGCCTTCCCAATTGAGGATTGTATCTTCACTGTAATTATTCTTTTTTTGTGCAGAAGATTTTTAAACTGATGTAATCCCACTTGTGTATTTGGGGATTATTGCTTGTGCTTTGGGGTCTTATTTAAGAAGTCTTTGCCTACTCCTATGTGACCAAGAGTTTCCCTTGTGTTTTCTACCAGTAGTTTTTATAGTTTGAGGTTTCACGTTTAGACCTTTGATCTATTTTCAGTTGATTTTTGTTAATAGTGAGAGATAGGAGTACCGTTTCATTTTTTGTAGGTGGACCTCCAGTTTTCGAATTTACTGAAGAGATTTTCTTTTCCCCACTGTATTGTCTTGTGCCATTTGTCAAAAATCAGTTGGCTGTATGTCTTGGGGTTTATTTCTGGGTTTTAATTCTGTCTATCTATCGACTTGCCCACTTTTGTACCAGTACCATGCTGTTTTGATTGTAGGAGCTTTGTAATGTATTTTGGGGTCAGGAAGTGAGATGCCTCCTACTTTATTGTTTTCACTCAGTATTACTTTGGCCATACAAGACCATTTATGATTTCAAACAAATCTTTATGATTGTTTGTTTCCTATTCCGTGAATAATTTTTCTGGTAATTTGAGTGGGATTAAATTAAATTTGTAAAGTATTCAGGACCAACAGATGGCATAATTGTTGTCACTGGACTCCCATGTAGCTGACCATGGTTTGAGTCTTGGACCCAGCAGCTTAAAATTCACATCAGGCGCATATGCATATGTTCACAAAATCTTGAGAGGAGAATGGAGGGATTGTGGTGTGACCATCCTCCCCAGGGGTGATTTCTCACTTTCTGTCTCTCTCCTTCTCTAGTGAGCACACATGCCCTATAGCAAAAAATCTCTCTGAAAACAAAACAAAATAACAAACAAACAAACCACTAGGGAGGACCAGCAGATGGCACAGTTGTTATATTGCTGGACTCTCACATAGTCAACTGCAGTTCACGTCCTGGACCCAGTGTCTTAAAACTCACACCGAAGGCATGTGTGTGCATGCCCAAGATCCCAAGAGGAGAATGGAGGAGAAGGGATTGCAGTGTGGCCATCCCCCTGGGGGGGTGATTTCTCACTTTCTCTCTCTGACTCTGTGGTAAGCTCATGCAGGCACCTTATAGCAAAAGAAAAAAAAATGTGTAAAGTAGTTTGGGTAAAATTGACATTTTTATTATATTAATTCTTCCTGTTTAGGAACATGGGATGTCTTTCCGCTTTTTTGTATCATTTTTTATTTATTTTTCTTTTTTAGCTTTATAGTTTTCCCTAAAGAGGTCTTTGACTTCTTCATATTTTTGTGACTATTATAAATAGGACGCTTTCTTCAATTCTGCCTCAGTCTGTTCATTATTGGTGTATAGAAATATGCTATAGGTATTCATAAGTTGATTTTGTATCCTGCCACTTTACTGTATTCATTTATCACTTCTAGGAATAATTTTTGTGGATTCTTTTGGATTTTTATGTATATAATTGTGTCATCTGCAAATAGAGATAATTTCACTACTCCTTTCCCTTTTTAAATGCTTTTTATTATATTCTCTTGTCTGATTGCATGGGCTAGGACTTTTCAGTACTGGATTAAAAAGAAAGTGGGCAGTCTTGTCTTGTTCTTGTTTTTAGTGGAAAAGATTTAAGCTTTTCTTCATTCAGTATGATGTTAACTATGGGTTTTTCATATGTGACTTTTATTGTATTGAGAAATGTCCATTCTATGCTGATTTTGCTGAGAAACTTATCATAAGGGGATGTTGTATTTTATCAAATGCTTTTTGTGCATCAATGGATATGATGATATGGCTTTTAGTCTTTCTTTCTGTTAATATGGTATATTACACTTACGGTTTTACATATGTTGAACCATTCTTATATCCCTGAAATAAAGCCTACCTGGTTATGATGTACAATCCTTTCCATGTGTTGTTGGATATAAATTGCTAGTATCTTGTTGAGAATTTTTACATCTATATTCATCAGAGATATTGGTCAGTAGTTTTCCTTTTTTTGTTATGTCCTTGTCTATTTTGAGGATGAGAGTGATGGGGGCTTCATAAAATGAATTTGAGTTCCTTCCTCTTGGATATTTAGAAATAGTTTGAATAGAATGTGAGTTAGCTCTTCTTTAAAAGTTTTGTAGAATTTAGAAATGAAGACATCAGGAAGTGGAGTTTTCTTTGTTGGAAGGCTATTAATTACTGATTCAATCTCACTGCTGTTATTGGTATAGGCTTTCTGTGTCTTCTGATTCAATCCTGGTAGATTATATGTATCCAGAAGTTTGTCCATCTCATCCAAGTTTTCTTGTTGGTTGCCATGTAGTTGTTTATAGTACTCGCTAATGATCTTTTGTATTTCCTTTATGTCTGTTGTAATATTGCCTTTTTCATTTCTGATTTGATTTATCTGGTTCCTTTTTCTCTCTTCTTAATTAGGCTAGTTAATGGTATGTCAATTTTGTATATCTTCTCAAAGAAACAGCTTTTTGTTTCATTTATTTTTCTGTATAGTTTTTTTTTTTCACTTTATTTCATTTAGCTCTTCTCTACTCTTTTATTATTTTTTTCTCATGGTATTTTATTGTTGTTGTTTTTTCAGTTCCCTGAGGTATGTTGTTAGTTTTTTTTCTATTTACCACCTTTCTGTCTTTTTCTTATGATTGCTAGTAGCTATGAACTTCCCTCTTGAGGTTGCTTTGGCTGTGTCCCATAGGTTATGAAAACTCATGTGCTCATTATCATTGGTTTCACTGAATATTTTTATTTCAGTCTTAATTTTCTTCAGTGGTTGTGAAGTCATTCAGGTGTAGGTTGTTTAGTTTCCATGTGTTTGTGTATATTTGAGGATTTTTCCTGCAGTTAATTCAAGTGTAATTCCATTGTGGTCAGAGAAGATGCTGGATATAGTTTCTGTGCCTTCGAATTTGTAAAGGTTTTGTGCCTTATCATGTGGTCAGTCTTCAAAAATGTTCCCTATGGTAGTGAGAAAAATGTGTATTTTGTGGTTTTTGGGTGGAAAGTTCTATAGATAGCCGTCAAGTTCATTTGATTTATAGTATCATTTAGATCCTTTATCTCTTTGCCTATTTTTAGTATAGGTGATCTGTTCAAAGGAAACAGTGAGGTGTTAGATCCGGAACAATTAGTGTGTTGCAGTCTATCTCTCCTTTTAGATCTAGCAGTCTCTTTTACATATTTGGTTGTTCCAGTGTTGAGTGCAATTTATAAATGCTATATCTTATTGGGGAATTAGCCTTTTTATTGCTATATTATGTCCTTCTCTGTGTATTCTTACAGTTTGTCTTAAAGTTTATTTTGTCTGTTATCAGTACTGTGACTCCAGCCTTTTTTTTTATTTCTATTTACATGGAATATCTTTTTCCAGATCTTAACTTTCAGTCTTTATATGCCTTTATCTATGAAGTGCATTTCTTGTATGCAGGATATAGAGGGATCCTGTTTTTTATATCTATTCAACCAGTCTTTGTTAATTGGAGACTATAATCCATTAACATTTACTTTTTTATCAATATTTGTGAACTTAGGTCTGCCATTTTGTTAGCCATTTCCTTGGTTATTTTTTGTTCTCTTATTTATGTTTGTATCTCTTTAGTTTTCCTGATACAGTGCTCCTTCACATACTTCTTGAAGAGCTGATGTAGTATTGGTGAATTCTTTTAATTTTTTGTTTATCTGAGAATGGCTTTATTTGTTCTTACCATTGAAGGATAATCTTGCCAGGCATAGTGTTCTTGGTGGAAATTGTTTTTCTTTAAGCGTTTTGAATATCTTCCCATGCTTGCATTGTTTCATTAAGAGGGTTGACATCAGTTTAATTGGATAACCTCTGTAAATAACTTGACATTTCTCTCTTGCCATTTTTAAAATCTTATCTTTGTCTTTGCTTTTGACCAATCTGGCTATGATGTGCTGTGGAGAGGATCTTTTTAGGTTGATTCTATTTGGGGTCCTTTGTATATCTTGTTTCTCTGGATTTGGAAAATTTTACAGGTATTTCTTGAAATAGATTTTCTATGCCCTTATCAAGTTCTTCACTTTCTGAAATACCTATTTCTCATATATTAGGTATTTAATGGTATCTAGTATTTTTTGTATGTTTTCTTTCTTTTTTTTTTTTTTGTAATTTAAAAATTTTATTTCGTGGTTTTGTGTGAGTCAGGGACTTTGTCTTCCAGATCAGAGTTCCTTCTGCATGATCTAATCTGTTACACTTTTGAGGGAGGTTTGATTCTTTTTTTCTTGGAGTCTTTCCCCCTTTTTTAAATAATTACTTAATTTTATTATTGTTTTTGTTTTTGTTTCTTTTTTTCTTTTTTTTTTTTTAGAGATTTTTTTGCTATAGGGCGTGTTCGCTCTCCACAGAGGCAGAGAGAAAAAGCAAGAAATCACCCTCCAGGGGAGAAGGCCATGTGGTAATCCCTTCTCCTCCATTCTCCTCTTTGGATTTTGGGCACACATGCACATGTGCCCAGTGTGAGTTTTAAATAGCTGAGTCTGGGACTCGAACCACAGTCAATTATGTGGGAGTCCTGTGACGTAACCATTTATGCCATCTGCTGGTCCCCATCATTATTATTTTTAAGTTTGCCATAGCACATGTTCAACAGAGAGTGAGAGAGAAAGTGAGAAAGTAAGCCACTGGAACTTGAACCACAGTTGGCCACATGGGACTCCAATGCCCCAACTGCTTTGTCTCCTGCTGGCCCCAGAGTCTGTCTCTTTATGTAATTTCTCCTTCAAGTCATGGAATGGTTTTCTCATCTCCTGGACTGCTTTTCTTTTTTCTCTTGCATCTTATCAAGTTTAGTGACCATAAATACTCTGAATATTCTTTCTTACATCTTGGCGATTTCTTCTGCTTTTTTCCAGTTGGAGATGAGTTCTTTTGTTCCCTTGGCCAGGGGTTGGGGCATTTCCTAGATTTCTCATATTTCTTGAGGCTCTGCTGGTGATTTTTCCTCATCTGGTGATGTTCCCAGTTCTTGCTTCTTTGGAGTAGATTTCTATAATTGTGTGCATCTGTGCTCCCTTTGGCCAGAATTAGCTACATGCTAGTTTCCCTCTTCCACTGTGACAGTGTGGTATCCACAGTGGAAGTTTTGGGTTCAGATTTAGAGAGGGGTTTCTCTCCTCTTTTGCTGATGTGAATATGGAAGAGAACTCTTTCAGAACCTCACAGTGTTCATACGTTAAGTTCTTGTATGCCTAGACCTATCAGGTATCTATATGGGAGAAGACTGACCTGAAAGGTGAGGGTGTAGAGGTTGTGTCTCTGCGTGGCATGTGAAACAAAACAGGCCTAACTCCACACCCTAACTGGGCAATAGGGACTTTGAGTGAACAGCTGCTGTCAGTTAGGCCTGCCCTCTCTCTGTCCCTAGTTGGGTGGAGGGAAAAACTGAAATCAGCACAAGAAAGATGGCTCCACCCACATTCTTACACTGTGACTGGGGTGTATGGGTGCTGTCAAGGGTCAGACCAGGCCTGGTTCTACAGTCTAACTGGCCAATAGGCTTGGGTGAAGAGCTGCCTTTGGTTGAGCCTGCTTTCTCTCCCAACCGGATAATTTAATAGCTCTGGGATTTTAAGCAAGTTGACAGCTATAAAACGGGTATGTTATATCCACCTCTCAGGGTTGTGAGGATTAAAAAGAATGGATATTAAATCTAGTGTAGGAGGTATTTTAACAAATGCTGTTTCCTTTTTCTTGATGCTTTCAGTGACTCTCTCACTTTGAAAATAGTGTTTGCCTATTTAGTATGATGCTATAAGGATTAATATTAGTAATTCTATTAATTTCTATATTTCTGTCTTTTAAGTATCTTTAATTATTTAGGAATAATTATTATGTGACAAGATACTGTTGATTAATTTGAATGATCATATGAATAAAATGTGCTGTTTTTCAAAGATTATTTTATTTAATTTCTTCCATGAGAGAGAGAGAGAGACAGGCCTCCCACTGGATCCTCAGTGATTGATCTGCCCCCCCACCCTCAGCAAGCCCCATCACAGGGATATGTGTGTACCTGACATGTGCAGGGAGACCCTCCCACATGGACCCAGCATTACAGAGCACTGCGCTTCTGCTGCACTACTGCTGCCAGCCCAGTGCTAGAATGCTTTTGAAGACTGAAAATACAAATTCAGATGCAAGAAAAAACAAAGTTTTTTATTAAAGAATTATTTTATTTAACTTTATTTATTTATTTTGATTTGACCAGAGACAGACAGAGCAAAAGAGAAAGAGAAGAAAAGTGAAAAAGCAAGCCGCCAGGTCTGGGACTTGAACCATGATCAGCCATGTGGGAGTCCAGCGCCCTTAACCACCATGCCAACCTGCCAGCTTCAAGAAAAATATTTTTAAGTAAAATGTGGAAAACACCTGTTTTTCCAGCTAACAAGTCTAATTGTATTGAGATATCTTATTAATATCCTTAGAGTTCGTAAACTACTGAATGCTATTTTTTAATGGAAAAGTAAATGATAACATAGAAACCATGTATACAATTAAAAAAAAAAAAAAGAATTCTCAAGGCCATGTTGTGCTTGCAGTGCCCCAGCAGCAATGCATCTATTACAGTGAGCTTCAGCAACCCTGCAGTGCAGCGTAGGCACTCTGATGCATCACGTGTCTATCACTAGGGAGTTTTACCATTGCTCACAGCTTTTATGTAACTCATTTACAGATCAGATTACAGAATATCATTCACTTGATATGTACTGAGAACATATCTAGTACGCTGTGTCTCAATAGTAGATAATCACAGATATGATTATGATTAAATACTTCCCTCTGTTTAAGATTAATGATTCAAAAGTTAAAGCTGAGGTCAGTCTAACAAAACCAGGATTCTCACCTCCAAAGAAAATAAATTAGCTTTATTTTTGACATTTGTCCACAAGTCCTTGAAATGTTTATTTGTATTGAATATAACAGTTCTTCATTGATTAGTCCTTCTGTTGAACAGGCTCAATTGGTGAATATTTTAGATTGTAAACTGTATTAAAATACATTTTAATGCCCTGTAAATATAGGGAACATAGTTTAATCTTTAAATTACACTCTAGATTGCCATCCTTTGTAGGCATTCTAAGTATTAAACATTTTTTGCTGCTGCTTCTTCAGTAACACCTTTAGAGCCTTTTGTTGTGTTATAAAGAAAAGGCAATTGTGAGTGTTTGGCTCCAGCAAATGAGAGCTAATTAACCTAAGAGGAGTGTTTGCACTTTCCTTCCAAGTCTTCTCAAACCATGCTCCACCTTTGTTACTCCGTGGGTCCTTTCCCCTACTGTAAGCTCTCCTTACATGACCACCAGCAAACCCACTTTGTCTAGTGTCTACTGTCTCCTTCTCTGCAAATTTACCAGGACAGCATAGGAAGTTGCCAGAAAAAAAAATACAGGTGTTAAACATGTTTTTGATACCTTCCCCCCCCCCCCCCCCCCCCACACACACAGCCAGTTGATGGATTTAAGTAGCCTTTGCATCTACCCATCCATTTTCAAAGCCAGGGTTAGATTGTTATAATATACTTCATTATGCACACCGTTGCCAGAATAATCTTTATATTAATTGGACTCTTGACCAGAGAGTGATACGATCATTCTAGGGTTGTACCATCCTGAAGTCCTGTAGTAATTTTCAGTTTCTGCTTTCTACCTACACTATTTTCTTCAACCTAAATGCATTTTCGCTCTACCTATAAAATTCTTACAAGGATCATTTCTCTTCTGTGAAGTCTTTTCTATAAATTCCAACTAAAATAGCTTCTCTGAGCTCCTAGTTCACACTGCTTGTTGAGCGGGAGCAAGACTTCTGTGATTCCTGGTAGAAGGTGAGAGGTTATTTTCCCATCGAGATTCCGGAGAGCTCTGTGTTCGTCTGTCTCCCTCAGCACTTTGCAGAGCATACCACCTTCACAGTGAGAGCGCAAGTATTTAATCATCGTTTTACTCACAGGAATTTCAGTCTACTACCAAAGGAGCAGTGAGGGTATTGGTTTGTTTAATTCTTTGTTGAGCCAAGGATCCCTTCCTTATTTATTGCATCTTTTCTACTCTTGAGTAGTTGGGTTGTAGAAAATAACTCTTGGGTTTGGGGATAGATGTTGTGTATTTTAAAGAAAGAAGTAAAGATGGCTTTTAAAAACGAAATCTTTTACTCTTTTCAAGTGTTTTGTTTCTTACTTGTTACTGTATTCATAAGATGGTGTAAGCAGTGACTTGTGTATCTGTTTCATGTTTTTCTTTAATATAGTATTTTTAAACTTTGGTGTGATGCTGAATTAGACTCCAGGAGTGTGACCTGGGCTGCATTTTTACTCCGAGTGGGGAGATGCTTATGAAGGTGGTGGCAGTGGTGGTGATGGGTCGTGGTGGTGATGGTAATAGCTCCATTTCAAAGGCTTGTGATACGTGGTGCATTTTGCAAGGCAGTTTACAGCTGTTAACTTACCTGATATTCAGAACAGCCTATTTGATAAGATGCTGTTGTTTTCTCCATTTTCAAATGGAGACACTGAGGCAGAGGTAAGTCAAATAATTTGCCCGCAAGTTCTTGTAAAAATAGGGGCCAGCTCCTTAGCCTGCATAATTTCAGGAGGTCTGCCCTTTAAAATACAGACAGTCATTTTCTGTATCTGTGTGACCCACAGATTCAACCAGACTCAAATAAAAAATATCTGGAAAATAATGAGAAGCAATAAAAAATAACAATGCAAAATAAAAGAAAGAGAAATAAAAAATAATACAGTATAACAATTATTTGCATAAAATTTGTACTTTTTTAAGTATTATAAGTAATCCAGAGATGATTTAAAGTATTTGGGAAGATGTGTGTGAGTTTGTGCAAATACTGTGCTATTTGAACCATGAGGGGAATTCAAATAGTTCATGGGAAAATGGAATTAAACTACAAATTTATTTCATTACAAAAAAATTTGAAATCCATGCATAGTTTTTCGTAATACACAATTTTCAGTGACATTTTTGAAGACCTATGAGGGACTTTGAACATCCTTAAATTTGGATGTCTGAAGCGGGTGTCTTGGAGCCAATCTGCCACAGTTATGGAGAGATGTTGATATATATGTACATAAATAGACTATAAAATTTTTTAAGGAATTATTTTATTTAACTTTATTTATTTCAATTTGACCAGAGAGGGAGGGAGGGAGAGCGAGCGAGCGAGCGAGCAGGCGCAAGCTACCAAGTCCAGGGCTCGAACTGTGGTCAACTATGTAGGAGTCCAGCACTCTTAACTACCACATCACCTGCCAACTCCATAAATAGATCATGCACGTGTATTTACTTTATTATTTTTCTTTAATATTAAAGTATTACTTTGTAACTAAATGAAATGTAAGTAAAACTACTTAAGCATATATTGTTTATTAGCATAAGATAACTCTTAGTTGTATATGCTAGCATATTTTGTCTTTTTAATATAAATAGAATATTTTAAGCCCTTTTTGTTCGCAGACTGCAGACAATGTGGGTGGGAGGTAAAAATGGTGGCATGGTGGTGGCAGGGTGGAACTAATTTATTTCATATCACTCACTGCCTGTTCAAAAGAGTTTTTGCTGAATGATTTTAGGTGTTGCCTAATGAATGCTTTTGAGACCACTTGAACTTAAAAAGAATGTTGTGCTTTACTCGAAACATCTTATGAGTTTTTACTGTGCTATATAGAGTTAGTGGCAAACTTTTATCCTTACAACTTAGCTGAACAATGTTTCAACTATTTCTTTTTACATTTCCCATTTAAAACTTTGCTTACCTTCTCTTACTTCTCATTTATATTTATTTGGAGTGAGTTATATTACCCCAAGCAGTTCAAGATATTGCCAAAGCTATTTATGTGACATGCTTACATTGTTGGACAATTCTATGAAGAACTGGATAAAATAGGGTGCCAAGAAATCAAAGAAAAGTACATGTGATGCCATGGAAGATTATAGAAATTACCTTTCTTAGAATATGTTTTTGTAAAATTTTATACATTCTTTTTTCTGGAGAGGTTTTTGCTATAGGGTGTGTGCGCTCGCTAGGAAGACAGAGGCAGAAAGCGAGAAGTCACTCCCCAGGGGGGATGGCCACACTGCAATCCCTTCTCTTCTTGGGATCTTGGGCACGCACGCACATGTGCCCAGCGTGAGTTTAGGCCACCGGGTCTGGGACTTGAACCGCAATTGACTACATGGGAGTTCAGCGACATAGCCATTATGCTAACTGCTAGCCCCCAAATTTTATATATTCCTGAAATTCGTGTTCTTAGTATGTAAAAGTTGGGTGTAAGACTGGGTGAGTGCTGTAGTAGACAGAGGGAGGTGTCAGTTTTAAGTTAGTCACATATCTTTCTCTAGCTTATAACTTGATTCTTTGCATTTTCTAGGACTGATGATCTGTCTGAATGTTGGAGACTTAGTATGGAGGTTAAAAAGTTGAAGTTTTTCTAATAAGAGTATAACTCTACAGTAGCTATTTACTTCCTCGATTATAGTCAAGAAGCGTGTGTAGTTTTTAGAGGGTCTTGATTTTGCTGCTTTCTAGCTGTGTGACTTTGGGCAAATAATGTCATATCATGGTACCCGTTTCTGCATTTCTTAAATGAGGAGTAGTGTTCAATTCTAAAACTCTTATAAGTGAATTAGAAGAATGTATTTCAGATAATGTAAAGACACATATACATTGGCAAATCACTTGTTCGTATCTGTTGGAATGTGAAACTAGTTTTCTTGTGTAGGCATATTATCAATATTACTCAAACCAAGGGAATCATTCTGTACTTTTTGATTCATAATTTTGTTGACCTGATGGTGTCTTTTCAATATTATGGTTATGGTTCTTGTATTAACAATTAAATTACTGGGGCCAGCACGTGGCATGGTGGTTAAAGAGTTGCAATGCCACATGGCCGACCATGGTTGATTCCCAGACCCAGTGGCTTGAAAATCACACCCGGCACAGGTGTACATATGCCCAAAATCCCCAGAGGAGAATGGAGGAAAAGGGATTGTAGCATGGTCATTTCCTTTAGGGGTGATTTCTCTTTTTCTCTCTCTCTCTGGTGAGTGTGTGTGCCCTATGGCAAAAATCTAAAAAAAAAAGTTTCAAATTAAATTACTGTCATGATGATTGGAATCATTCGGATGAGTGAAATGAACATATTTGCAATTGCTCCTCTTGTACTGAATACCTCATTTTTTTAAACATCTCTATGTCCTGTAATTTATTTTTAATTTTCTTATACACTGAGTACATATATACTTCCAGAGCCATACTTTTATATATCTATTTCTACATGTAAATGTGTGTGTATATATATACATATGTACATATATATATACACACTACTTCTAGATCTGTATATTTCTATATATATTTCTGTTTACATAAATTCTATATGTGCTACATATTTTGAAATGTATTTCTATATTTCCTGAGTGTGACAGAGAAAGAGAGAGAGAGAGAGACAGGGAGACAGTTATCCTCAACTATCCACACCCCTCCCCAACTTTCCTAGCCAGCTGGAGTCATGGGCACACATGCCTAGCATGTACAGGTTGACTGGGGAATTGAACTCATGATCTTCAATACAGAAACTATTTGCTTGAACAGTGCATACCACTGTGCTAGCCCCATTTTGTATGTTTAATTACTATTTCCTTGGTATGTTTGATTAGGCTAAATGAGAAAAAAAGCAGTTGTCTATTTTCTCCTTAAAAATGCCTTTTGATACAAAATCTTCTTAGATCAGCCCTGCATGTAACTCAGGAACCTGTTCAGAGGATTTCAGCCGCCCCCGGGTGCTGCTCTCTCTCTAGGAAATCTAGCCACTTATGTGTCTTTTATGCACCTCCCCTTCCCCGTCAAGTTTCAGATGATAAAATCCTTGAGGAAGGAGCTTTAACCTTTCCATTATATCTCATAACATCCAGAACAGAACTCTGTAAGTCTCCAAGTCATTTATAAATGTTATTGCTATTAAGGATTTTAGATTAAAATGATTGGATAGAATGAAATAATCCTGTTTCTAGGATATTGAACTGTTTTGGGGTCAGTGTGATTAACTCAAAGACAGCAGTTTTACTGAGCTCTAGGCTTTGTTTCTGAAGTCAGTTTCTCCTCATTTCATTGTAAGCTGATTATTCACCTTACATTCTCCCATATTATACTTTGGCATCAGATTATTGATAGGGAGACGTCTGTCAGGGTCTAGGTTGGATAGATAATGCATGTATGTGTACACATGTGTGTGTGTGTGTGTGAGAGAGAGAGAGAGATGGCAGAAGCAGAGACAGAAGGATCATATATAAGAACATATGAGAATTTGAGGTATGTGTCATTTTAGAATTTTGAGTCTTACATAGATAGCTATGTAGTTACATGTACTTATTTGGGATATATTATAACCAATATTCAGAAACAAGTTTTCATCAGTGGTTAAGTGTGTTGCATTGGGAAGATAAGGACATTATTTTTTCCCTTTCATATTTTCATTTCAGTTTTTATGTATTTTTTTTGCTAGACTTAAATTGTCATGCATAAATAACTATTGAAACAAGCCAGATTATATAGTTGGGCAGAAATTATATTAGGACTCTGAGATATACTTTAACAACTTTTGGAATAACTTAATATCCCTAATATTTGAGAAGCATCAAAACAGAGACTGTATTCTACTCCGTGATTATAAAGCCTAAAAAAGCATGTATAATTGGCAGACTCTACAAAAAGTATCTATAATGATCAAAAGAAAAAGTATAAGAGCAGAAAAGGGCTTGTATCATTTTCGTATTATAATTAGTAGTAGGTAACCATACATTTTTGTCTCTCAGTATAAAGAATGAAGTTTGCAGGCAGGGAATTTCTCTTCGGTGTGACCTTTAGCTTATGGTATGTACTACTCTAAGTAGCTGATGACTTTAATAAATTCTGTAAATACGCATGATACTGTCAGTGTTTCCAGATATTGCAGTTAGTTTTTAGGTGAATGAGATGTTGACAGAATTTAAATTTGTGACTCCATAATTTGTTACATCATTGAGTAAATACTATTTTTATCATGTGTTAATTTGCATAGCAGGGCAATTGAGGGAACTTCTTGGGAAGGGATTGAAATTACTTGAACACTGTTTTCTGAAGGTAATAGACTTTTAGGGGATTTTTAAATTTTGGGTCATAGCATTTATTCTCAAACATAGTATGACTTCTCAAAAGGAGGTAGATAGGATAGTCACTTTATTTTCCAGTTTAGTTATTGCTCATTATCAGTTGGTAGGTATGGGAACAACTTAATAAAGTTTGGGTAATTCAGTTTTCAGTTTAAATTCTCAACTGGCAATTGGCCGAAAACTGGCATCGGAAGACGCGAGCATCCAAGTATCATTTTGTGACTGGGCTACTGTCTGCTTGACTTAGGAAGGCACTCTCAAGAAAAACTAATGGAGTGACTAACTGTCAAAAGGAAATCAATGGTAAGAATTTTTATGTGAACTATAATGTGTGTGCGTGTTTATGTAAAGAATACTAATTTATTATATTTGAATTAAAATTTTAGAACTTTTACAAATATAATTAATGTCAAATATTGGAATTTTTGTCTGTTTCATTTTTAATAAACACAGCATTTTTTAGCAAGGGATTGCTATACTTAATATTGATAAGAAAATAATAATAAAAGCACAAAAATTCAGTGATATAATTCATGTCCAGCTTAACAAGTTCAATTTTCTATAGCTTTTTGCAGTTAATTATATTTTTTAAATGGCATATTATTAACATTGATTAAATAAAGTTTAATTTTTGAAAAATGTATACCAAACTGAATTTATCTGTAGTTCTATACTTAAAGTAGATGTCATAAATTTTGCATTAGTCTATTAAATACTATTTTATTAGTAGCTTTTACTTCCATTGTATATAATAGGAAGAAAGATGTGTAATATATAATCAAATCCATTTAAGTTAACATTAATTATATATAAATATATAATTGGTACTATACTTCTGGGAAATGTGGAATTTGTAGGATAAGGTGTTTATATACCCATAATAAAGAGAAGTAGCTATTCATAATATAACATAGCATCAAATTTTGGTGATAAAACCTGACAGCTCTCTTCTGGGTTATGTATCTTTGCACTGAGAAAGTAATTCCTAAATTTGGCTACATTTTTATATATGTCAAATGACCTTAAACTTACATTTTTCTTTTATGTGTTTGGTTCTTATGTATCCCTTCCTTTGGACATATGCGTCTTACTTATCACGTTAACGATTAGTTACATTAACTTTGGATATGAATGGAGGCGGTAGATAAATGGCATAATAGCTTTATGATAACTACATAATTACTGATGAAGATGATCATATTAATACTAGATTGTAATTCTATTACTCTTTTGTCAAAATTATGGTTTTTGAGATTGACATAGGTTGAGTGAATTTTCTTGCCTAAAGGTGTCAAGTTGATAGTAATTGAACCTGGCTTTTCATAGTTGTTTTCTAGAGCTTAAGAACAAACATACCAGGAACAGCACTGGTGACAAGTACCTAGCACAGCATCTGTCATTGTGTCAGCATGAAAATGTTGACAGTAAACTGAGTATTCTAGATGGCAGCATCAATCTCCATCTGTCTATTCAGAAATACCAAAATTTGTAGACTATCCACAGTGTACCATCTATTCAGCTCAAGGCTGAGGATAAGATAAGATTAAAAAGAGAGTTATTCCCTAATTGCACTTGAACTTCCAGTGTATATGGTAATTACAGTTTATATATAATTACAGTCAAATATAAAATTACAACTTGAATAATAACTGTTGTCATGGAAGTGGAAGCAATACAAAGAGTCTTCAGAAAGTTTGTGGGAAATGGAATTGAGGTATGAGTTTATTTTGGTGCAAAAATATTTAAAATCCATAAACAGTTATTTTAGGATTTCTGTTTTTGTTTTTTAATTGCCAGAAGGTGTATGGACTTACCTGAGGGAGAAAGGGAGAGCAGGAGAAAGGACCCCTCAGTGGGGTATGGTCCTTCTGCAGTCCTTTTTCCTCCATATCTTCATCCTGTTGGGATTTTGAGCACACATGCACACATGACTGTGTGTTTTTCAAGCCACAGGGTAAGGATTTGAACTACAGCCGGCCATGTAAGAGCCTTTTCACTTAAGCACTAGGTTACAGGTCGGCCCAATGTATACTTTATTCATAATTCACATTTCCCATGAACTTCTTGGAGACCTTTGCATGGTTAGTGCATGAATAAAACATAGAACCCACACCTGTATTTATTAAGGCAGATCGATAACTCATTTTTTGAACTTTTAAAGCTTATAGCCATTAAGAATACCTTCAAAGCAAGGCATTGGAAGGACTAAATTCTAATCATGGAGAAACACATTTTTTATGCTGCTGTTCTGTTTTCTTAGATTTCTTAGGAATTTATAAGAAAGCCTTGCCAAAGCAGCATTCTTATGTAAGAATTTCATTTATGGGAGAGAAGTTCTTATAAGATTATTTAGCATTTTAGGAACTAATGCCATGAAAGAAGACTATAAGTTCTTCATCCAAACTTAAAATTGTTATATGGAGACATTTTTTAATGGCAATATGCTTTTCTTATTCAATTCTATCCCCTAAAGAAGAGAATTGAAAATTTATGTTTCTCTTATACAGTGATTGTGAAACACAAACATTTATTAAACTTGGAAAATAAAATAAGAAAACATTTAAGTGTCTAAATGTTTACATTCTTTCTGTAAGGCAGAGAATCTCACCTAAGAAAAACATATTAGTGATGTTTAGCTATTTTCATGTGTTAGCTTTGTCAACTTTTTGAAAACTCTTATTGAAGCCTAGCTTTTTAAATTTCAGTTGATAGTGTAAACAGATTGAATCAGAGCATACAATATAGAATGAAACTAAAATTTTAAAAGTCTTCTTTTATAATAGAAATGATCTTTTCCTAATTTATTACTTAAATATGCAAGCTATTTAAAATATTAAATAGCATAATTTTTTAAGTGTCTAATTGAAATTAAGTTGCCTCAGAATTACTATGTTGACTCTAAACTCTACAGTGACTTCTAAGTTGAGTCTTTGCCGGATATGCTGACAAGGTCAACTTTACTTTCAAGTACAATTATATGCTGCACAATGATGTGTTGGACAATGGTGGACCTCATGTAGGGGTGCTCCCATAAGATTAAATATCTAGATGTGTGTAAGTAGACTCTATGATGTTCTCACAATGACAGAATTTCCAAATCACATACTTCCCAGAATTAATTCCCATTGTGAAATGACAAATGAGAGTATTTTGATGTAAAAATTTTATCTTGGAGATCTAGGCAGTTTCACTTGGTAGTGCTCAGAGAAAGATGTCCTTCCCGTGCCTCCCAGAAGAAATGTCTGAGGGAAATTGTTGCAGAGGATCATGCTGGTGGTGGCAGTGTCCATGACATTCAGTTCTCTTGGACAGCAGCTGGCAAAGCTGTCCTTGTGCAGTTAGCTTTCATTGGCCTATAATGTCAGGTGAAAAATTAGGAGTTCAGCTACAAAAATATATTTGACACTTATTTTTTCATTGAATTAAAGTTATTTCTTTTCTTTTTTGAGTTCTTTGTGCCGTAGGGCGTGTGCACTCACCAGAGAGACAGACAGAAAGTGAAAAATCACTCCCTGGAGGGCGGCCATTCTACAGTCCCTTCTCCTTTGTTTTCCTCAAGGGATTTCATGCACACATGCACACACACCCTGCTTGAGTTTTAAGCCACCAGGTCTAGGACTCAATCCAAGGTCCGCTACATGGGATTCCAGCAACATAATCAATACACCATCTGTTGGTCCTTAAAAATATTTCTTTCTAAAGCAAACAAAGATTGATGAATATCATCAGTTTTTAACTATTTAACTTTTCAGTAAAGCAAATGATATGATGAGTAGGTGTGTATGTTGTACTTTAATGTAATGGCTTCTGTTTTGAATTTGGGAACTCCTGTTTTTGGAGGAAATGAGTTGGCATCAACAATGATATAGCATTAAAAGTTTGCATGAAGAAGCAAATTAAATTTATTTATTTATTTTTTAGGTTTTAGGTTTATGTTATAGTGTGCATGTGCTCACCAGAGAGAGACAGAGGGCGAGAAAATGAGAAATCCACCCCCCCCCAGGGGGGGATGTCCGTGATGCAGTCCCTTTTTCTACAGTCTTCTCTCAGGATTTTGGGCATGCACGCACATACCCCTGGCATGATTTTCAGGCCACTGGGTTCAGGACTTGAATTGCAGTTGGCCATGGGGAAACACCTTAGCCTCCAAGCCACCTGCTTGTCCCAAGAAAGCAAAATTTTAATAAATGTTAATGCTATTTATAACTGTGGGAAGGAAAAAGAATATTTTCAGCTTAGTATAAGAAAGAACCTTTTAAATTTGGAAAATAAAATGTGGTGCCTTCTGCAATTCATTTTTCAAAGAATTTGTGTCAAGCCTTATAAAGATGAAATTCTTGCTAATATAAATCACAAATGTTTATCTAAAGGAAGTGGTCACATCTTTAAAAACTAATGTATTGATAATTATAAATATATAAAATTTTATATGAAATAGATATTAATAGCAACATTAAGCTACTACTTATGGTGGGATATTTACTATGAGTAAATTTAAGAGACAGAAGAGCAAATACCATTTATTCATTCTATAAATTCTACCAGAACCTACTGTATGTCAGGCATTATACTGGGCAGGAGGGCATGGCCATGATTAAAACTAAAGCGATTGGTTTTTTCTGGCAGGAAACATAGACACTACACAAATAATTACAGTATAGTGGCTTGTGGCATTTTAAAAGCCAACAGTTCACTTTCCTCACAAAATGAGGTTACTCATTTTGACATAAAAATCAGACACGTTTTCTGAAAATACCTTAGAAATTGATAGAGATGTAAGCAGCATTATTCCTTGTATAGGTTATTTAAAATAAGAGGCTGCTGTGAAAATAGCTTTGAGTTTCTGAGCTACTGGGAAGTAGGAATATGAGCAAAACAAATTCATAATTCCTGTGATACATATTATACATAATGCAAGTCATTAGATATAATCATATGAGGCAGTTCCACATTAAAATTTCCTAGTTGTAGTAATGAAAACGTTTTACTTTAGAGTCAGACTGGTTGGGTTTGAGTGTTAACGCTGAAACAGTCTTTGCCATTTTTGGGAAGTTGGGTAACTCCACTGTCTTTGAGTTTCCTTATCTGTGTAATTGGCATAAAAAGAGCACACACCTTCTAGAAAATTAAATTACATATCTGATGTAGAACAGTCTCTTAAGCATAGGAAGTCCTCATAGAAGGTGTTCCATCCATCTGTGCAGCTAACAGCAGTATTAATAAGAATTTTCTCATCTCAAAAATGTCTAGTCTGATTGGCACAGTTTGGCCAGCTGAAACAATTGTAGAATGGTACTTACTATGGTATATTACTACAAAAAACTATTATTGTTATTACTGCTATACAGCATGTCAGTGAAAGTCTCACGAGGCTTTAGGACCATGTTAGTAGCAGTTCAGTGTCATTCAGAGATCTTCATAGATCGGCTCTTTGGGGTCAGGGTTATCTCAGCATTAAACCCAAGACTCAGCCTATTCCAGATATCATGAAGCTGATATAAGAAATATTCTCATGTGAGATAGGAAGTACAATAGAGAAAGATCTCTTATTTACTTCATACAAGATAAATCCAAAGCAAAGTAGAGTGTGTTTGGGAATGAAATGACTGTGTCATTATTATTCTTTTTCCTGCAAAATCCCCAACAAAGAATCCTTTCTATAATAGGTCTACATCATATTTGTATACTGCTTCGGTAAACTTAATCATAGGTCGTAGACCTTAGTTGTTTAATTACCCTGTTAGAAAACAAATTGTTTTCTTTCTTATGGTAGTCATATATTATACTATCTATATCATATACTTTGTGAAATTTTATTTTTTAATGTGTAAAAAAAAGCATTCATATAGACTTTCATTACTTCTTTTAGTTTGAAATACTAGAAAAATTTTAAGCCTTAAATAATTATTGCCAGGTAGTTCTAGTTGTTGAACAATAATTTTAGGATGAAATTTTGTAAGTTTTCTTTCAGATATAATCCTAGGGCTTTTAATTCTTTATATGTAAAAAGAGAATTCACTTATTTGTGAATTAATTCAACTTAATTATCACAGTATGTGCAAATATCTTTTCAGATGGAGTACTTAAGTCAGATCTAAAATTGGTATGTTATTACCTAGTATCTTTTTTTGTTTTCATATAGATATGTTTGTGTGGGTGTTTATCTTGATATCTACCTTTCAGTTAAATACCTGAGTACCTATGAAACAGTAAGATATTGTGCTGCAGTATACATGGTAGAGTGAGGCTGTAACACCATACCCACATTAGCCGAGACCAGGCTCATTCATAGCAGGTTGTATCCGTTAGTTAACAAAGGGATCATGTGAACATGGGATTATTTTTGAGACTGTAGACTCAAGTAATATAGCCAATAAAATTAGAGGGCAGCATAATTTTACTGAGATACAAAGATGGTAAAAATGTATCAAGATAAAATTTTGCATTGGTTCAGTAAGCCTTATAAACTTTTATCTTTTGTTGTTTAGGTCAATACAAATTCTTTTTCCTGAAATATTGTTTTCCAAAGCAATACTGGACTATCACTGATAATTTTTTTTCTCTGCAGGTATAATATACACAGTAACAGCATGCACAAGTAAAATTTGACTTCAGACTGAATCTTTTAAAGTGGGCAAATCTCTACCAGTCACACAGCAATCCGTCTATCATAACTTTCACACCCTTGCTCTGTATTGGTTTTGTTTGTTACATAGTAGTGTACAGTGGCTAGTTCTAGTTTTACTTACACTTGTATTAGAATATATTTAGCTTAATAGATGATATTCCAGAAGCCTAATTAAAAAGTATTGTGAAAATTTTTAAATATATACAGAAGCTGAGAGACTAATATAATTAGCCGTGTTTACCCATAACTTAGACTTGACAGCAAAATTTTGCCACATTTGCTTCATCTACTTTCTCCTTTACCTCAGTTATTTTTTTTAAATGAGAGATAGAGAAATTGCACAAGAGGAAAAATAGAAGTAGGTATTTCTTTTTTAAAAAATATTTTTTCAATTTTAGTTATTATCATTATTTCCATTATTTTAATTTACTATAGAGACTGTGTACTCACCAGAGAGACAGAGAGCAAGAGAGAGGAAGTGAGAAATTAGCAAGCCTCGGGGCCAGCACATGGCATGGTGATTAAGGGCACTGGACTCCCACTTGACCAACCACTATTCCCACTATTCAAGTCCCGGACCTGGCAGCTTGCATTCTCACTTTCCCTCTCTCTTCTTTCTCTTCCTCTCTCTCTCATCGAATTAAAAAATAAAGTAATTCTTAAAAAAAAAAGAAATCAGTAAGCCTCCAAATCTGGTACTTGAACCATGTGAGAGTCCAGTATTTTAACCACCACCTGCAGGTCATGAAATGGTTTTTTTCCTTTCCTTTTCTTTCTTTCTTTTTTTTTTTCGGTAGAGAGATTTTTGGTATAGGGTACATGTGCTCACCAGAGACACAAAGAGGTAGAAAGTGAGAAATCACCCCCCAAGGGGAGACTAATATAATTAGCCGTGTTTACCCATAACTTAGACTTGACAGCAAAATTTTGCCACATTTGCTTCATCTACTTTCTCCTTTACCTCAGTTATTTTTTTTTAAATGAGAGATAGAGAAATTGCACAAGAGGAAAAATAGAAGTAGGTATTTCTTTTTTAAAAAATATTTTTTCAATTTTAGTTATTATCATTATTTCCATTATTTTAATTTACTATAGAGACTGTGTACTCACCAGAGAGACAGAGAGCAAGAGAGAGGAAGTGAGAAATTAGCAAGCCTCGGGGCCAGCACATGGCATGGTGATTAAGGGCACTGGACTCCCACTTGACCAACCACTATTCCCACTATTCAAGTCCCGGACCTGGCAGCTTGCATTCTCACTTTCCCTCTCTCTTCTTTCTCTTCCTCTCTCTCTCATCGAATTAAAAAATAAAGTAATTCTTAAAAAAAAAAGAAATCAGTAAGCCTCCAAATCTGGTACTTGAACCATGTGAGAGTCCAGTATTTTAACCACCACCTGCAGGTCATGAAATGGTTTTTTTCCTTTCCTTTTCTTTCTTTCTTTTTTTTTTTCGGTAGAGAGATTTTTGGTATAGGGTACATGTGCTCACCAGAGACACAAAGAGGTAGAAAGTGAGAAATCACCCCCCAAGGGGGACAGCCATGCTGCAGTCCCTTCTTCTTCATTCTCCTCTAGGGATCTTGGGCACACACGCACATGTGCCCTGTGTGAGTTTTAAGCCACCAGGTCTGGTACTTGAACCATGGCTGATTATATGGGAGTCCAGCAGCGTATCCTTTATGCCCTCCGCTGGTCCCCTGATAGATATTTGACAGAGTCTTTCCTTGCTATAGTTCTCCTTTCCAAGCCTCCCAGTTAACTAGGACCATAGGTGTGTACCACCATACCTGGCCTGTTGAGGTTGTGCCAGAACCGACCCGGGACTCCCATGCAGCCTCCTGGTGACATCCTGTGGCAGTGTCACACAGCTCATATCACCGCGGCTGGTCCTCCTCAGCTATTTTAAAAGTACTTCTCAGACCTCAAGTCTCTCATTTGTACATTCTCCAGTATGTGTCCCCTTAAAAACAGATACGTTCCTTTTTTAAAAAAAAATGTTCATTTGTTGCAAGAGAGAGGAATACAGTACAGAACCTGGACAGCGTCCTGCACCATAATCCACTCCCAGTTCTAGCCAGCCTGGTTCATGGGCACAAGTGCCCAGCAACTCAGGGAAGGCTGTTGACCTGAACCCGGAATCCTCCTATGGGGGATTGCCCTGCAAAGCCTGACATTTACTGCCACGCCACCATCTGCCCCCACCAAGACTTTTTATGTATAACCACAATACTTTTATCACATCCAACAGAATTAACTACAGTTACCCAGGACCTTGTACTATCTCTGTAGTCAGCTTCCCCTGAAAAACGTCATCTTACATTTGGGTTATTCCTTTGGAATCCAAACAAGAACCATATAGCATTTGGCATTTGGTTCTTTAGGACTGCTCTGTAATTAAAATGTCTTTTCTTCCCTTTCACCTCCTTCTATCCCTCCTTCCTCCTCTTTACCCTCCTCCATCTCCCCTTTCAACTCCCCCTGCCCCTTCCTCTCTCCCTTCCTTCCTTCATTCATGTTCATGACTTGCTGATGAAACTGGGTCAGTTGTGTGGAAGAACCTCTCTCAATTTGGATTTCTCTGTTGGTATCTCCCTTTCAACTGGTTTCTCTAGCCTCTAAATGTCCTATAAACTAGAAGTGAGCTCAGATGACCTAATTAAAATCATGTTCAACTTTCTTCTTGATATTAAGAGTCAGGAACAAACAAGAATATGTCATACAACAGGGCTCTTCATACTACCTCACACCAGGGAGCATACGATGCTTGTGTGTCATGCTTCTAACAATGGTAAAATTGGACAAGGGTAATAGCACAGCCTTTCTATTGAGGTTTTTTGTTTGTTTGTTTTTGTTTTTTGTTTTTTGTTTTTTCCCCAGTCTTTCCTCCCATGGTTTCATCCATTACTGATTGTTCTCTGAATTGATTCTATCATTAGGATTTGCAATAATGAATTTTTAAATCTGCCACTCCACATTTATTAGTGGAAATTCTCCTATAAGAAGAGATTTCCCTTATAAACTATGCCTGTTTATGAGGGAAACATGTAATAATTCATCCTGGAAAGAAGCTTGTTATTTAAGTAGCTAAAGGTAATGAGATACAAGGATTTCACATCACACAAGTATCCATTTTACATGTGATTGTGAGAACTTCTGTAGAATAAAGATATGTATTTGATTTTCATGAATGTTGTAGATATTAGGATAACTTTATGTAGTCAGCATATACAGTATTGTCATACAGGAGTCAGACATTTCTCCTTCTACTTGGTCTAATATATTACTTTGTGATGAGTTGTGATAATGAATTGAGTCTCAGGGGATGGGAAACTTCAATAAATCAACAAACTGAACAGTAACACCTAGCCAGAATAGACAAACATGTGGCAATAAACTTAAATTTAGGAAACAGTCACCATTTGTGTTAGCAGTTTATTCACCAAACACCACTAACCCCATTTTTATTTTATACTGTTAATAAAACCCAAAGGAGAAAGAAAGCCAGACTATTTCATTGCTAGATGACATGATTGATTACCTAGCAAATATAAGATGATGAACTTTAAAATAATTTATTTAACTGTAAAGATTTAGTGAAGTGTTATAATATCTTTCTGATGGATGAAAAACATATGAGAAAAAAAATTCAGAAATACTAGGGAAAATAACTCACTCAGAAATATACCAAAGGAAATATAATATTTATAAATAAATTTGATAATAATGTTAGATATTTTTTTAAAAATTAACATGTTTTTAAAAAGTTAAGATTTAAGTAAATTGGAGAGAAACTTTCTGAATCAAGAATATTGGCTAATCATTCCACTACAAGTAAGTTATAGATTTTTTTGGTTTACATGTAACTTTCAAAATTCCTAGTGATACAGTTGACAGTGATTCTATAATGAGGGGAAGTCTGCCCTACAAAAGATCAGCAGGGTTTTAAAAAGTATTAGTATCTGAAACAGTGATAATGAAGCAAGAATAGATGTGTAAGTGGGAGATCAGAATAAACCTCTCTGCCCTTGGAGACTTAACTATACATTTTACTTGACCCTCTGACTTCATGGTCAGTGAGAGTCAAGAGACATGGCCTTCCTCTGTGACATGCAGATTCCCGTGCCTAACTGGTGACTTCATGATTCTCTGCCTCACTTTCATGCCACCTTGGTTTCTGTCATTGCGAATACACCTATGGGAACAGCTCTTTAACTAGTTTCAAAATTTTCATATTTTGTGTGGCCAGAATCTCTGAGTAGGTGATAGACCAGCAAGTTCTTTTTTCAGTCTTTGAACTGAACATGCTGTCCACATTCATTTCCTCTTTCTACTCACACTTTTTACCTAGGTTGGTGTTCCCTAAAGTATAGGCTGCCAATTGGTCCTGGTTTATTAACCAATTCATACCTAGCTGCCTCCTCCTTATTTCTATACTTGCCTGGAAACATACAGCAACATGGCATCCAAAGCACATCACCAAGCTCATCTGGCGGAAAGGTAGACTACACTTGTTACTGCAGCTGCTAGGAGAGCTTTAGGTAGGGTGAGATGAGTACGAGTCATGCGTGGTAGGCTGTGAGCCATGGGTTCTCAGTGGGGAAAAAAATAGCCCTTAACTGCAGGCAGTATGAGCAACATTGATCAAGATGAAAGAGAAAGTAGATTGCTCAGGGCAGTGGGTCAGGAACTTAAAATGAGTTGTGTTAGTATGGCTTAGTAATCTATACTGAATCTGTTGAATTAGACTTCATCCTTTTTGTTAGCCATAATGAGTCAAAGGAGCCATGATCTTTTGAGCCTCATGCCCATACTAAGCCTCATAATCAGTATGAGTAAGGATGATAAAATAATTTTTAGGCAGTTCCTCTACCCGAGAAGCTTATTTTTTTACTTTTCATCCCTCTTGACCCGAGAGATTCAACCAATTATTGGAAACTTTTCCTTTAAATAAAGTTTCCAACTTTTACTGTCTTTGATGTCTTCTTAGCTCTTTTTGGCATATTATTATACTTAGTTCTTTGTAACTACAATATATTAAAAAAAATCCCCAAAAGAAAGTTCAGAGGCTTACATGATATCCAAAATTGGAAAATTATTTTAAATTGAATTTTTGCATACACAAATTTTTTTTAGTCTAAAGTTTTGTTTTAAAACCTTCCCCTATTTTCACATTTAAGCCTGACCCTCTGGTACAAGATACAGTATTATATTGAATTATTTGTAAAATATGGAAAAATCTTGACTCCTACAATAAAGATGTAATCCATAAATTAAAAAATTAGCTTCTAGGCCAATAGATGGTGTGATTACATCTCTGGACTCGTACATGGCCAACTGCAGTTTGAATTACAGACCCAGTGGCTTAAAAATCACACCAGGCTCATGTGCATGCGTGCCCAAGATCCCAGGAGGAGAATGGAGGAGACGAGATTGCATTCAGCCATCCTCCCTGGGGGGTGATCTCTCACTTTCCCTCTCACTGTCTCTGTCTCTCTCTCCAGCAAGCACACATGCCCTATGGCAAAAACCTCCATTAAAAAAATATTTTAATGATACAGGTTAAGAATGAATCCTGGATTTACTATCTCTTTTCTTATTGGGGTTTTGGATAAATAATAAATGGTAGCCTACATCCTGAAATTAAATGTACCATACACATTGTCCAATTTGTTTTGAGATTAATTCCACATTTGCAGAATTTAAGATCATATGTAATCCTGTGTGATCATTTGTAAATAGTTATTTCTTCTGATTGTATTATCCTTATATATTGAATTTTTAAAAGTAGATATACCCTTTATTAATATCATTGATCTGTTATCAATTTCAGCATTTCTTCTTTTTCTCCCTAATTTATCAATTTTAGAAAGGGCTGGAAAACACATAAATCAGTCTAGTCTATGTATTTAAATAGTCTATACATTATAGAAAAAGAAATACATAGTGTTTAGCACTTCTTATTAAATTCTTTATTTTTAAAAATTGAATAAAATTTACATATAAGGTATATAAGAAAATCATACTGATAGAATAGCACCTTCTGTTTTCAATGGAATGTTACGGTAATAATTTACTTAGGCAGAATTATAACAATTTTATCACATACTTTATATTGGTCTATTCTCTAAAAGATGAAAAAGAATTAATACTAAAGTATTAAGAAGGCATGTTACTGATGAAAAAGAATTAATACTAAAGTATTAAGATGGCATGTTACTTTTCATTTATATTTAGTACTCTCTTCTTAGATTTGATACTTGGTCATATATTTTAACGTACACTGTATGATTTCCTGGCCTTAAAGTATTCCATCTGTTTTTAGAAATTCAGATTATAATAATATAGCATTTTATCATGAATATTTTAAGATAAAGCATTTTAAACATTTTATTCCTTCTAGTTATTTAGAGGTTAAAGATTTATATTGTTAATATTTCCTCAGACAACACATTTTCAAACTCCACAAAGCATATGTAGGCTTCTTATGGTTTTATTTTATGTAAGAAATGGCCTTAATAATATTGACTAAGTGGTTAATATTCTTTTATATTTTTTAGTGCTTACTATGTGCTGCCTATTTAAGGGTCTACAGTTAATCAGAGTGTTTAAAGAAGCCACTTTCCTTTTCCTCACAGAGATTTACATTCTAGTAGATTAATTCATATGTTATTCTATGGCATTTAACACAATTCAAAAGGCTACTTTTCTGCCGTCAGGAAACGCACATGTCATTATTTGGAAATATCAAGGCAGGGCAAAATTTTGCCCCCACTGTTTAATTCATTGTTTTTAAATGACTTAGATAAACTGATTTTTTACAAAATGGAATTAACAACTGTGATCATTTGGCATCCTAAACTTTTCCCACATTATTCTCAACTTCTCAGTTAATAGGTTAGCAGTCCAATTAGTCACTTAAAGTTTTGGGTTTAAGTAGTAATATTTGAAGCGTTCAGTTTTTGGGGAAGATAATTTTGCTCGGAATAGAATATGATTTTTCATATGTTCATGATCTTATCTACTTTCTTCATTCAGAACCACATTTTGTAATATGGACAGATAAACTTGGTACACATGGTATGATCTCAGTATAATCTTTTACTCTTCTCTCCTCCTTCAGGAAAATCTTAAACTTCCACCACAAGAAGATTATAGAGGCCCCTCCTGTACCAAGAAAGATCTGCAGATATTTTTCAGTGTTCTTGGAGGTGTGGGGTGTGAGAGCTTGATCAGTTTGTGTCAACCACCTTGTTCTCTAAAGGTAAGCACTGGATAGCGAGTGCACACTCATGGGCCCAGGCTCCTAACAGGACTGGTTTTGGAATGCTCCATTGAGGGTTTGACTTCCATCAGACTTTGTCACAGAACATGGGCCCAAGCAGCCCCTGTGGGCAGGAGACACATTCATTGAGAGGTTATTTTTGTTGTTTAGAAATGAAGTGTGTCCTATGGCATTTTATTTTTTTAAAAATCCCAATTATATTAAAACTTGTTTTCAGCTGAATCTGCATCTTAATTAGTTAAAAGCTGCTGGTATTAACCTCTCTTCAAGAACTTTTCTTGGATGTTTTGAGATTTGCATTCAAGAATTTTGGAACAATGACCATTAATAAGCATCTGGTGACTTAATAGCTTACATTGGTAAAAACCACTTTGAAGAATTGATTTTCATGATCTTTTTGAAGCTTGTCTTGCTTCTACATCAGGGGAAGTTCCTCAGATCATTTTGTAATCTGTGTTATGCTTCAGAAATTATAGAAGCAGAGGTCTTCTCAATCTTTAAAAGGAATATGATCATAAAATTTCATATGTCAGATTTTATATTACTTAAAATCAGCATTTTTCCCTTTTCTTAAACATTTTGCTTATCTTCAGAAAAGGAGGAATAAATATATTCTCTTTCAGGGAAACCTTAAGGAAGATAAATAAATTGATGTCCCCCCTTTATTTCTACAATCCAATATAAGAAAACTTTATTGTTCTCCAGTACAATTTATTCACATCTATCAGAGTGACCAATTCTAAGTTAAAATGTCATTTGGATATAATTCATTGACTGTGGAGAAGAACAGAAGCATACTGATTTTGAAAATGTCATCAGTATTAAAAGTAGATCAGTATTAGATACGAATAATGTTGGCTGTCCAGAGACTAAATGTCTAAAAAGAGATTAGATTTTAATCTTCAGGATACTATAGCATTGGCAATAAGGACTTAAAGTGCTGATGAAGAAATTAAATATATTTGTTCCATTTTGGTCATTTTTTTCTTAGAGCTCTTAAAGTGATCTTAGAAACTTTAGTTCTACAAGATGTGAACTTCTTTATGTATGATTAAATTTAGGCAAAATCTGCTGATTTTTGTCTAACAACCCTAGTCACCTCTGATACATGATACATTTTTTTATCTCTTCAAAATCATTGTTCTTCGCATACCTCTATAATAAAAGATTAAAGAGTAAAAATCTCTTTGTATTTGCTATTAGAATGAGGAAGAAATACAACTTAGACCTTTCTTGAAGAGCTTTAAGAACCAGTTTACTTTTTGGTATATAAAAAGTGGTGGAATTAGAAGTAGTCCTGCCTAATTTAACTTTAGGCACGATTCAAAGATTTCATTCTCCAAAGTAGATATAATATGTATGTATGTGTATGTATATATAAGGACCAGCATATGGCATAATGGCTACATCGCTGGACTCCCACATAGTCAACCGTGGTTCAAGTCCTGGACTCGGTGGCTTAAACTTACACTGGGCGCGTGTGCATGTGTGCCCAAGGGATAAAGAATCCCTTCCTCTGCAGAGGATTTTGATAATACTCCCAAAAGCGGTATGCAAGCTAGGGCCTGTTTATAGCTCATACTTTCCTAGTTGACAAAGACAGATGAAGGACTTACGCGACAACCTGTACATATTTAAACATTTTAAATCCTAAATTATTACGTTAAGATATTAAATTCATAAGATGTTATAAATTGACTGATTGGTTACTTGAATGTATAAAACAAAAGTTTTCTACAGCACTTTTATTTATTTATTTATTTTTTGGAGAGGTTTTTGCTATAGGGTGCGTGCCCTCGCCAGAAAGACAGAGAGAAACAGAGAGATAGAAAGAAGTCACCCCCCCAGGGGAGATGGCCATGCCACAATCCCTTCTCCTCCATTCTCCTCTCGGGATCTTGGGCACGCACACACACGCACCTGGCGTGAGTTTAAGCCACCAGGTCCGGGACTCGAACCGTGGTCAGCTACATGGGAATTCAGCGACATAGCCATTACGCTAACTGCTGGTCCCTACAGCACATTTTATAATTCACCCTGGGCAATAATTTAGCGGTTTTCAGAGTCCTGGCTATTTCTAGGTATTTTCCTACTAATAGTTACTGCTGCAGCTTTCATGTGACTCTCCAACTGACACATGCATAAATGCAAAACATAGGCTGCTGAATGCCAGGGGAAGGCTTACATCACAGTTCTTAAGTACGTGTAATAATTTTTACCACTGGAACCCTGATACACACGACAGGTATTTGCTTATTTTTAAATTATTTTTAAATTTTATTTATGATAAAGGACACATGCGTGCATACAAAAGGGGGAGGAGAGAGAGAGAGATACCCTCAGCAGGGCCCATCACACTGCAGCCTCCTTCCCCTAGCTGTCCAGCTCCTCAGAATCCCCGCAAACACGTGCACATACTGGTATGTTTCAGGTTGTCCTGGCCGGGGACCCAAACCCATGGGGGTCCATTCAGCTCCCAGCACTCAGTTCTGCAAGCACAGACTTCATGCCACAGGGGCTGGGCCCAGTCAGTTCTGTTACCAGTGTCTTTAATTTTTCCTGTGGCCCTCATTTGCAAAGGAATATCTTTCTATTTTTATTCTTTATGTTTTTTAATTGCCAGGGAGTGCATGTCTTTGTCAGAGAGAGATAGACAGAGAGACAGAGATAAAGAGGGAGAGAGAGAAGGTACCCACAGATGAGTTGTGGTCATGCCACAACCTCTTCTTTACTTCTCCACTTTGTCAGGATTTGGGGCATGCACACACATGCACTAGGTGTATTTTTCAGGCCACCAGGGCCAGAATTCAGACTATTGTTGGCCACGTGGGACCCACCTCCATTAACCGTTAGGCTACAAGATTGGCTCCTCCATTTATATTCTATAACATTTTTAAAAGTATTCATTATTGTACTTCTAAAATTATGTAACATCATCTTCAGTGTGGTGTATCTACCTGCCTTAAACTCTCCAAAAGAGACTGTGCATGTTCTTTAAGGACAGAAATTACAGTGAGTCCAAGTTCTCTTCTCATGGGGGGAATACTTGACTTCACGAAGTGAATTACTATAGGTGACAGCTCTGCATCATTACCTGCTAGGCAGGTAGATACAGCGGCCAGCACAGTGGCAATTAGTCTTTCAGAGCTTAAGCTGTGGTGCATTCCAAATCCATTCACACTTAGGAGAATGTACCCATGAGTGTGGGTATGTTTATAATTACTGCATTTCCTTCAGAGAACAAGAATTGCTGGTAAGTTTCTTCTTCTTCTTTTTTTTTTTTTTTTTTTTTTTTTTTTTTTATGGTGATCCAATAACTATTTTTAAATAAGAAATTTCAGGATCTGAAAGTATTGCCCTTCCCCCAAAACAGTCACCTAAATGGTCTCACACATAGCTTTCATTATGTAATAGCTTCTTTCCTCACTCTTAACGTAGAACCTAAGCTGGTGGTGTGGTGGGATCGGAGGGGAGACAGCTTCCTGTCATTCGAAAGACGTGAGTGTCACACAGTTTCACGTCTAGAAGTATCCTAAGTTTATGTAAGAATCTTACTTTGCCTAACTTCCAGTGTCTAAGGTTTGAATTATTTTGTCAAATTAACACCTACATCTATATATAAGTAAGGTGTTCAGCCTTCCCTAAGTAATGTCTTTAGCAGCAATGAGAAAATTAATGAGTTGTATTTGGGTTTTCACTTTTATTCTCAAAACAGACTTTGTTTTGTTTAAAGACTTTAACCTTACTTCTGGAACCACAATTTAAAACTACAAAAGATCTTAAGTATAATCTAGTTCACTTTTGATCCAGGGATCCTGGGATGAACTTCAGAGAAAGTGTATATCCCATTAAATTATAATCAAATTTTATATGTATGTGCTTTGCTGGGGAAAATTTTCATAATTTTCATCATATTCTCAAAGGTTTTGTAACAAAATATTTGGTCAACAATCACTTATTAAAGAGAAAATTAATTACGTATTGTAACATACTTTTTTTTTCTCTTTGCAAATCCGTCTTCCAAAAAGGTTAATTAATACTGAAGAAAGTATTGGGTTGTCGGAAAAGTTGTGACACATTTTTGCATAGAAGGCTATAGAACTATATGTCTTCTCTTTCCTGATGACCTAATATGAGAATATTGTTAGTTTTTTGGTAGTTCCAGAATGTTCAAGTAGTTAATTGTCTTAAGAGATATCACACTGGGCATTGTTAGGACTCCTAGTTCTGAACTAGTTAAATTATAGTAGATTGTAGGGACCAGCAGTTGATGGAATGGCTATGTTGCTGGACTCCCATGTAGTAAGATTGTAAGATGATTGTAAGATGCTTTTAACCTGACAATAGTATTTTAGTAATGATGAGTAAGCAAGTTTTACGTTGAGAAACCAATGAATGCTTCTTTTTCAATATAAAGGAAATACTTTTTCATCTTCCTACTACTAGCCTGTAAAGTCTGCCTAATTCAAGGTTTAGTGAATTTATATCATTAATTTATTATTATACTAAAAAAATTGGGAAAAATGCATAGAAAACAGTTACTTCCTGAATGAAATGGAAAAAATAAGAAAATTTACTACGTATATTTTTTATTGAGGATAAATTTTATTTAAAGATTTTAAAATGCATAGTATAAAGTTCACTATAAAAATGGTATTATTTTTCTGAAATAGAAGGAAAGATGAGATTCTGTTTTTGTGTTTGTTTCTATTTTCCCCTTTGGACATTATTTCTCAAGATAATTATAAATATGGGCCTATAAAAGGTGACTTCTTAAATTAGCCAGATTTTTTTTTTTCGAGAGGTTTTTGCTACAGGGTGCGTGCGCTCACCAGACAGACAGAGAGAGACAGAGAGATAGAAAGCGAGAAATCACCCCCCAGGGGGGATGGCCATGCCACAATCCCTTCTCCTCCGTTCTCCTCTCAGGATCTTGGGCATGCACGCACACACGCCCTGTGTGAGTTTTAATCCACCGGGTCCGGGACACAAACTGCGGTCGGCTACATGGGAGTCCAGCGACATAGCCATTACGCTAACTGCTGGTCCCAAATTAGCCAGATTTTTTATTTTTATCTAGAAAGAATAGTTTGTGAATGTACTTGCTAGGCCACCTGTGTCATTTTCTATGGGTAAGAAAATTATTATTTCTATTTCTAAGAAATAAAAAGTTTATTTTTACTTTTTATTCATCAGACTTTTTATATTTAATAAAGAAAAGCTTGAAATTTTGGTAGAAACTTTTGTAAATATTTATGAATATTCCTTTGTTTTTAGAATTACTTTATTTAACTGTATTTATTTATTTATTTATTTATTTCACCAGAGAGGGACAGAGCGAGAGAGTGAGAGAAAGAGAGGGAAAGTGAGAAAGCAAGCCGCCAGGTCTGGTACTCAAATAGTGGTTGGCCATGTGGGAGTCCGGCGCCCTTAATCACCACACCACCTGTCAGCCCCTTCTGAATGTTCTTTAAAAAGTTGAAATATAGACAACTATTAAATACTCTCTTGACTTTTCATTCAAAGAAACTGAAACAATTAAGTTCCCTCACTCAGTTCATAAAATCAGTGGTGGAACCTTGGTTTTCAGGACCAAGAAAATCCAAAAATCTCCATGGAGACAATGAGTGATAATTGATTTATGATCACTTTTATTTCACAATTTTATTACCATACATTTATTGTTTAAAAATTTTTCAAATAAACTTAAGAACCATTAAAAGTGTCTTCTTCCTGTGCCTACATGCCTGACTTGTATTTCTGCATGTTGATCAACTTAACATATAACTCTTATTTTAAGTTCATGTGTCAATGACTCTTATCAATGTGCCTGTTATAGTACTTAGATTTTGAAACCTTGCTCCAGCTATCGGCCATGTTCTTCTAGACGACTTAAATAAATTGATTTAATCAGTCATCGGATAGATGGGGAACAGTGAGTGATAATTGATTTATGATCACTTTTATTTCACAATTTTATTACCATACATTTATTGTTTAAAAATTTTTCAAATAAACTTAAGAACCATTAAAAGTGTCTTCTTCCTGTGCCTACATGCCTGACTTGTATTTCTGCATGTTGATCAACTTAACATATAACTCTTATTTTAAGTTCATGTGTCAATGACTCTTATCAATGTGCCTGTTATAGTACTTAGATTTTGAAACCTTGCTCCAGCTATCGGCCATGTTCTTCTAGACGACTTAAATAAATTGATTTAATCAGTCATCAATTGCTTGGGGAACAGTGAGAATTGCTTGGGGAACAGTGAGAATTGCTTGGTAAACAGAACACATGTCCTGCCCTCACAGCACTTGCAATTGAGAGGCGATTGCTAAGCTGATGTGCGGTCAAAGAACAAAAATTATGGTTTATTTCAGATTGCAGAAATAAAATTTTAACTGACTCTGATGCATTGTTAGGAATTAACAAGATGAAATAGGAAGGCAGAGTTGTGTTCAGGGCTGAGGGTGCAGCAGATGTAAAAGTCCTAAAGAAAAAGCGCTAGTCATGTTCAACACAAATGAGTTGAAGAGAAACATGAGATTACATGGTGAAATGTCCTGCGTGTCATCATTAGATATTTAACTTCGGGTTTTAGAGAATTGGGAAGACAGTTGTTGTAAGATTGGTATTTTTGTTAAAACTTACCACAGGCCTGATGCACATTTGGACAATGAGTATTTTTTAATTAGATAGTTCCATGAATATTCACAGTGAATTCAGCTGTGTGACCAGCATCCAGGTGACACAGCTTTATGAGCATCCTAACTATTCCCCTTCATCTCTCCTTCTAGTCAACCCTGTCCCCTACCCACTAAAGACATCTCTTTCTGACTTTCTGCTTTTCACACAGCATTGCCTATGTTGTTCTTCTTGTAAATAGGAGAATATAGTACACACTCACTTGAGTGAGGAAGCCAGGCGTAACTTTGTGATGATGAGATTCATATGTGTTGTGGAGCACGATTGGTATTCATTCCTGTGGCTATTGAATGTTCCGCCGTACGCACGCACTTCGAGCTTTGTGTTTTTCTGAGATCCCTGCATCTGCCCCATGCAGAACAGAAAGGTGCGAAGTCACTAGGCTTCGTGGTAAATGTAAGAAAGAGATAATGGGACTTGAGCTAGTGTGGTGACAATGAGGATGAGGAAAAGTGGGCATATTAGGGAGAGATTTGTGAGGTACAATGTATAGGATATGGTGATTCATTGGATGAGGGATAAGAGACTCCAAGGATAGCACGCGACTCTAACTTGTGCAGGGATTGTTGGTGGTGCCCATTATTAAGTCCAGAACTAGAGAGGAAGTGGGTTGTTGCTCGAGCTTTGGTAACAGGGGAGTAATGACTTCAGTTTCTGCTATATTGACGTCCCTGTGAGGCAATGTGCAGGCCAGCTTTACCCAAGTGTATAACTGTCCATTAACTGAATGAATAACTGGATATGTGTTAATAAAATTCATATCTTACCTGCCTTCTCACTATTCCTTGTCTCCAAGTCTCAGTAGCTACTCTTCTTTTTAAAAATGTTTATAGAACTAGTTTTGTCACATCTTATGCTTTAAAGAAATTTCTTAATGCAATGTTAGAGACCATGTGCACACGTGTGAGTAGAGGTGAAAGACAGAGGAGCACCATCCACAGGCCGCAGTCCCCTTCCCCAGTTCTCCAGCCCACCAGATCTTGGGCACTCCTGTATATGTCCCATGTGCTTCAGGCTGACAGGGCTGGGGTACAAACTATGGTCATTTTGTGGGATCCAGCTTATCTTATTATTTTTATTTTATTTTATATATTCAATCACTGTACATCACTACAGCTTGTGAAGTGAATTTACCCAACATGAACACACTTCCCTCCAGTCCAGTTGAAGATATCCTACGTGTTATCAACAGACAGTCCCTCATTTCTGTGTCAGTTAAGCAGCACATCACTGCTCTTCCTCTCAACTGGTCCTTATACCCTTTCTTTTCATTTAGACAGTATAATTTCCTTACACAAGAGCTAAATTGATATGTGTAAAGAATAAGAGTTTCTAACATATATAAAGGCATATTGAAATGTCTTCATACTTAAAAAATTGTGTTTCCATTATTATCTTTCCTATAATTAGCATAATGACCACATCTTAAAGACCACATCTTAAAGTGAGTTTGTTTTTAGGGAGTGATTTACTTGGCACGACTTTAACAGAGCATAATAAATGATTGTTTAGTTTGGTAGGGGAAAGGCAAGTAAGATCATGGGGATGAGGTATGACCAGATGGTGAACCTAGGGAGGGCCCCATGGAGAAAACCCAGCTGTAGAGAGCAGGGAGGAAGTATCTAATTTGAAAGGGATAGAATGACAGAGGAGTGGGATGGACGTGATCAAGAGGAACTCTACCTGCTTGACAGTGCTGCCAGGACTGGGTGTACTTGGGAGACTTTTCTGTGAAGATAAATAATCAGTATAGAAACAAATAATCAGTGAATAGAAACAAATGGCTCAGTAGCAGTTTACCTAGCTAACACCAGTAAGTTATGACTTTGTGCTGTGTTTGGACACAAAATTTGAACTAAAATCAAGGAAGTTTATTCTTCTCATGTCCATGAAGGTTGGGGCAACTTAATAATCATGATCATACATTTCCGTGGATAGAATTTATCGAGCTTTGGTCGCTGTCAATGATGAGACAGAACACTTTTGTTTTTAAATGGTCTGTTTCATTTATTTGATTTTTTTTCTTTCTAAATTTTTTCCACTAATTCAGGTTTACATTGATCAACCAAACCAGTATTTTCAGAAGTCACTGGAGTTAATTCCTTTATTTAATAGTTACTTAGGAAATCTGTTTTATGTTTATAATAGTGCTACAGCCGAAGATGATGATGGAAGAAATTACTTCTGCCTTTTATTACTGGCACTATAGTTTGGAGACTCAGAGCGTACAGAGCAGTACAGTAATACAAGTTATTGAATAACAAACTGATTGAATAGTATTGAAAAAGCAGTGAATCCAGGGGAAACAAATTATGGCATATAATATCAAGAAGAGACCATGGAAGTGTTAGAATTTCACTTGTATCTTGATGGCTGGGTAGGAATTGAATAGCTATGGCAAGAACCCTGCAAGCAAGAATAACAACTCCTGAGAGTAGTAAATTTATTAATTTCCCTCGTTGGAAGATCTTGTAATACTACTTACACCAGCCAGGGAAATGCACCAAGACACTACTCAACTCTCTTCCGTGGAGAAACGTATTTTCTTCCTGTTACTCCTGGCTTCCTGGGCCAAACTTACCTCTCCTAGTGTGGTTTGGACTTGAGAGCTGCTTTGCTTCATCTTAGTTTCAGAGTTCATATTGAGACTTGTTTTGTTTCGTTTTGAGTTTTTGGTATAGGGTGCGTGCACTTTCCAGCGAGACAGAGAAAGAGAGAAATAACTCCCTGAGAGGGATGGCCACGCAGAAGTCTCTTCATTGTCCTCTTGAGATTTTAGACACATACACTTTTGTGCCCAGCATGTTTTTCAGGTTGCTGGTCCAGGACTCAAACTAGGCAGTCAGCCATGTGGGATCCAGCCACCTTAACCTCCATATCATCTGCTGGCCCAAGACTGTTTTTTTATAGTCAGAGGTTGTCTTTATATTTTATGTTTTTGTTTTTTAACTCTCAGAGTGCTTGATAGGGAGCAAGAAAGAGCAAGAACGACCCCAATGGGCAATGGTCACACAGGAATCCCTTCCTTTTTTTATATCCAGTTGGAATTTTGAGCACACCTGCATTTCCAAGGTGTTTTTTAAGCCATTAAGACTGGTATCCTAACCTCAGAGGACCATGTGGGTTTTAGCTCCTTTAGCCACTAGGCTCTGGAGCTGGCTCTAAATTGTATCTTTTTTATGTTGTATGTTGATTTTGATATTAGCCTGACTCTTTGGCCAATATATGATAGCTTTTCTGGTGTTTTATTTATTGATGGACATATCCTAAATTCTTTTTTTGAAAACTTGTCAAATACAGTTAGTTTTCTTGATAACTCATTTGGAATTATTTCTAATAAAATGATAAAATATGTGGGAAAAAAAAACCTCTGAGGATAGTGCAGAAAAAAAAATATGGCAGAAAAACTGGCCAAGTTAAAGCAGAAAACACAATCTGGTGTAGAGAGAGAGAAGAGTTTCATTAGAGTTTGACCAAATCATGAGAAGTTTTGAATTACTCAAAAATTCACTGGACTTAAGAGCCTGGAGAACTGTCTCGATTTTTATATTGCCTGTAATTATAATTTTACTTATCATCATATGATAATTATATAGGTTTTTTTTTTTTTATCTTTTTAGAGCACTTATGTGAAGTTACCTGGAGTAGTGAAGCGATTGTTCTTTTAAGTTTATAGTGTCTTTTCATGGCATCCATGGAAAGCTGCAGGGAGTTTGAATTTCTTTGAAATTAAGTCAGAAGTTTGGATGTATAACTTTTTCTGGAGGAAAGGTCCATTGCCTTTATCAGTCTTCCTTTTTTTTAAGTTTCCCTCTTTCTTTTATGAGTGAAAGAGCTAGAAATAGGAAAAGAGACAGAGTCAGTGACAGCACCCCCGACAGGGTCCTGAGTGGGGATCCACCCAAGCTTTGACCAACCTTGGATCATGGGCTTCTGGATGCCCTGCACAGTCAAGGGGTCTCCAGATGCAAACCTGAAGCCTCCCCACGTGGGTCAGCCTCACAGAGCACTGCATTTCCCTGCTGTGCCACCTTCCGGTCCCTGTCTTAAATGATCTCAAAATCCAAAAAACTTAATAAGATGGCTCTAGTTTTTCTAACTTAAAATATTTTCAATCTAATTTTTTAATCTAGCAAATTAAAATTATAATATGTCGTAATGTGTGTGCTTTCTTTTACAGTATTTAAAAAATAATCCTGAGAAGTCTATCAGTCCGTCGATTCTGTAACCAGAGATAGCAGTTGTTTTATCAGTTTCATAACTTTCAGTACACGGACAGCTACATTGCTTTTTTACATGCAGAAATATTTCTGACTGCTGTTTCAAGTAGAGATTTCCTGGCTTTTGACCAGCATTTTATAGATCATCCTCCTACAGAATAAAAAGCTTTTTTTTTTTTAATAAATACCCAACTTTAGTCCTGAACTCTGACCTCTGGATCATGTTTAATCTTTTGTATAGCTATTTAAATCAAGAAATGACAAATTAGTGCCTGTAGGCCAAATTCAGCCATCAACTTTTTTTCCTGTGACCTGTAACCTAAGAATTGTCTTTGTGTTTTAAAATTGTTTGAAAGAAGAAAAAGGGAGGGTTATAAGGGTTTAGGATTGCGGTAAAGAAGAATATACATCAGAGACTGAATGTTGCCCTCAAAGCCAAAACTACTCACTGGCCCTTGTTTCTCACCAACCTTTGGTTTAAAGCAATTAGAATTTTCAGTTCTCCCAAATACATGTGTCATATTCTACAAGTGGATAAATTGCTTATAGATTAAATAGTATAAGGAGACAAGTACAAGTTTATTATAGTGAAAAAAAAATCCACATAGTTTTTCTGTGAATATTTCGAAGATTCTTTGTATTTTTGAAGTTGGGCATATATTTGTATAATTCCACCAAAATTGATTAGCTTAGGGAATCTTTTTTTTTTTTTAATTTTTTATGTGGGCTATTCTGCCAAGAATTCAGCTTTCTAAATTGAAGTTGAATGAATTGAAGTTGAATGGACAAAATGTGGAATTAGTGATCCATTTCAAAGAAGTATGTGAATATAAAAGTAGACTTTGTTCTTCATGAATGTACTATACAGCAGGCACAATTTAGATCAATTGAAAAATATTAAAATATAATTTTTACTTTTGAAGATGTAGCTTATCTAAAGCTGTATTGCTTAAAAGTAAAAGAAAAATGTATTAAACTGATAATGTGTTGAGTAGAGCAGATACCAATGAATATATATTATTCACTGTTTTATTCAAAATTTATACTTACTTTTAGAACCATTAACTCTTCTTTCTATTATATTATTACTAATGTGCAAAATACTATGATTCTGAATGTAATGCTATGATTCTATCTTTTGGGTAAATATTGAAATACTTTTTAATGGAGGATTATTAAAATATCATAATTAGTGGGTCTCAAAATGGAAGCAATTCTGTCTTTTATCTCATGCATCATTGTTTTCCTTCCCTTACTAGATTTTTCTTCTACCACCATTTAAATAATGCTAGTGTTTCTTCCATCTTAAAAAAATAATAATACTTGTTCTCTTTGCCCTGTGGTTAATGCCTTATGTCTATTTACTGCTGTTCTCTCTGAAATAGTCTTCTATGCTTTCCGAGTTCAGTTCCTGTAACCAGTGCCACTCCACCACAACTGCTCTTGCTAATGACTCACATGAACCTAAGTCAAAGGGCCAGATCCAGTCCTCTGACTTGGCCCAGCAGCGGTAATGAGCTTCCCTTGTTCAGCTCTCAGATTATCTACTCCCCTGGTTTTTCCTTCTGCTTTTCTCACTGCCACTTTTTTTTCCCCCATGTCTTTTGCTATTGTCTTTTTGCCTCCCATATCTTTAAATTTTTAAATTCACATTCACTCCCTTGATGACCTCATTCAGTAGCATGACTTTAGAACATCCATTTGCTAATGAGTAGAAGAAGCCCCTTGTCCTCTTAGAATGTAAGATGGTAGACTGGATTCCTTGCCTTCCTCCCACCAAATTCTCCTCCCACAATTTCCTCTATTTAAATAAAGAGCCACCACAATCTTTTGATGAGCCTTGGTGTCATCCTTGATGTCCATCTTCCTTTCAGTCCACATAAGATAGTTTCTCACATCTCTGTTACCAAAAATTCTCTTGTGTCTATCTACCCTTAAAATAGATCTAAAATGCAATCACTGCTCACCATCTCTGTCTTTTCAACCTTGATCTGAGTCACCTTCATGTTTCTCCTGTATTATTGCAAGCCTACGGTAACTGACTTTGCTTCTTCCTTACTCCAGTCCAATCTTGATATAGCAGATAGAGTAATTACATTAAAATACAAGCTATATTAATGTCACTCCTTGAATGAATATCCTCCATTGACTTCTCAACCAGAGTAGAGCCATCTTCCATTCTTAAAAACAGCCTTCTACCTAAAATATTCTACCAGGCACTAAGCTCTGGGCCATTCCTGCACCTCAGCCACTCCTCTCCCCCGCCCACTTTACTCCAGTCATACTGGTGTCTTTGCTGCTCTTGGAAGGCGCTAGGCAAGTTCTTTGCTTTAGGGCCTTTGCACAGGCTGTTCCCTCTGACAATGACATTCTTTCTCTGTGCATTTGTATGGTTCCTTCCCTAGTCTCCTTGAGATTTCTACTCAAATGTCAATTTAATAAGCTTTTCTTGGGACCAGCAGTTGGTGTAATGGCTATGTTGCTGGACTCCCATGTAGTCAACTGCAGTTCAAGTCCTGGACCCGGTGGCTCACACCTGGCGCGTGTGCATGCGTGCCCAAGATCCTGAGAGGAGAATGGAGGAGAAGGGATTGTGGTGTGGCCATCCCCCTCGGGGGTGATTTTTTGCTTTCTTTCTCTCTCTCTCTCTCTCTCTCTCTCTTTCTCTCTCGTCTTTCTGGCAAGTACATACACCCTATAGCAAAAACCTCTCAATAATAATAATAAGCCTTTCTTTAGTCACTCAGTCTTAATTTGCAAACTTTCCCCAGTTTACCCCAATTCTCCTTTCAGTTTTCTGTTTCTTTTCATGTAAGACCTGTTACCATCTACTATCCTATACACTTTACTTACTTTTTCTGTTTGTTTTTTGCTTTCTTCCACTAGAATATAAAGACAGGGGTTTTTGTTCTCTTTACTCATTGCTCTGTCCTTAGCACATATGGGTACAGTGCTTAGCTCACGTTATACACTTAATTAATGTGGACTGACTGAATAAATAAATGCAGTTTTTTTTAAAAAAAATCCAATGCAGAAATTTGAAAAATAGTTCAGGGACTCTGAGAGACTCTAGATCATTTAATAAGCACTCACATCTTTCAGTAAGTGTTATGCATGGAATTAAAGGTATTAGATATATGTACTGATATTATAACATTTGTAGTACTTGCTGCTTTGAACAAATCCTTGGTTTTGACCACTTACTCTTCAATTTTATAAGTATTGAATACTGAAAAATGTATAACCTAAATATGATTACTATACTATTTTGAGTATACTATGATGTGCATATTAAAAGAATCTTGTCATTCATTTCATATAGTAGGATAGAATTTTTAAAAAATATTTTTAAAAGTTCAATTTACAGAAGAGTTACAAAGATAATGCAGAGACTACTGTACCCTTCAGTAGCCTTGTTTTATGTGTAAGTTCACAGTCTTCAAAAATCATGAAACAAATACCAGTTCAACCTACCTGTATAGCTACTATTAAGGTGATTTTTTTTTTTTTAATGTTTTGGTCATAGAATGTGACTGCTCGCTGGGGAGACAGAAGTGAAAATCACCCCCCAGGGGAGATGGCCATGCTGCAATCCCTTCTCTATTCTCTCCTGGGATTTTTGGGCACACACACACACATGTGCCTGGCATGAGTTTCAAGCCTCCAGGTCCTGGATAACTCCAACTGTGGTTGGTCATGTGAGAGTCCAGCACATTAACCACGACATCACCTGCTGGTCCCAAGGCGATTGCTTTTTAAAGGAATTTTTAAAAACAACTACTGTAAAACCAGCAAATAACTATTCTCATATTCGTATTTTAATTTTCTGTCTTCATTACATGCATAACAATTATTAAACATTTGTAGTCATAATATGGATTTTATTTTCTTAATTATGGCATTTTCCATGTTGTGTTATAGTCTCCATTATTGTCTTTTTAAGTGACTAATCATTGACCACTTTACTGATATTGTTATTAATAAACTATTTTCTTCCTGTTGATATCGTAAGGTTATTTAGTTTTTCTGTCACCAGTGATATGGTTGGTAATATAGTGCGTATGTTCTTATATTTACCAAAGTTATTTCCATAAGCTAAATTATCCAGACTAATGGGTCAAAGTATATGACAGTCTTTGATTGTAGGGTTATGTAGTCAGTTCTGACATAGCACTGACCATCTACATCTGAAAATCACCACGTATGCAGAGTTGAGCAATAAAAAATATCACAGGTGTTAGTGGGAAAATGGTGTATGAATTCAATAGCCAATAACTTTTTTATTGACTTTTTTGCCTTTTTTTTTTTTCAGAGACATTTTTGCTATAGGACACGTGTACTCGCCAGAAAGACAGAGAGAAATAGAAAGCGAGAAATCACCCCCCAGGGGCGATGGCTACGCCACAGTCCCTTCTCCATTCTCCTCTTGGGATCTTAGGCATGCACACCTATGCACCTGGCGTGAGTTTAAGCTATCGGATCCAGGATTCAAACTGCGGTTGGCTACATGGAAGTTCAGCGACATAGCCATTACACTAACTGCTCTTCCCACTTTTTTTGCTTTTTTAAAAGACCAGGGTCAGCCTAGCAATGTGGCCTGATGGTTAAGGAAGCCAGATCCTACAGAGCCAACCATGTTGTTTAAGTTCCAGATACGGCACCTTGAGAAATACACTGGGCACAGGTGCACACCTGCCCAAAATCCCAACAGGAGGGAGAGATAGAGGGGAAGGGATTGCAGCATGACCATTCTGTACGAGAAGTGTTTTCCCCTCTCCTTCTCTCTCTGTCTCTCCTCCTCTGTCTGACGAATGCATGTACCCTCTAGCAAAAAGAAAAAAGAAAGAAAGAAAATAGAGAGAGAAAGAAAAAGAGTCTTGCTGTATCACTGTTCTTCTACCTCTTCTACCACAGGTGCCTACTCCCATACCTGGCTTTTTCAGGCAAGGTCTCACTGTGTTGCCCAGGTCAACCCCAATTTGTGGTCCTTCTGCCTTAGTCTTCCCAGTCACTGCAACCACAGGCACATGCCACTACACCCAGCCTTCCAGTAGGATTGGGAATTTAATCTGGCCCTCCCATGCCACCCCAGCTGGCAGAGCACAACATGTTAGTAGCATGCTACTGTGACTGGGCCAGTGACACATTTTTAAAGATTGGAATCTAGGGCCAGCTCCATAGCATGGAGATTGAGTGCTGTGCCTAAGGAGCCAGATCTCATAAGGCTGACCATGGTTCAGATCTTGGCCCTGGTAGCTTGGTAAAACACACTAGGTACACACGCATGCATGACCAGAATCCTGATGGGGTGGGGAAATGGAGGAAAAAGGATTACAGTGTGAGAGCAGTCCTTGGTGGTCAAGGCCCTGGACTCCCACATGGGCGACCGTGGTTCAAGTCCTCAACATAGTGGCTCGCTCGCTCACTCGCTCGCTCTCTCTGGTTAAATTGAAGAAGAATAAGAAATAAAATTAAATGAATAATTCAAAAACAGGTTTGCAGTTTGACCATGCCCCATTGGGTGGTGGTTTCTTTTTCTTCTCTCTGGCAACTGTTTGTACTTTCTGGCAATAAAAGAAAACAAAACAAAATAGAACATAGTAACAATTGCAGAAAAGTTTTACATATGCTATAGAGTTAAGAAATATGTAGCTGTTATCATAAGTATGGCCCCCTATCTTGAGAAAAGCCTTAAGTTGCTTGTGGAAGTGGGTATGAGGTTATAGACAGTGAGCTATTGTAAAATGATTGAAGAAGGATTATTTTAAATCAGAGGGAAAGTTGTAACATCACATTTGGATGAGTGTGGCTTATAGCAGTTGCAGGAAATCAAGGTAGCTGGTAATTTCTCGGTATGCATTTTATTTATTCCTCTGTGACTTGCTTCTACTGGCTGCAGTTTTATGGCTTCACCAGGGTTTCTTGCAGGTAAAACCATCACACACAAGTATAGGTGATATTCTCTTTATACTCATAATGTTCTCTGGTATATTAATTACATTGAAACAAATTTGCATTGTTGAAATATATATTATGCAAAACAGGCTATACTAATTTATCCCACCATTTCACTGCAATTTCAATATTACGCTACATTTTTAAACCTTTACATGATATTTTTTTTCTGGAAAAGTATATGTGCATGTGTGTATATTTGTTTTAGTTTACTTCTTCCTAGAGAGAGAGAAACAGAGGCAGAGCAGCAGGCAACCTTGCAGTCGGATTGCCCAGGCTCACCCAGCCCAGATCGCAGGCATAGCACACCTAGCGTGCTCAGGTGTACTCTCCCAGGACACAGACTTGAGCCCTTTCCCATGTGGTCCACCTTGCCCAAACCTGACATGTTTCTAATCCGGTGTCTTCATAATCTAGTTGAGTGCAGTTTTGGAGACTGACTCCAACCACGATACACACTGGAAATGGTATTTGGAGCAACATTAACACATTGTTAACTGCGAAGACTGAAGAAAAAATGGAGGACAGGTTTTGAGTCTGGGACCTGGCAGCCTGAAAGTCACATAGGGCGTGTGTGTGTGTGTGTGTGTGTGTGTGTGTGTGTGTGTGCCTAAAATCCCAAGAGGAGAATAGAGGAAAAGTGACTGCAGCATGGCCATCCCCCGTAGGGGGTGATATCTCACTTTCTCTCTATTTCTCTGTCTCTCTGGCAAGTGCATGTGCCCTATGACAATTTTTTTTTTAAATGAATGAATGAATGAATGAACTGGAAATGTATATTGTGCCTAAGCGAAGCAGTGCCATGAATATCCAAATAAAGAGTTTAAAGTGGGCAGGCTCTGTGATGTGGTTAAATGAGCTGGATTCCATATGGCTGACTGCATGATTCAAGTCTTGGCCCAGTGGCCTGAAAAACATTCTGGGCATGTGTTCATTTTTCCCAGGACCCCTACGTGATGGAGAAATGGAAAAGGGATTGTAGTATGACCTTGCCCAGTTGAGAGATGCTTTCTCTCTCCCTCTCTTGTCTCTTTCTGGTGAGCACACACACTCTCTGGCAGACAAAATAGAGAGTTAAAGTTAGTGTGTTTGCTTTGTTACTAAGAGAGGTGAGAGATCACAACAGGTTGAAAGGCCAAGGAGAAGGCTGTAGAAAGAACATAAGCTAGAAATGGCGGGGTTGCCATCCAGTGAGGTGGTGGCAGCAAGATTGGGAAGGGAAGCATGGATGCGAGGGATGTTTGAGAGTAGCAATAGGATTTGACCTCCAATTCAATGTAGGGCAAGGGTGTACAATATTTGTCCAGAATTTTCCAAATTATTTTATTAGCCCAAGTGACCAAAGAATAGTGATCTTAGGGGAAAATACAGAGTGGATCAAGAAGAAGAGCTTTATGAATGGGAGGAGAGGGTATTTTTGAAATGTGAGTTTCCTTGCGAAGGAAGCAGCATTGGCTGAGCACTGAGAGAGTTCTGATTAATCACCGGAGGGGCCTGGGTAGCAGCTTGCTTCTCTGGCTTTCGGTTTCCTCCTCTGTAAGATGAAGTCTCTCCCAGCACTGTGCCCTTCGTTTCATTTGAACTTCGTTAGTATTTCCTCATGATTGTTTCGTAGTGACCTTTTATAAAGACTGTGGTTGATTATGAAACAAGAATAAAATGCTCAATCCCGAGTTATTATAGGAGATTAAACTTTCCTTGATACTTAAAATGCTTGACTTACACAGGAAGTGCCAAAACTGCTATTTCACTATCTTTCTCTGCCACAAGAAACTTTTGAAGATCAAAATTTAGATCAAGGAGAATTGGACATGTAAGTCCAAAGTTGGAAAAAAACATTCTCAAATTTTTCTTACTGCATGCTTTTGGGGTACTTATTTTTATTAGCTACTAGAAATTCCAGTAAATCTTTTGAAAAGAAAGTAACACAATGCACATGTAATAGTGGTAAATAAGATTTTGTATAATAAGTACAATCTATGAGTGGCATTATCATATAGAGAAAAATTATAGCCTTTGGAATTAGACAGCTTAGGTCCAAATATTGATTTTATTACTATACTAGCAGTGTACCCTTAGCAAACAAAAAGCTCAACTTTTTTTCTATATGAAATGGAAATAATGATACTAAGTTGCTTAATTGAATGAGAATTATAGAGAATTTTTTAAAGAATGAAGTACATGGCCTGATATTCAGAAAAGAGAAGCACGTATCTGTCACCAGGTAGGAAGTAGTTACTGTGGTTGTACCATGCATGCAGTAAATACTTTCCAGAGTCTTACCTTTTACTAATCTTTAGTTCTGTATTCTTTGCCTGTAGTTGGGAACTTGTGTGTGTATGTGGGGGGATCTCTACTAGTCAGTTTATTGACAACTTAAATAATTGATAAAACTAAAGAATTATTTTAATATTTATCTTAGGGTTTTAGCATATTCAGTTCTCAGGAGGAGTAATGATTATTTTAAAAGATAGAGTCCATCCATATAAATACCTGTCTTGTGCTGCTCTTAGGAGAACACTTGTTAGATTCAGACCACAGTCTAAATAAATCATTAGATGTATGTTTCTTAGGAGTTTCAGTTAGATAATACAAAATGTTCTGTGAAAGGAATTAGAAAAGCCAGTTTTCTTCTCCTAAAGATTATTGGTTATATTTTATTTTACAACAGTTTATTGCCATATTATATACAGGTTTGTGGGGTTTTTTTTGCTAATACGAGAACAAGAAGAACTACCTGGGGTATTTAATTGGACAGGGGTTCCTGTGACTCTCAACATCCTTTTTCGATTGTTTAATTGCGGGGGAGGGGTGTAAAGAAAGTAGATAGCTTTCATTGGCTTGAGTCACATTTTACAAAACAAATCTAGAAAGTTTTTTATTCATAAACATGGTTGAGGGTTGAAAGGTAGTGAAGGAATGGTGATTGTGTAACTTCAAAACCAAGAAGAAACAATGGATGAAAATGACTTTATTATTTATCAGAAGTTAATTATGAAAGGCAAAATACGAAAAGATGAAAAAAATAAGAAAATTTGAAAAGACTCTAGTACTTGAACACACTGTAGACAAGAGCTAAAAGATTTAAATGTGGACCTGCCTGTTACCTGGTGATTAAGGCAACTGGATCTCATGTAGGTATTCATGCAGTTGAGTTCCAGACTTGGGAGCTTGAAAAACACATTGGGCATGTGTGTGTGTATGCTCCAAATTTCAAAAGGAGGGAGAGATGGAGTTGAAGGGGTTGTGGCTTGACCATGCCCCATGAGGGATGCTTTCTTTCTTTCCCTCTCTCTCTCCAGTGAGTGCATGTGCCATCTGGTAAATTTTTTTAAAAAAAGATTTAAGTTCATGAGAAAAAATTTACTGAATATATATATTTTTAAAGCTCATAAAGAGGGACTAGCAGATGGCATAATGGTTACATCGCTAGACTCCCATGTAGTCAAGCGTATTTTGAGTCCCAGACCTGGTGGCTTAACTCAGGCTGGGCATGTGTGTACGTGTCCCCAAAATCCTGAGAGTAGAATGGAGGAGAAGGGATTGCGGCATGGCCATCCTTGGGGGGAGGTGCAGGGGAGGAGTGATTTCTCACTTCCTGTCTCTCTCTGTCTCTGGCAAGTGCATGCACTCTATAGCAAAACTCTCTAAAAAAGAAGAAATTCCATAAAGATGTAAATATTAGGGACCAGCAGGTGGTATGGTGGTTAAGGTGCTGGACATTCCCACATGGCCGACCATAGTTTGAGTTCCAGACCTGATGGCTTGCTTTCTCACTTACTCTCTCTCTCTCTCTCTCTCTCTCTCTCTGTCTCTGTTTCCCTCCCTGTTCAAATTAAAATAAATGAATGAATAAGTAAAATTAAATAAATAATTCTTTTTTAAAAAGATGTAAATATTAATGCTGGTTGGTATGCTATAAGAGAACCTATATTATACTGGAACAAATTTGAAGTGGAGTAGCACAGCTCAAATTTCAGATTGATGACTTTCATTCTAGTGCTATTAAAAACATATCACTTACTCTCTTTTATGTTGCATTCCTGAATTTTGTACCTGCCATGAACTCAGTAGGTGTTATGTGCTTATTATGATTTCTCAACTCGTACGATATACTATACCATTGTTCCTTAAAAGTATTTTTGACATTTCTTTTTTTTTCAGTTTCGTAACCTCTTGTTGCCTAAGTCATTTGTTCATTTATAATTGCTCTTTTGTATGGTTTGATTATCTTATTGTTACAAAGAGTAGGTTTTGTGTATTTGCAAAATTTGATTTTTGTTTCTTCTATGCAGCAGTTGAAAACTGTTCAGCTAGTCTACAGACACTTTATCATAAAACATGAAATTTGAATGAACAGTTTTATTCCAAGGACTACATGGTACATTTTGGAGACATTCTAAGTTATTGGTTATTAAACTCCATCTGTCAAAGTCACCTGGAAGGTTGATTAAAACAGGGATAGACAGACCCTGGCCCCATTGTTTCTGATTAGCAGATTTTTTATGAGACCCCAGAACATGCAAAACAATTCCTAAGTTACTAAGTGGGGTTGATGCCCTTGTTCTGGGGCCCACATTTTGAGAACCACTGCACTTAGCTAGTAACAGAATAAGCTTTAAGTTTTATACCCCATCCAAATAATTAATATTTGAATAACATGCATTAAGGGTAATTTTGTGATTCTTTGTTACCCAGTTATACTATAGAGGAAAAACAATGACCTCATCTGAGGTAGTTGAAACTAATTTCCTCATAAATACCAGAGTCATTCCTTTTGTACATAAGAGAAATTGGTTATGTAAAAAGTTAGGATGACTTTCTCTTCCATTTCTTTCATAAAAAATAGCACTATTTCTGAGGCTAGTATGTAAAAAAAACATATTATTTCTAAAAATAAGGGTCTTTCTTTTGTTAGTTATCTGCTAGATCTGACAAAATAGAATTAGCATTGTATAGAATTTTGCTTATACTACTTTTTAAAAAGATGCCTGATGTTGTGGATTTTAAGGATTGTTTAATAGTATGTCATTTATATTACAACTCAGCTATGCTTTCCTAAAACGTACATTAAATGTTTGAAAGAAATACTTAAAAATGAGATACTTAACATCTCTTATGCTTTTGCTTTAAATAAAGACAGATTGATAGTGCTAATAATACAATAAAACTCATGTCTTTGCAGATTTTTTTTTAATTTTATCAAATAACAAAAACATTTTCATATAAGTGCAGAAAATATGAAGGGCAAATAGCTGCTGAAAACTCATACTGCCTTTAAGTACGTGTTGACTGAACAGACTAGTCTATATTACTAAGTCAAATTTCCCCTGAATTATAAAAGATTCAGTATCTTATCCTTATTATCCTTTTGTTCATTTGAAAATAGTAAACCATATTTTTAAAAAATCAACAACAATGTACTTGAAGCAGCAGATGCATTTATGATTGCAGTTATATTTGTAGGTTTTATCTTAATCACTGCTTCTCTGATTGCTGAGTATCCTTCCTTTTCCACAGGTTTTTATTTCTTACTATTTTTTAAAGAATTATTTCATTTAACCTTATTTATTTATTTTAATTTGACCAGAGAGGGACAGAGTGAGAGAGAGAAAGAAGGAAAGTGAGAAAGCAAGCCAGCAGGTCTGGGACTTGAACCATGGTTGGCCATGTGAGAGTTCAGCACCCTTAACCACCATCCCATCTGCTGGCCCCTATTTTTTACTCTTCTTAACATCTGTGTTCCATTACAGTGATTCTTTTTCTCATTTTTTTAATAAAGAATAAATGGTTCATTATTTGTTTATAATAAATACAGGTTTCTGTTTATCTGCCTTTATACTTTTGTTGTGTACTTTATAAGTATACTTCATACTTGCCTGTACACAGTTGCCAAGTTACCCAGTTTCTGGCCTTGAAATCATTTAAACATATTTCATTAACTGCCTTTGATATCCCAATTACAAGTGAATATATACTGCCTATGATTTGTTTTACCCTTACTGGGAAAATATGTGATCATATTGTAACGCTGCCTTTCACATATTAATTTCTTTATGTTCGTATAGCTTTTTAGCAAGTTAATTGTTTTATGCCTTTATTACATCCTATTTTTATCCTGTAAAGACTAGGTTACAATTAAAATAACTCAGGGATTGTTGGGAGATACTATGTTAGACTGTGGGCCTTGTCTTTTGGGTTGTTCAAACCGCAGTTCTTTTGCTTTTACAATGTGAAGATAATAGCAGGATCAGAGAGTTAATGTGGCATCCGCCAGTTAGACACGTGCTGGCTGAGATGGGCAAAGGAAGCGATGAGTGATGTAGAGGAAGTAAGTATGGGCAGGGGTACGACCTGGTAAGAGGGTGACACCCTGTCAGGTC
>NW_006160094.1:684580-704580 GCF_000334495.1 Tupaia belangeri chinensis
AAAGAGCAGGTCTGCTTCATGGGCGTGTGACTCGTGCCGTCACGCAGGCCCCAGCTCTCTGAAGGACCCTGTACGGTTTAATGCTCTGCTCTTGCCATCTTGAAATTCTTGATAATTTTCAAATGTGAAGCCCTGAGGTTTTGTTTTCTACTGGGTTCCACAAATTACGTAGCTACCCTGCAGTGGAGAAGTAACGAGGTAACGGAGCAGAGATTCCTTCTGTCTCCTTGTTTCCTTGTTCCTTTTCTCAGTGTAGTTGGAGTGGAAATTGTTCTGTTTTTGTTTTACAACAACTTATAGACATTGAAAAACTTAAAAGATTAACCTAATGGGGAATAATTGTGTGTATCCATGTATTCAATACTTCAGCAAGAACTGGGAATAGTGGAGGAGCCGCCTGTTAAAATGGTTTATAAAAGTTTGGAGATTGTCAAACTTCCTCTAGAGACTTTGCAAAGTCAGAGTGTGATACACGTAGTTTGAGAAGTAAAAATGATTGGAATTACAGCATTGTATTCCTGAGTTGCACACCACATGCTCATGCAGTCATGCCTTTATATTCAATGTAGTGTGTTACTATTTTGTGGTTATTTCTTCCTAATACTATTTCTAAAGTGGTGTTTCTTAACTGTTTCTCGCTAGGGTACATGTGCTTGCCAAAGAGAGAGAAAGTGAGACAGTATGCTTCCCCAACCCTAAGAGGATGACCGCGCTACAGTTCCTTCTCCATTCTCCTCTTGGGATTTTAGGGATGCACACACACCCGTGCCTGGTGTGGTTTTCAAGCCACTGGGTCCAGGACTCAAACCATAGAGTTGGCCATTTAGGATCTAGCCGCCTTAACCACCATGCCACTTGGCTGGCCCATTTGTTGCCTGTATAATGCTTATAAATGATATTTTAAAAAGGTTTTAAAACTTGAAATTTAGCAATTCAAATATTATGGTTTTAAAAAACTCACTCAATTTCCTAATTTTATTTGCTAGCTACATGGCACTCATCTATTTGACATGAAAGGCATCATATGTATCATTCATAGGTTCTTTTTCCAGGTTTCTTCCTTGCTGAAGTTTTGCTAATTTTGTTTACTGAACAACCAAGCTAAAGCCAAACTTAACCTTTTTCAAATGTGAAGTAACTTTTATTCTAATAAACTCTGGAATAATGAGTGGGAGAGAGGATTGCTTGTGTTTTTAAGAATCCTTATAGACAAACAAACAAACAAAAAGAATCCTTGTAAACATAAGTGAGCCAATATAAGATTATTGTGTAAAACGTTATAATTCTATTTCACAAATCAGGCCAGAATTTATTCTGTTTGAATTACATGATGTAGCATAAGAGGCTGCTTTCTTTTAGGAGCAAAATTGTGAAAAAAGAGATAGGGAAAAATACTAACAGCACTGCAAGTTTCTCTGCAGATTTAGTGTGTGTGTGTATGTGTGTGTGTGTGTGTGTGTGTGTGTGTATGTGCCCACACACATACACTAGGAGACATTTTAAACTAGATAAGGAAGGAGTGCCTGGTTCTTTCTTTTTATTCTAAGATGACTTCATTTGTGAAATTTCTATATTAAAGTTGATAACATACATTTCTTTAAAACTCCTTTTCATGGAATTTAAAGATTTGCTAGTTGTTAAAGATCTTCTTGGCTTTAGTCCAAATAGAGCCTTTTAGAAAGTCTCTCATGGGTTTGTAAAGAATTCAAAGAGAGATATCAGGGGCTGACTCCTTGGCCTGGTATTTAAGGCAGTCAACTCCCAGCCCCTGGTATCTTGAAAAACATGCCTGGCACATGTGTGAGTGCCCCAAATCCCAACAGAATGGAGAAGCAGAGGAGAGGGATTCCATGGCAGTGCCCCATGATGGGGAGGAGGTTTCCTTCTCCTCCTCTCTCTGTCTGTCCTGTTTTCTCTTTGACAAGTGCATATACTCTCCAGCAAAATGAAGGGAGAGGGACCAGCAGCACACCAAAGGGATTTTTTTGCTTCGTTTTGTTTTTAATTTGCTAGAGGGCTGTGTGCACTCCCTGGGCAGAAAGAGAACCCTCCATGAAGGGTGGTCACATCACAATCCATTCTCTTTTTGGGATTTTGAGCACACACACACACACACACACACACACACACACACGCCTGGTGTGCTCATCAAGCTGCTGGATCTAGGACTTGAACTGTAGAGTCAGCTGTGTGAGATCCAGATGCCCTAACTACCACACCACCAGCTGATCCAAACTGAGGGCTTAAGCAAGAAGTATTGCTCTCAGCCCAGAGGAGGTGTTGAAACTCTCCTGTATTCTGAAAGTTTAACTGAGAGTGAACCCCAACCTGAAGTCAGCTGACTCACTCTGCAGTTTTCTCCTGTTGCCAAATGACACTTTTTATCTTGATTGCCAGAGGGTGTATAGTAAAGAGTGGGAAAGCGACTACTAGAGAATGGGAATAGTAAAGGGCAGAGACAGAGAGAAGAGAGGAAAGAACCTCCAGTGGGACGTGTTCATGCTTCAACCCTGTCTCCTCGATCTCTCTCACCCCGTTGGGAACTGGGGCAAGAATGCACAGGCCCCAGTGTGCTTCTCAAATCTCTAAGGCCAGCACTCCAACTGCACCGACTTAACCTCTATGCTGTAGGCTGGCTGTGACTTTTTAAAGATTCATTTATTCAGGAACTCTTAAATGCCATAGAATCTAAATTATGAACAAATATTGTTTTAGTTCTTAATTTTATCCAGAATTATAGGATTATATATGGAGGCAGTACAGAAAATAACCTACCTTAGAAGCATTGTTTCTGCATCTAGTTTGCCTGACATTATATAAAGTAGTAACTGTATGTAAAAATGAAGTTAAATAAATATAATGTCCCTTCACCAAATGCTTAAAACAGATACCATTAATATAAACACAGCAAAGGTCTGTAAGCAACTGTGCAAGTAAATGAATCAGACTATATTGGGAAAGTAGGAAGTGCTTCTGGTACTTTGTAAGTAGTAAGACCCATCTGGAATAGTCTAGCAACTATAGTTGCTTATGTGCTTTGTAACACTAGAACCTGTTCCTCTTTATCTGTGGTTTTTAGCCCATTAACCTGTATTTCTCTAGTTCCCTCTGCCCTCTACTGTCCCTATTCTCCAGTACTCACTTACCCACTCTTTACTATGAGATCATCTTTTTTATGCATGAGAGCATGTGGTGTTTCTCTTTTAGTGCCCGACTTATTTTACTTAACATAATGTATTACAGACTCCTTCATGTTGCCCCAAATGACAGGATTTCGTGCTTTTTAATGGTTGAATATTATTCTCTTGTGTATCTGTGTGTACATAGGTACTTACAAACATACGTGTACATACTTCATTTTCTTCTTTGTTTGACCATTGACTGACACAGGTTGACGCCTTATTTGTGGCTAGTACTACAGTAAACTTTGGAGTGCAAGTATCTTTACAACATAGTACCTTCCTTTCCTTGGGATATGTGCCTAATAGTGGGGTTGCTGGATCATGGAGAAATTCTGTTTTTAGTTATTTTGAGGCGCCTCATACTGTTATCCATAATGGCTATATTATTGGGTTGTCAGAAAAGTCATGACATATTTTTCTGTGTTTTTCTGTGCAAAAATGTGTCATGATTTTTCCAGTAACCCAGTAATTTACACTCCTACCAATAGTGTAAAAGAGTGCCCCTTTATCTACATCTTTGTTCATATTTGTTGTTAGTTTATTATTATTTTACTAATATTATTTTTTTAAAATAGTCATTCTAACTGGGGTGATATGTTATTATGATTTTGATTTGCATTTCTCTAATGGATCATTTTTTCACGTTTTTTGAGCATTTTTATGTCTGTTTGGATCTGTCTATTCAAGTTATTTTGTCTTATTTTACTGCTGAATTGAATCAAACAACTCATATATTCCAGTAATTATCAAAAAATTGAAATGGAAAAAACCCTCCTAAATTCATTCTCTGAGACCAGCATTACCTTCATACCACAGCCACACAAGGACACAACAAATGAAAGATAAAACTGCAGACCAATGTCCCTGATGAACATAGACATAGAAGTCTTCAACAGAATGTTAGCAAACTGATTTTTTTATTATTATTAAAGAGAGATTTTTGCTATAGGGCAGATGCACTTGCTGGGGGAAGAGAGAGAGAGCGCAAAAAATCATCCTCCCAGGCGGATGACTACACCACAACCCTTCTCAATTCTCTTCTTGGGATTTTGTGCACACACACAGACATGCCCAGTGTGAGTTTCAAACCACCAAGTCTGGGACTCAAACTGTGGTCAGCCATGTAGGAGTCCAGCATTGTAACCATTACACCATCTGCTGGTCCCAACAAACTGATTCTAACAGCAGATGAAAAAGATTGTACAAATGGAGGGAACCAGCAGTTAGCGTAATGGCTATGTCGCTGGACTCCCACGTAGTCGACCGCGGTTCGTGTCCCGGACCCGGTGGCTTAAAACTCACGCCGGGCGCATGTGCGTGCGTGCCCAAGATCCCGAGAGGAGAATGGAGGAGAAGGGATTGCGGCGTGACCATCCCCCCTGGGGGGTGATTTCTCGCTTTCTGCCTCTATGTCTCTCTCTGTCTGTCTGGTGAGCGCATGCGCCCTACAGTGAAAATCTCTCCAAAAAAAAACAAAAAAGATTGTACAAATGGGATTTATGATCAAATGGGATTTATTCCAGGCATGTAGGGATGGTTCAACATGTGTAAATCTAGTAATGTATTACACCATATCAACACATGAAGAACAAAAGCCATATGATCATCTCAGTTGATGCAGAGAAAACATTTGGTGAAATTCAGCATCTCTTTATGATAGAAACACTCAGCAGATTAGGTACACACATCAGCACAATAAAGGCCGTGTATAGTAAACCCACAGCTAACACCAAACTGCATGGGGAAAAGTTGAAACATTTTTCACTGAGAACCAGAACAACACAAGGATGCCCATGTTCAGCACTCACACGGCCCTGGAAGCCCTAAGCCTTTCCTCTGGATGGGACATCTGAGCAGTAGAAAATTGTGTCATCTGTGACTTCTCTTTTTCTTTTACTCTTTTAAATCCTGAATGTAGTCTTTTCTGCAAATTCCTTTATTTTTCTACACTTCAGATGTTCCACGTGTAGCATGGGGTTAAGAAAAACTAATATTGTCATTTTCAGAAGTAGGTGAGCTGATGCTTGAAACCACCCCGCACTGTACATGGTGCATGATAGTTGAACTTCATCAGTTCTGGTTATTGGTTTCTCCTTTCTTCTCAACTGGTGGTATTAACTCTACTGAAATAGTGGAAATTTAGAGAAAAAAATTAAATGTGCTGTTGCCCAAGTTTTAGTGTATATTTATATAGTCAGTTATGTTTTCATGTGATAGGTTGTCAAATATTTCTCTTTACCTGCTTTCTTATTTTAAATGATTAATTGGAGCATAATAAAAGATAGCATAATTGTTCTGTAAAAAACCAGTATAGCATAGTTATCTTTAAAATAACTTTGAAAATTAGCAAGGGGGCTGCTACATGAGACTGGTTATATTTAGTTCACATTTCTACCTGTAATAATGCATTCCAGAGTATCTGACCGTGATAGCCCTGTCCTGTGTAGAAATTTTTTGGAAGTGTGAAAAATTAACTTTTATTTTTGCATAAATAGCATGATAGGTTCTTACTCGACGTGTTCTTTGAAAAATGAATTAAACTGTATAACATCACTGGTTAACCTAAGGTAAAAATATGAGCCACTCAAATATCCTTGAATAAATGTGCATACAATATTTTGTGAGAACATTTGCTTACATTTTTTACTTGATTTAATGGACAGTTGTGTATTTTTCTTTAAAATCTGCAAACATGTGGCATCAGCAGATGGCATAATGGTATGTCACAGGACTTCCACACATTCGACTGTGGTTTGAGTCGCAGAGCCAATGGCTTAAAACTCATGCTGGGCACGTGTGTGTGTGTGTGTGTGTGTGTATGTGTGTGCATGCGTGCCCAAGATCCTGAGAGGAGAATGGAGGAGAAGGGATTGTAATGTGGCCATCCCCCCCCCCCGGGGGGGGGTGTTTTCCTGTTTTTTCTTCCTTCCTGATGAGCGCATGCACCCTATAGCAAAAAACTGGGGGTGATTTCTCGCTTTCTGTCTCTCTGTCTCTCCAGCAAGCACAAACACCTTATAGCAAAAAATCTCTCTTAAAAAATATTCTCATGGGACCAGCAGTTAGCGTAATAGCTATGTCGATGGACTCCCATGTAGTCAACTGCTGTTTGAGTCCCGGATCCGGTGGCTTAAAACTCACGCTGGGCACGTGTTTGTGCGTGCCTAAGATCCCAAGAGGAGAATGGAGGAGAAGGGATTGCGGTGTGGCCATCCCCCATGGGGGGAGGTGATTTCTCACTTTCTGTCTCTCTCTCTCTGTCTGTCTGGTGAGCGCATGTGCCCTATGGCAAAACCCTCTCAAAAAAAAAAAAATTCTCACTATTACATAAACTAAACAAAACAAAAACCACAACCAACCCCAAAGTGAAACTATACGGATCATGTTACTTTTATCACAGAGCACTACTGAGTCATTGAGTAAAGCTCTTTTTTATGAAACCTATCTCTTGGATACTTTATACTGTTCTGTTAAAACCTTCACCTGTCATAACCAGTCTCCCTCTGGCTTTCAAGATCCCTCAGCAAAGTAAAATTAAGTCTTCACTTTATTTTAAATAATCATTGTCACCTTTTGATATATTATGTAAAGAGCACAACTCTGGAAGAATGTAAAGGCACTGTTTATAATTTGTAAAGTCTAACCTTTGTTGAAATATTGTAACTGAAACATAACAAAATGAGATCAGCTTCATTTAAACAAGATTATTGATAACCAAGAATCATAAATTTAATTCAACCCAGTTTCGTCAGTTGTACATTGATTCTCATTCCAAAGCATTTCACAGTCTACTTTGCCTACCCTGACAGAGACAGAGAAAAAGTGAGAAAGCAAGCCATCAGGTCTGGGACTCAAACCGTGGTCAGCTGCGTGGGAGTGTCCAGCGCCTTAACCGTCATGCCACCCGCTGGTCTCAACATCTTTACCTTTTAAAGAATAATCTAGAAACATTAATATTGATTGATTAGGGACCAGCAGTTAGTGTAATGGCTATGTCGCTGGATTCCTATGATGTAGTCGACTGTGGTTCGAGTCCCGGACCCAGTGGCTTAAACTCACACTGGGCGCATGTGTGTACATGCCCAAGATACCGAGAAGAGAATGGAGGAGAAGGGATTGCAGCATAGCCATCTCCTCTGGGGGGTGATTTCTCACTTTCGGTCTCTCTGTCTGTCTCTGTCTCTCTGGAGAGTGCACACGCCCTATAGCAAAAAAAAAAATTGATTGGTTAGTCTTATTTCATAACCCTTTATAGATGATTCTTAGCAACAAGTGTTAATTTATTATTCATTGTGAATTACAAAAAGTTATTTAGAGTTTCCTAGTGTCTTAAGATCTACCCAGTTTGGGGACCAGCAGTTGATGTAATGGCTATGTTGCTGGACTCCCATGTAATTGACCATGGTTTGAGTCCCAGATCCAGTGATTTTAAACTCTTGCTAGGCATGTGTGCATGTGTACCAGGATCCCAAAGAGGAGAGTAGAGGAGAAGGGATTGTGGCATGGCCATCCCCCCTCCCCCAGGGGGTGATTTCTGGCTTTCTGTCTCTCTCTTCTCTGTCTCTCTCTCTGTCTTTCTGGTGAGCACATATGCCCTATAGCAAAAATGTCTTTAAAAACAAAAAATAAAAGACCTACCTAGTTTGACATTCTGAAATTTTAGAGGGCTTCTAAAAAACATGGTATATGTTTTTTTTTGTTGTTGTTGTTTTGTTTTGTTTCTGCAGAGCAAGAGACAGAAATAGCAAGAGAGAAGGCACCCCCTGAGGGGGCCTAGTCACACTGCAGTCCTTTTTTCAGTCCTGCTGGACAAGATTTAAATCATGGTCTGTTGTGTGGGTTCTAGCCCTCTCTGCACAGTGCTTAACTGTTACACTCTGAGGCCAATCCAGGGATATCTAAATGTGAACTGAGGCTGGAATTAGTTGTAATCCTAGATGTAAATGCTAATGTCTTATTGGTCTTCTTATCATTGCTGGTATAAAAATGATTGGAACCTTTGAACTAATTTTCTTATACCCTGTGTAGATGTATGATTATCTGAGAAGTGATTGGGTTTTTTTAGATTTAAAATATGAAGTTGTTTACTATTAATATAATGCCAAGGCTAACTTGACTAATTATTTTTGTTACTTTTAACTGGTTATAGTTTAATACTTTTTATCATTGAGAAAGAAGAAAGATAATGTAATTCTAAGTATATTTACAAGTGAGCTCTTAATCTTTTTATCTTTTTGTGTTGTAGACATCTAACCCAAAATTGGTATAATTAAATGGTATGCATTTGCATGTAATATAATATTGTGAAATAGAATATTAAACTCTTTCTTTCTCTCAGATGATGGTGTGGTGATGTGTATTTTCCAGTCTTAGCATAAGCTTACAGTTATCTACATAAAGGTGATTATAGTGGCAGATAAGAAATTTGAAATGGTGAATTTAAAAATCTCTAGTTAACTCTTTAGTTAATTTTCTTACAAGATATTGAAGGAAGTTAAAAATACGCCACTTGACTAAAGATACCAAAGCACCTTATAAACTAGAAGGTGTTACAAATGTGTCTGTCTTGTTTTTAAGGCACGAGAGAGAAAACCAGAAGTACAAAGGAAGAATTAACTCAGTTGCACATTTTATAGTTAATCCCAAACCTCATCCACACGGGCACATATTTATCAAATAAAATACTTCTATCGAAAGAACGTGTTCTTGTTTGTACCGTAACTGTGCTCCTTTCTCCATATTTGTATTTGCGGCATTGCCATGATTAATGACATCAGTTTCAGCACGTGCATGGGCGGTTATTTACAAACCCATTACTGTCCAGCTCTCCAGCTGCTACCCTTGCCCTGGCTCTCATCTTGTTACACCTGGTTTAGAATATCAGCTGCCACCCTGGAATCCATCCTCAGCCTTGCACTGTCAAATATGTTTTGTCATGAGTTTATTTGTTCAGTATACATTTGAGGACCTACCATGTGCCGAGTGTTTGTTTAAGAAATGCTTTAATATTTTCCATATCCACATTATTAGGAGTTACAGTCCCCAGCTGGTTACCAAATCACAGCTAAACCCAGCCATGATTTAGTTTCCCAAATCTTACTCTTCCTACAGTCTCCTTACAGTAACATTTGTTCTTTTCAGTCTCTTCACAGTAACATTTGTGTCTGTTCTTACTTCTTGATACGTCATCTGTCTTCTGCAAAGATGTGTTCCTGCTCCTCCCTTAAAAAATTTAAAACCCAGCTAAAACTGCCTTGTGAGGTTTGAGGTTCAGATTGGCTAAGCCATTGGATCTGAATCATTCTTTTATTCTGGCTGCTGAAATGATCATCAGGAAATTGAATAGTCTAGTTACTTAGTGGCTTAGCTCATATTATAATGTACTGCTGTTAACAATGCTGAGCACTCTTCAGTAAAATTCACATCATAAGAAAATATATTGTAATGTATTTCTTTAATGTCTTACTTAGAAACTTAGGTGTGCAGAATATAGACATTTCTAATTGTTACCATCTGTTTCATGCTGATGCTTTGTTTATCTGAAGTTATTTTAAGTATTTTATGTTTTACACTTAACTAGTCAGAAAGTGTCTTTATTCCCCACTCTGAACACCTATTGTGGCACTTTGCATATAATAGATTTTTCATAAAGTGCTTGATTCATTTAATCAAAAAGTATTTACTGAGCATCTGCTGAACTCCAAGCACTTTGCTGGAGTTCAGGTCCACCACGAGAAGACGGTCTGTGCCGTCACCTGCTGCCAGGCTGGTGCAGGAGGCGGACAGGTGCACAGGCAACCTGATCTAGCACAGGTCTTTTCAGATGCATTGTATTGGGGACCTAGTCTGTTCTGGGGTTATCAAGCAAACTTCTGCAGTAGAAGCAGTGTCAGCAACAAGGAGGGAATTAAGTCCCTGATAACCTCTTTCAGTCCCCTAAATTTTACGAAATAGACTTTATAATCAAAGTAAGAATCTATGTTTGCTATGCAAGCACAGCTATAAGGCACATCTCCAACACGCCCTTCCTCCACAGTGTCGTCCCTACACTGTCACTTATGAAAATTCTAGAGACACCTCTGAGAGAAAAGGATGGCTAAAATGAGGCAAATAAAAGTCACCTGAAGAGGACAAGGAGCAGAAGAATTCCTGGCAGTGACAACATGAACAAAAACCCAGTGTCTGTCTGTCTTTCTCTTTCTTTCTTCATTTTCTTCCTTCCTTTCTTTTTTTTCTTTCTTTTCTTTTTTTCTTTTCTCTCTCTCTCTCTCTGTCTATCTATCTAGTCTCTCTCTCTTTTCTTCCTTTTCCTTGTCTTCCTTTCTTTTACTTTTCTTTTTTCCCTCTTTCTGTCTGTCTGTCTTTTTCTTTCTTTCAATAAAACAAGGTGAATTGGGAAAGTAGTTTTCCAAAGCCAGAGTGCAGATTGGTTGGGAGGGGTGGGTGAGGAGAAATGTAGGCATGGTCATAGATGAGCTGTAGAAATAATGATCATGAACACTTTTAAATCAGCAATTTTGAAACCCTTGTTTTTTAGCAATCGAATGCTTAAGAATTTACAAAATAGCTCAGTATATTTTTTAAAAGTTTTTGCCATAGGGCATGTGTGCTCTCAGGAGAAAGACACAGACACTGAGAGAGAAGGTGATAGAACATCCCCCAGGGGTGATGACCATGTTTTCAGTATCTTCTCCTCCATTCACCTTTGGGATCTTGGGCATACAGGCACACACACCCAATGTGATTTTCAAGCCACTGGATCCAGGACTTGAACCGTGATTGACCATATGGAAATCCAGTGCTTTAACCACTACACCATCTGCTGGCTTCATCTCATTTATTTATTTATTTATTTATTTATTTATTTATTTATTTCTGAGAGAGAGATGTTTGCTATGGGGTGTGTGCACTCACTGGAATAACAGGGAGATAGAGACAGAAAGCAAGAAATCACCCTCCAGGAGGGATGGCCACGCCTCAATCCCTTCTCCTCTATTCTCAGCTCAGGATTTTGGGCACGCACAGACATGCACCCAGCATGATTTTCATATTGCTAGGTCCAGGACTAGAACCATGGTTGACTGTGTGGGAGTACAGTGCCTTAACCATTCCGCCATCTGCTGGCTTCAGCTCCATATTTTTTTAAAAAAAGGTAAAACCAGAATATTTTGGTGTGGGTGTTCAGTGTCTTTTGTTGCGTTTTATGGTAGGATGGTAGTGGGCAAGGATGAAGGTAGTGGCTATGGCTGCTTGACTCTGTATTCCACTGAGGATAGAACTTAGGTTCTACAGTGACATATTGTTACTAAGTCGGCATCTGTTTTTCTGACTGGTGGTAGTAATAACTTTTATTATTTGTGTTGAGTAGACTTCTAGGCCCTTATTTTTATTTATTCAAGAAAATGTATGTATTGTTAGAACTAGAGTTATTATTAGTATGGTTATGTTTTGGAGAGTTTTTGCTATAGGGGCATGTGCGCTTTGCCAGAAAGACAGAGACAGAGAGACAGAGAGCAAGAAATCACCCCCCAGAGGGGATGGCCACACCACAATCCCTTCTCCTCCATTCTCCTTTTGGGATCTTGGGCACGCATATACATGCACCCAGCCTGAGTTTAAGCCACCGGGTCCGGGACTCAAACTGTGTTCGACTACATGGGAGTCCAGCAGCAGCAACATAGCCATTACGCCAACTGCTGGTCCCAGAACTGGGGTTATTTCTCTGAGCAAAACAGACACAACTCTAACCTCATGAAGCTTCCAATATAATGGAGGAAATGGATATTAAAAGATAACCACATGAGGGGTAGTTGGTGGCGTGGTGTTTAAAGCACTTGATTCCCACATTGCTTCAGTCCCAGACTTTGCAGCTAGAAGATTATACCAGCATGTCACATGTGTGGATGTTCCCAAAATCCTAAGAGGAGAATGGAAGAGAGGGGACTGCAGCATAGCCATCCCTCCAGGGGGTGATTTCTCACTTTCCCTCTCTTCAGTGAGCACACATCCACTATGGCAAAAACCTATAACAACCAAGTAATCACATGTTATTGCTACAAACTGTTTGCAAACTGTGTCTCAGCTAAGGTAATGATAACCAGAATATATAGAGAACTCACACACACATCAGTCCAATTAAAAGATGGGCAAATAAGATGAAAAAACAACTCCCAAAGGAAGGCAGATGAACAGCCAAAAAGCATATAAAAAATATTCAGTGTCTTATCATAAGGAAAGTACAAATCAAAACCACAATGAGAAACCACTTAACCCCAGTCAGAATGACGAAGATTAAAAAAATAAAGAATGGTAAGTGCTGGCGAGGCTGTGGTGAAGATAACTGCTGGTGGAAATACAGATTAGTACAGCCACTATGGAGAACACATGGAGGTTCCTCAGAAACCTACACATAGAACTTCCATAAGAGCCACGAATTCCACTCTTTGGTATCTACCTAAAGGATAGAAAAACCCTCAATTGAAAAAATACTTGCACATCCATGTTAATTGCAACATTATTCACAATTGCTAGGACATGGAATAAACTCAAATATCCAAGAACAGATGAGTGGCTTATAAAAATGCGGTCCACATACTCTATGGAATACAACTCAGCACAAAAAACGATGAGACCCTGACATTTGATATGAAGTGGATACATGTGGAAAATTTAATGCTAAGTGAAGTAAGCCAGACTATGAAAGACAGTATTAGTATTCTCTGCTTAATATATCCCGAATGTGTGCACTCTATAGCAGAAACTAGAATGTTGGAAGCTATAAAAGCAGGGAGGCCAACTGTAGATACTAGAGATGGTAGAGAAGGGCGTGTGTAATAGGAGGTGGGAAGGATCTAGGGAAGAACAAAACATGTAATAGACAAAAATGAGAAGTTATCTGTTAAAGATAATGTATATGACAATGTCTTTGACTTGACCATTATGCACTGTATTCAGGCTAGGAAAAACCATGGTGTATACTGTGAAGATGTACAGTGATAAAATGTAAATAAAAAATAAATAAAATGATAACTAAAAGCCGTGTGATCAAATGCTGTGCAGATGGGATAATTGATATTGAGAAATCTTTAAAGAAGTAACATTTAAATAGAGATTTCAGCTGCATCTGAAGAATGAGTATATGGTTGGCAAAGACAGATGTCCCAAGCAGGAGGTGTAACCTGCATGAATTCTCTAAGGTGGTAACATGAGTGGCAGGGGATGAGCCAGAGAGGGAGGTGGACATTACAGAGCCAAATTAAGGATTTTGGATTTTGTTTTCAATGTAATGAAAAACTATTAAAAGTTTTGAACAGGGGAATGATTAGCTTTACTAAAATATATGATGATTGGGCCAGCAGGTGGCATGGAGATTAAAGAAGTTGGATCCCTTATGACTTACTTTTGCAGTTCTAGTCCTGAACTCCATGGCTCAAAAATTATGCTGAGCACATGTGCATACTTGCCCAAACTCCCATGCAGATATAATAGAGGAGAGAGGATTGCACCATGGCCATCCTTTGGGGATGATTTCTGACTCTTCCCTTTCTCTCTCTATCTCTGTCTCTCTCCAATGAAAATGTACACCATATATCAAACAAACAAAAAAAAGTTTAAACGTATCCCCCAAAGTTCACATGTTCAAGACTCGGCCCCAGTTCAGCTCATGATTCTGCTCCCTGAATGGGCTAATGTTGTTTCATCTCAGTAATAGATTCATTAATCTCATCCTGAGAATGGCCTTGTTGTGAAAGTGAATTTGACCCCTCTTGCTCTCTTATTCTCCTGTCCTCTGGCCCTTTTGCCTTTCACCATGGGATTACAGAGCATGAACACCCTCACTAGTTGCTGGTATCATCATATTAGACTTCCCAGTTTCCAAAACTGTGAGAAATAAATTTCCTTATAAATTACCCAGTCTGTGGTACTCTGTTACTGAGCACAGAATGACCCAAGACAAAAGTAATTCCGGCTAGTGTATAGAGATCAGCTGAGAGTACAGCTGGGATGGATTCAGGGACATCAGTCAGGAGGCTGCTGTGGGAGCCCTACCCTAGCATCTGGCACAGTACGTGCTCGTAGATGTTTCTGAATTAGCTGAAAGATGACTGTGTCATTACCTCTGCTGTAGCATCTCAAATTATTAGTACTTTAACCATGAATTAAATTGGATATTTTTGAAAGAGTCACAGAAAGTAGTGCTGATTTGTACTACTTTTTTTTCCTCATTAAGTATCAGCTATTTTGAACTTCTTCACTTTGCTCAGTATGAAAGCAAGTCATTCATTCTTTCAACAGATGGTTAAAAGGTACCAGCTACTGGACAGGAGGTGAGGATATAGTGTGGATGAATAAAATGGTCATGGTATCTGCCATCAGGTGACTTGCAGTCTGTTACACCAGACCTAAGTAAGGCAGGCAGTATGCTGGCATTATGCCTACTAAACAGTGGGGTCTGGAATTAGCCCGTGTGTTCCAAATCCAATATCTGGAGTGGCCTAAATGAACCGTGAAACTCATTTAACAATTTAACTATATCTTTATCCTACCTCCCCTTGGTTCAGTATCGATGACCCATGCTGAAAATACAGCCCCTTGTGAGTCCTAACAGATGTGGCCAGAACCTGAAAACCTAAAGATTAAATTCTGATTCTCCTTTACTCTTAGAAAAGCTAGAACCTCTTGTATTGAATTAACCCTTTATTACCGTGTAACAGATTACCACAAATCTAGTCACTTAATGACACATAGTTATGACTTCACAGTTTCCCTGAGTCAGGAGTCCAGAAATAGCTTGGCTGGATCCTCTGCTCATTGTGGCCACGGAAGTGTCAGCTGGGCTGCATTTGCATGTGTAGCTTAGGGTCCTCTTCCAAGTGCATCCATACTGTTGACAGGAAGAAGGTCGTGCTTGTAGGAAGGTTGCTCTTCTCAATGGCAGTTCATAATATGGCTCTACTTTTTTTAAGATCAGTAAAAGAAAGTGAAAATGCCTCTGCACCATCAAATCTCTGAACCACAGAAGGCCTACATCATTTTTAAGAATTCACCTAATTAAATTAGGCCCACCCTGGTTAATCCTTGATAACACAAAACTGATTAGGTTCCTCAATGACATATGCAGAATACCTTCACATTTGCCAGATAACATAATCACAGGAGGGATATCCCATCATATTCTCAAATTCTGCCTATACTCAAGGAGATGTAAGGCCATGGGTCATTGAGAGATCAGTCACCTTAGAATTCTGCCTTATCTTTTTATCACTTATCTTTTTGTCAAATCTCTCTTATCTTTTGCTGCAGTAAGTCATTCTTACGTTAGTGTCATCATGACTTTGATGGTTCTTTTCTCCATCTTTCTCCATTCCATAGATGTTGAATTTTCTCAAAGTGTGTCATCAGTTTTCCAGCCTATTTCTTGACTCTGGACTTAACTGTTTTCCACTAGCTGAGGGCCAGTTTCCTTCTAAAATAAAACTAAGAGCAGGTACTTATTCCTCTAATCACTTGCTGAACACCAACCTACCACATAATGAGTAAAAAACAACGTATAATGCTAGTCCTGCCACCTCGTGTGGGCAGGATCCCAGGGGAGCATGGCTAGTTATAGGTGCTGCCATTCAGTGTAGGGTAAACCATGCATGGGTGGTGGAGCCAACCCTGAGGAAGGTTGGAAAACCTTAACCTGATCAGGGAACGGTCTTGTCAGCAGCTTTAACAGATGCCTCCTTGGTGGGGTAGGATAATATTGTCCTATTATGCCAACGTACCTTAGACGAGTATGGATGTGGTTGTGGTATTGAGAGGGACTGTGCATGCATGGGCAAATGTGTGCAATTAACTCACTCATGGTTTTAAATTAGGGTACATGTCCTTGCCGGAAAGTAAGAAATCACTACTCCAGGGGCCATGCCACAGTTCCTTCTCCTCCATTCTGCTACTGGGATTTTGAGCATGCATGGGCATGTGTCTGGTGTGCTTTTCTAACCACCAGGTCCAGGACTCAAACTGCAGTCAGCCATGTGGGAGTCTAACACCTTATTCACTCTGCCACCTGCTGGCCCTAGAAATGTACTTTTTAATATGAGAATTAATCCTATAAAATACTGATGACTGTAGCATAGGAATATAAGATAAAGAGGATTTGGTAGAGATAGCAATATTTCAGAAGCCTTTATGTAGCCCTTCTGTAATATGGGCAGAAATCAGTTGTGTGGTTTTCTCTATGGTCAACTACTTTCTATTTGTACTCATCAAGTCAAAGGTATCTAATTGACCACAGTTACCATTTTTTGTTTAAAAAAAAAGTATCTTTACAGTCCAGGAAGTGACTTATTTTTTTATTGTGCAAGAAATAATGTTTTACTTTATTAATGTTTTACATTAATAATGTTTTACATTATTGTTTTACATTATTTCTTTTACATTATTTCTTACACAGTTCTACAACCAGGTGAAGGAAATGTATGTATGTAGAAATTGGGACATGTATATAATTAAAAGATTATTGAAATATATTAACATTTTGCATGCTTTTCCAATGCCTTTTCTGTTTTCAAATTATTCTGATTATAAAGGTCATGAAGTAGGTATATTTCCCAAAATTTGAATATAATGTATATGCCTGACAATAAGTGTTTAAGCAACTAAGTAGTCACGATTTCTAGTTTGTTTCTTCTAAAAAATGTAGCTTTTTATTTTTTTAGTTATCCATAAGCATGCATAATTATAGAAAGAAATGAAAAAAGTAGGGGGAAGTTGACTATGTAGCAAGTTAGTTAATCCAGAAAACTTCAGGCTTTTTAGTTTGAAACCTTTGTTGGAAATTTTAAAATGCTTGAACGCAAATCTGAGTGTCGCTACTTGGTATCAATTGTTCTTTAGGCATAGACTTTTATTCTATTTTTATTAAAGTTCTTAAATTAGGAATTTTATTAGTATAAGACTCTTATTTCAAAAAGTGATCAGTGAAGATGCCAGAATGGTAGAAAATCACTATAATAATGAGAATAATTTTTTCTTAATGATTCTATAATGATGAATTTTTATATAAAGAACAATTTATACAAAGTGAAATCTTTACTTTGGTTTTTGTGTTGATTTCTTATATTTTGGTTTCAGCTTAGCATTGTTTTAGTTCCTTACCTAAGTGGTTCTTCACCCACTTTATACTCAGTTTAAATTTTTTTTCTGAACAGTGTTCTGCCACTCCATTCAAACATTTTACATTTTTTCTCTAATACATGTTTGCATAGATTCATGTTGGAAAAATGCATTAAGAGCTCTACAGGATTATTAATAACTAATGGCATCAGTAGTGAGACTGTAAATTTTCTTGTGGACTGGCCTTTTCATCATGACTTTGCATGGCATTATTTCAGCTAGATCAACAAATTGATTATTATATTTTACTTATATCTTGCAGTATAATGAATAATGCCTAAGGTTGGGGAAGTTTTTCTACATCTGTGTTTAAATGTTACCACAGTTTAGCCATTCTACTGAATTTACATAGGGTGCAAAATTTGACATAGTTAATCAGAGTTTTTGTTAGTTTTCTTTATGTTAACCTTAGAGCAGTCGTAGTTCTGTTATGGATTTGGGTTTGAATCCCTTATGCTCAAGAATATTTACTACCTTCTTTGTTTCATTTTAGAATGACCTTATTTAAAAATGTATGAGGCTATTTATAATCGACTCTGTGGCAGTGATTAAGGAGGTGTGAATAATAGGTTATTGGAACTTGACAGCTCCTGGTTTGCTGAACTAGTGTTAGGACATTTATGCTGCTCAGATGTAACTTATTTTTCAAAGGTAGAATTTCCATTTTGGCATACAGTTGTCGGTTGATATATTATATAGGTCTTTTTCTTTTAAGTGGCTTACCAAATCTTAGTATTTCATTGCCATATTTTACCTTTTACTCTTCAGCCTAATGAATCAAAATTTCATGCTTAATAATAACCGTAGTATGGATTATGAAGCAAACAATCAATACAGACTGAGTATTAGTCTTTAAGTGAAGCACTGGCCTTTTATTTAAATCTGTCTTATAAAAGAGAAATGCAATCGAGGTTTGGTTTGCTTAAATTGAAAAACAAAAGTCTTTCTTCAGGCTAGCAGATAGCATCATGGTTAAAGCACTGGACTCCCACATAGCTGACTGTGGTTCGAGTCCTGTACCTGGCAGCTTGCTTTCTCACTTTCCTTATCTGTCTTTCTCTGGTGAGACCACATGCCCTATAGCAAATTAAATAATAATAATAATAAATAAGAATTATAAAAAAAAAACCTTTCTTACAGAAAAATTGAATATATTTGGTAGGTTAATATTCAGCAATTATTACTTTAAGAGAAATGTCCATACTTCTTAAGAAATTTGGAATAGCACAATATATCCAAAAAAGAAGAGATGCATACTTTTTATTTCATTAAACTCTAATTAATTTTAAATACAAAGACCAGAATGGTGTGAATTTGCATTAATCAAATTTGATTAGATAATTTTTTATTTAAGATTAAAAAGAAATTCAGGGAAGTATTTTAAAATTTTTGAATAAACCAGAACTTTACTGTTAGTTCTCATGAATTCAGAGCACTTTGTCATTTGGTAACTCTCTCAAGTATGCTCAGAATTTACTAAAATGCATTATGGTATTACACCCCAGTTTCCCTTTACTACCTAGAGATTGTATATTTTTAATTATTATTTTATTTAACTTTATCTATTTATTTATTTTAACTTGACCAGAGAGAGAGAGAGAGGAGGAAAGTGAAAAAGCAAGCCAGATCCAGGACTTAAACCTCAGTCAGCTACATGAGAGTGTAACACCCTTAACCACCATGCCATCTACCAGCCCCCAGAGATTGTATTTCTACAAAGAATATGTTTAGCAAAACTGTGGCAGAGAAAGTCAAGTGTTATAGGAAACGAAGGTAGGGAAATAACAAAAATTACTGTATGTTTTACAGTAAATATGAACCTTTTTTTTTAGTTGCCAGAGGGTGCATGTGCTCACCAGAGAGTGACAGAAAGGGAGAAAGCATCCCTACACACAGTGGTGCATGGTCAGATTACAGTTCCTCCTCCTCCACTTCTCTACTTCGATGGGATTTGGGGCATAGATGCACACACACCCAGTATGTTCTTCAAGCCACCAGGGCCAAATTTCGAACTGTTGTCAAACTTGCAGAATCTGGCTTCCTTAACCCCTGTACTTGGGGCCAGCTTGAAAAATTCTTTAGCCTAAAAAAAAAAAAAAAAAAAATCCAAACTAAGCCACATTTCTCAGGATGACAGACTTCCTGCACCAAACAGCTTGTCAATTAGCTCACTTTCCTAAATTGTGATCCTTCTCCCCAAAATTTTGAATTATGTAAGTTATACCCATTTATACCATTGTAAACTATCTGGCTTGAAACCTAGTATGTCTTGATTTTTCCATAGTTTTATTTTTGCAAGTCTGAAAAATTACTGTGTAGCAATCTAGTTTTTATAAAAGAATTATTTACTTAGTTTTGTTTATCATTATTAATTTCTATAGGACATGTGCACTCACCAGAAAGAGACAGAGAGAGAAAGAAAGCAAGCCACCAGGTCTAGGACTTGAACCAGACTCCCCATGTGGGAGTCCAGTGCATTAACCACCTCGCCACTTGCTGACACCAGAAATCTGTTTTTTGGTAGTATTTAAGGCATATTTTTTGAAATCTGGCTTTACTCATAATATGGAGAAATTAAAGCAAAAACATTTACCAAAAAGTGGAATAATCATTCAAAGGTATCAAACAGAATTGTGTGTGTGTGTGAGATATATA
>NW_006160094.1:705689-751147 GCF_000334495.1 Tupaia belangeri chinensis
TATATATATAATACATATTATATATATATATAAAACCCAAAGGTTTTTAAAAGATTAATGATGTATCCAAATCACCTATGATACTTCATAGATAACTCTAGAGACCTGTTTTTAATCCTTTCTTTCTAATTATGCCCTGTGAATTTGAGTAGTTTGCTTAAGTTGACTAAGCTTTATACAATGTTTCCTTTAAAAAAGTGGTTATAATATCAGCTCTAGCAGCCTCAGGATATTCTGGCTGAAGTGCTTTGAGGGATAAGTCACAGTAGAGTTAGGTTTGTTGTGATGTTGTACTCACACCTGAAGATTGAAGTTGCAAGTTGAATACAAAATATATAACCTGGAGAAAACGTGATTCTCCTCCCTGCCCCGCAGCCCACCTCTATGTTTCAGGTTGACAGCTGTTTTTACTTAAGACATTTGGAGAAAACAGGACAGTTTGGGTACTCCCTGAACTGACTTCTCATTCATTTTGGCCTTCTGAGGAACTTTTCTTAAAAGACAGTTCTATGTCTGCAGCTTTACTCCCAAGTCTTTAGATTGCTAGGACCTTCTGATTATAGAGTCAGTCTAACTTTATAACTCTCCACTAGTACAGAGCACTCTTGTGTTGTTTAGGTTTTCTAATTGGGGACATCCTGTGATCTGTGCCTAGTACACAAGCTAATCCCACCCGTATCCTGTTTGTGAGTAATTGGATGGATGCCTAGAAATTCTAGTGCCAGATTGTTTAGCACCTTCTACAGCAGAAATCTCCAGTTTACCTTCCACCTAAACAAACAGCTCTCATAGGTAAGTGTCTTTGTTCAAAAAGGCAAAACTATATTATAAATTAGATCTCTAACTGTCTCTGTAGTGGTGCTTTGAGTAGGGCTTCCCATTAATCTGGATGGGAGACATACCTGAAGTATAAATGCAGGACCATAGTCTCTGTATATAACCGAGCTAGTAGGTTCTCTGTACACCTCTTAAAGTGAGTTTAGAAAAGATATTTCTGGGGAAACAGTATCTTTCTACATTGTTTTCTTCTCTAAATTTTTAAGAGTAGGAAAATGTCATTTGCATCATCATAGTCTCTGTTGCTATTTGGATGGTCTTTACAAAGTGTCAAAATGTATGGTTTAAAACAGATGCATGTATGTGTGCAAGCTGGACTTAGAATAAGAGTTCCATTGTTACATCTCAAGCATGTGTGTAATAGTGCTACCATTTACTACAACCGTGTGATTAAGAGCATAGGCTTGGAATCGGTAACCTGTGTATAAATGCTAACTCCACTACTTACTAAAGAATTCTACCAGCATTGTTCCAATAAAGTTTCTCTTTTGCCTGATTGCTGCATTCTGACTCATAATTTATTTATTAATAAAGATTGTTTTGGTTGTAAATTCTAGAAATCGAATTCAGTCAAGCCAAACGAAGGTAAGGGAGAGCAGGGAGGGGACTTTTCTGGCTCCTGTTACTGAAAAGTACTAGAGGTGATGACTTCAGGTATTGGTTGATACAGAGGTTCAAACTATCATCAGGACTGGATCTCTTTCTGTCAGTCTCTTACCCTCTCTCTTCCTTTTTCTCCCTTCCGTGAGATATAAAGGGCTTGAACTGGTTTTTTTAGAAGTCTGAAACTGTTGGGAATACTTACAAACAGAATCTTGACTTGAGGGAAGGATTTCTCATAAGACTGAAATGCTGTTCTTGATGTTCTTTCTATGCAACTACATAGGATTTTGAGATTAAATCGTTTTATTCTATTGCTTTACACTTCCAAATGATATTTGAAATAATATGTTATTTAAGATTTCATAATAGTTAAAGTATACATGACTAGAGTGAATCTAAGGTAAAATGTGTATGTATATTTGTGTCCTGGGGAAAACTGTGTGTGTGAAAGGGGAGGTGGTGTAGTCATTTGTTAAGCATTTATGTTGTATCATGTCATATATAATGAGCTAAGTAGTTTACATAAGCTACCTCATTCTTTCCTTAAAACAGTCTTACAAGTGGTTATACTTGAGGAAACCAAGGCTTAGGAACATAACTTGCCTAAGAACCACAAACCATTGAATGCATGAACCGCAATTTGAACTCAAGTTAGCCTGACTCCGTCAGGTTAGACTTTTACAGATTTTATTAAGACTCACTTTTCTAGTGTCTTAACGATTGCTACTACTTATAGACTTGAACTTAAAAATATCTTTTTTTTTAGTTTTGTAATTATTTAATTAGTCACGTTACTTTAAATTTTCTAGGTCTGCCACATTAAAATTTAAACCAATTTGACATGTAAAGGTTGATTTTACTTTTTATAAACAATTTCTACCACTGCCAATATAATTAAAACGTTTTCCCTTAGCTTCAGGTTACTATTACTTGGGAAATACACTGCTACATATGCACACACATAATTTATACAGAAAATAAAGCAGTTTATGGAAAGACGTTAGCTTTTATTTAGATCTTAGCCTCTGTAGTTTTAGAAACATCATTTGGAATGAACTTACATAGCAAGACAAAGTTGAAAACAGGCTATAGAAGTTAGCATAATGTAAAAATTATTTAAGTAGCAAGTATGTTTATTTGCTTTTACTGAAGAAACCAATTCGTTTTCAGCTTATGATACAGTCTTTCGCATGGACAGGAGTGATTCTTTAAGGCCTAAATCAGTACTGCTGTTGCTCTACAGATAGAACATTAGTTCTGTGGATCCTATTTTTGCTACTCTCATGCAGAAAGCAAATTTAAGAAGAAAAATTTTCTTCTTTTTCCAAAAGGAGTCTATAGTGGTATGTGGAAGGGACTATCCCCAGCTCTAAATTGGCGGAGAGCTTGAGTGTATATATATAATCTCTCACCTAGTTCCAGGTACATATCTTAGTTGTTGACTAGAAAAGTACCTGGCCAAAAGCCCACATATCTCTCCCATTACTTTTTCCTATAAATGTGACCTTGCCTTACAAGGATCACTGCCTTAAATTAAATTGAAAATAAGTATTTATCACATTCTATATCTCTAACTACGGTTTGACGTGTCATCAAGGGCAGATAGATCACTTCAGGCCAACATTAGTATTTTGGTGTCCCAGAGTACTTTACAGTGATCTTGGTATGTAAAAATCTCAGCAGTGTATTTAAACAAAATTTAATTTAAGTTTTAGTTTTAGCAAGCTTTTAAAAATTCCACTCGCTACTTCTTAAAATTAAGCTACAAAGACTATTAAATCAAAATAATAGGTGATAAGACTTCAGTAAGTTAGGAACCCTACAAAGCTATGTAGAAAATAAAATTCCATGAACTCCAGGTGACGGTAATTCACTCAAAACAAATTTAGTCATTTGATTGCTTATGGGTTAATTGTAATGGAATTAATATAATGATTTAATGAAAGCATTACTTTCAGCCACATATACAGAACTCTTTGGAAAACTACAAAATTATAATTAGTAGTCCATAATTATAAACTGTACAACCTGTTTTATAACCCACAAATAAGAGGATAATATTTTTTAACTCTTATTTACAGAAATGTGAAGTGAAGCAACATAGATATTAAGTTGTTGACAACATAGTTTATAATAATCAAATCCAAAAAAGTGGAGACCAAGTGCTTATAAATTTGGGCAGGAATATATTAAAATATGAAAGATAAAAGATAATAAACATAATCAAATAGTGCCTGACTTACTTAAAACCCTTAATAAATATTTATTGAGTTCATAAATATTCAGTTCAACAGACATTTTATTCAGCATCATTATGCCTAGGAATATGAGGCAGTTATGAGATACAATATCTGTGTACATAACAGCATCATATTATTTATGCATAGTTCCAGCCCCTGCCCTCAAAATGTATATATTCTTTTTAAGAAATTAACACTATGTGCTAAAACACAGAAGTAATTATGCCAGTGTATTTAGCAATATGATAATTAACTGTCCTCAAAGTATAACTGTCTAGTAGAGCTTCCTTTGATACTAGAAATGTTATATGTCAATTTCATCTAATATCCAATGGTCATATGCTGTCATTTAAAATATATCTGGTACAAATGAGGAACTGGGTTTGACATTTTATTTATAAGTTTAATGTGAATACATGTGATTAGTGGATACCTGATTAAACAACAACATTCTCAAAACTTCATCTCAGTATCTTTTTATTTTAAAATAACTGATGACAACCACTCCCAAGTATTCACCCCCCTCCAGTTTATTACTTCCACGAGAGAGAAAAGGAAACAAGTACCTCCAGTATGGTCCTGATATGGTGATCCACCCCAAGTCTCATCCAGACTGGATCACGGGCACATGTGTGTTTAGCTAGCATGTTCAGGAAGCTTCAGGATACGAACTAAGGACCTCCTAAGGTCCAGTTTGCAGAGTGTTGTGTTACCCTCTGCACCATCATCTGGCCCTCATAGTGCTTTCGATTATATGGATTGTATCTATCAATATTTACTGTATTCAAAATTAAAATTGAGAAAAAATTTATTCTTAGCAATAGTAGTCACTATATGTAAATGTAAATATATCTGTTTTTGCATTCAATCACAACATATTTTCTTTGGTTTGAATATTTTTAAAATTTGTTTGTAATATTTATTGATATTTAAAATTTACATGAAATCATTACACATCTTTGTAGGGTACAGAATGCTCTTTAAAAGCATGTATACAGTTGGACCAGCAGGTGGCGTGGTGGGTAAGGTACTGGACTCTCACATGGCTGACTGCAGTTTGAGCTCCCAACCTGGTGGCTTTAGAATCATGCTGAGCACATGTGCCTGCATGCCCAAAATCCAGAGAGGAGAATGAAGGAGAAATGATTGTGGCCTGGCCGTTCTCTCTAGGGAGTGACTTCTCACTTTGCCTCTCTTTGTTTCTCTCTTCTCTGTCTGGTGAGTGCAGACACCTATGACGGGGAAAAAAAAAAAAAGGCATGTGTACAGTGTATAATAAGTGCAGACACCTATGATGGGGGAAAAAAAGGCATGTGTACAGTGTATAATAAATGTATTGAGGATATTAGAGGATCTTAACATATTTACCACTTTCTACATTTATATTATGTTTGGTACCCACTCCAGTGGTTATTCTGGAAGTATATACTGAATGGTCTATGGCATTATTTACTGTGAAATACAGCTCTAAAGAAAAACAAAAATGGGACCAGCAGGTGGTTAAGGGCACTGGACTCGCACATGGCCGACTGCAGTTCAAGTCCCAGACCTGGTGGCTTGCTTTCTCATTTCCCCCTCCCCTTGCTCTCACTCTTACTCTCCCTCTGTCCATCTCTGGTCTAATTTAAATAAATAAAGTTAAATAAAATGTTTCTTTAAAAAATTTTAAAAAGAAAAGTTGAAAATTAGACCACAGTCTCATAAATTAATGAGAATAGATTTTTGAAAACAAAGGTTTTAGCATAGTCCTTGAAAGGAGAATTTGTCATTTCCATGTAGAGAACTATGAGAGATAGGAGTTTATAATCTGAAAAGATCTGTAGTATCATTGTCCAGTTAGAGATAGGTAAAATTGTACATAACAACAACTCATTAGGAAGAGATAAAAAAATAAAATTTTTACTTACTCACTGTGAGTTTTCATAGGACTATAGTACTATACTGTGCATGAAGAAGTAAGTCCTCAAAAAAGCAAAAAGAAAACAAAATAGGAAAAAAATGTTTAAAAGCAAAGACATGGTAAAATCAGTGATTTGGTGCTTCATAAGAACTTTACAGTGTACTTGATTTTAATCTTCTTTAAATTCATTTCAAAGAAAGATTCAGCTACTTGTAACATTTTGGGCTTTTCCTCTGTTGTCTAGTTTTATGCAATGAGTAATGGTTATATATATTAATTAAGACCTGTGGAGACAACTGTCATCAAATAATTAGTGAATTTGTATGTAAACCTGCTTATATGTGGAATAGTTGAATCAGCATTTTTAGCCTTTTAGTAGAAAATTTAATCCTGACAGTCAATGTTTTTATCGATGTGCAAGGATTTAGCCTTTATTTCTCTTAGTTGTTTTGTATTCTCTTACTTCTGTTAATTTCCTTTTAATTTTCCTAGTGTAGTATTCCCTAAAGTATTTCCTGAAGAGTTGGCTTAGTTTTGGCAAATTCTTTCAGCATTTGTTTATTTGAGAATGATTTTATTTCTCCTTCCTATTTGAAGGATAATCTTGCTGGGTATAGTACTCTTGGCAAAAATTGTTTTTCTTTCAGGATTTTTAAATATATCTTCCCATTCTTTTCTTGCCATTGTTTCAGTTGAAAAATCTGATGTTACTCTAATGGAATAACCTTTGGAAGTAATTTGGTGTTTTTCTAGTGTCATCTTTAGAAAAAAATTCTTTTTTTTTAATTTTTTTTTTTCTAATTTGACTATGATGTGCCTTGGAGAACATCTTCTCATATCTATTTGGTGTCCTATTTCCTGAATTTGAATGTCTACATGCCCTCTAAATTTGGAAAGTTTTTGGCTAATGTATCATGAAAGAGATTTTCTATGCCTTGCCTGTCTCTACCTTCTGGAATAGCTAGTATGCAGATGTTTGATCATTTAATGGTGCCTAGGATTTCTGAAATTGTTGTCCTGATATTTAGTGATGATCCTTCCACTTTTTCAGTTGCTTGTACTAAATCAAAGGTTTTGTCTTCAAGATCAGAGATTCTTCTATGTGGTTTGATACTTTTGAGAGAAGTTTTGATTTCCTACATTTTATTCTTTGTCTCCAGAAGTTCTGTTTGATCTTTTTCAATGTATCTGTCTCTTGATGGAGTTCCTCCTTGAAGTCATGGAAGGATTTTCTCATCTCCTGGTTGTCTGTTTTCTCTTGCATCACATTGTGTTTTGTTACAGTGGATATTCTGAATTGTTTTTCTGACTTTTCTGCAATCTCGTGTTTTTTCCATTGTTGGTGTGGAGTTATTATATTTCCTGTGTGTGGGGGTATTTCCTGGTTTTCTCCTATTTCTTGAGACTCTGCTTTGATTTTTAGTCATCTGGTAATATATTCCATTTTACCTACTTCTATGGAGTATGTTTCTGTAGTTGTGTGTTCATACCCTGTGCTGTGTATTAACTTGTGCCAGTTTCCTTCCTCTGCTGTAGGTGGGAGTATGGAATCCACAGTAGGAATTTTAGGTTCAGATTTTCAAAGGGAAATTTCTCTCCTTTTACTGCTGGGGTGTGTTACAGAGAAAATTCCTCCAGTCTCTCCTGTCTTCAGGTGTTTGATTCCTGTATACCCAAACCTTTCTGCTCGCAATGTAGATGGAGATTAAGCTGGATAGGTAGAATGTAAGGTGGCGGATGATGTCAGCTGCAAGGCTTGGGCCTCCCTTTTGCTTATTCTATTTCTTCTGTCTCTTTTAAAGCCTACTATCATACAGATATATAGTGGAATTGGGCTTTTCAGATAATTTGAATATTCTTTGATTACTACACCAAAACTCATCAAGTAGCAAGATTTTTTTTAATTTTATGACTTCTTATTTACATTTGATCAATGTACATCTCTATAGCATACAACATGATTTTTGAAAGTATTCATGTAGTATATGACAATCAAATCAAGGATATTACTGTATACATCATTTTCAACAGAGAACTTTACCTTTTTGTGTCTGTTAAGTGCTGCTTCTCTTTGTCCCTCCCAACTACTGTCTACTGTCCACTTCCCTCCTGTACAGTATCTAATATTTATTCTTATCCTCCCTATTGTAGTATATTCATATCTGTCAATTTCTACCAAAGAGTGCAGACATTTGGTACATATTGGCCAAGGATATAGTGTTTGTCTTTCATAACCTGGCTGCTTTGCTTAGAATTAAATCTTCTATATTTATCCACTTTGTATAAAATGAAAGGGTTCATTGTTCCTTATGGCTGAGTAATATTCCTTAGTGTACATATGCCTTATTTTATTCAATCCAGTCATTCATTTTTAGGCACTTAGGTTGACTCCATGTCTTAGCAATCGTCAATAATGCTGTAATAAATATGAATGTGCAAGTGCTTTTCCAACTGTTTTCCTTAATTGTAGGTTTTTGAGGAACTTCCATATTGTTTTCCACAGTGGGTATACTAATTCCATATTGTTTTCTACAGTGGGTATACTAATTCCATATTGTTTTCTGCAGTGGGTATATTAACATTCCCAGCAACAGTGTAGGAGGGAGGGTTCCCTTTTCACACAGCCTCACCAGCACTTGTCCTTTATTTTTTTAATTAGAGCCATTCACTGGGATTAAGTACTATCTTGTGTTTTTTGGATTTTTTCAGGGTTGGGTTTTTTTTTTTGTTTTTTTTTTTTTTTTTGTTTGGTTGGTTGGTTGGTTTTTTTTTTTTGAGAGAGAGAGAGATTTCTGCTATAGGGCAGATGTGCTCAACAGAGACAGAAAGTGAGAAATCACCCGTTGTTGGTGGTGGTGGTGGTGGGGTGGCCATGCCATAGTCCCTTCTCCTCCAGTCTCCTTTCAGGATTTTGGGTACACACACATATCCGTCATGAGTTTTAAACTGCTGAATCCAGGATTCAAACCTCAGTCGACTACATGGAAGTCCAGCAACGTAACCATTATGCCATCTGCTGGTTCCTTACTGTGGTTTTGATTTGTATTTCCCTTGTGATTAGAGATGTTGAGCATTTCTTCATATGCTTTTTGGCAGAATTTTCTTTAGCCCATTTGCCCATTTATTAATTTGATTATTCATTTTTGTTGTTTTTTATTAACAGGGAGAGATAAGGGACCGGTTTCATTTTTCTGCAGGTGAATATCTAACTGTTCACTAAAAAAGACTTTCTTTTCTAAACTGTATTTTTCTGTTCTTGTCAAAGATCAGTTGACTGTATGTTTTGAGGCTTAATTTTGGATTACCTATTCTGTCCCATTGGTTTTTGTGTCAGCACTATGCTCTTCTGATTAGCACAACTTTCTAATATATTTTGAGTTCAGATAGTGTAATCCCCCTACTTTATTTTTTTGCACAGCATTGTCTTGGTGATACTAGGTCTTTTATGATTCCAGACGAATTTTATGATTGTTGTTTTCTACTCCTGTGAAGAGCGTAACTTGGTCAGAAGTGCATTGAATTCTTAAATTAATTTGGGTAGAATTGACATTTTGATTATATTGATTCTTCCTACCCAATAAAAAGGATATCTTTCCTTTATTTTTTTTTTTCGGGGGTAGGGTTTGGTATCACACTCATTTTATTTTTTCAATTTTCCTGTTTTCTTTGTAGAGATCTTTCACTTCTTTGGTTCGTTTTTTACCTAGATATTTTAATTTTGTTTGGGGCTGTTATAAGTGAGATTGCTTTCTTCAGTTCTGCTTCAGTCCATTCATTGTTGGTATATGAAAACACTAAAGATTTTTGTATATTGAGTTTATATCCTTCTACTTTACTAGTTTTGTTCTTAGATTCTTTTGGATTTTCTGCATATACCATTATGTCACCTGCAAATAGAAGCAGTTTCACTTCTTTCCCCATTCAATTGCCTTTTATTTTGCAACTCTTGTCTGATTAAACTGGCTAGGACTTCCAATACTATGTTGAAAAGGAGAGGAGAAAGTGGACAACCCATCTTTTTCTAAGTTTTAGTGAGAAAGCTTACAGCTTTTTTCTATTCATACGCTATTAGCAAAGGGTTTGTCATATATAACTTTTTATTGTATTGAGAAATGTCCCTTCAATACCTATTTTGCTGAGAATTTTAATCATGAAGGAATGTTGCATTTTATCAGAGACTTTTCTGCATCAATTGATATGATCATATGGTTTTATCTTTCCTTCAGTTTATGTGTTGTATTACATTTATTGTTTTGCATATGTTGAGTCATCTTTGCATCTCTGGGATAAACTCTTCCTGGTTATTGTATATAATCTTTTTAATGTGCTTTTGGATTTGATTTGCTAGTATCTTATTGAGGATTTTTGTATATGTATTCCATCAGTTATTTGTCTGGAGTTTCTTTGCTGTGTTCTTCTCTTTTTTTTTGGTATCAGTATGATGAAGGCTTCATAGAATGAGTTTAGGTCTTTTTGATCTGTAGAAATAGTTTGAGAAGAATTGTGGTTAACTCTCCTTAAAACATTTGAAGAATTGAGTAGTGAAGCCATTAGTATCTGTGCTTTTCCTATTTGAGTTACTATTTTATTACTGATTCAATCTCATTGCTTGTTTTTTGTCTATTCAGACTTTCTGTTTTTCCTGGTTCTACTTAGGTAAACTGAATATGTTCAGAAATTTGTCCATCTCATCTAGGTTTTCTAACATTGGCATATTCTCTCATGATTATTTGTATTTCAGATGTATCTTTTGTAATATAACCTGCTTCGTTACTGATAGTATTTATCTGATTCCTTTCTTTATTTTTCTTGATTAGTCTAGCTTAATGGTTTTCCAAGTTTTGTTTATCATCTCAAAGAAAGAGCTTTTTCTTTTCTTTCTCTTTTACTTTGTATAATTATTTTATTCTTAATTTCTTTCAGCTCTGATCTCTGTTATTTCTTTATTCCTGGTATTTTTGGGTTATTTTTGTTGTAGATTTTCCACTTCTTTGAGATGCATCATTAGGTTATTTATTTGCCACCTTTCTATATTTTCTTGTGAGCACTAATTGCTATGAATTTATCTCTTATGACTCAAGATCAATAAGAGAGTCATATGTTTATTATTGTTGGTTTCAATAAATGTTTTTATTTCATTCTTAATTTCTTCAGTAATTTTAAGTCATTCAGGAATAGATTTGTCTAGTTTCCATATTTTTGTGTATTTTCAAATGCTCTTATTTATTTATTTGGAGAGTTTTTTGCTATAGGGCGCATGTGCTTGCCAGAAAGACAGAGACAGAAATCAGCCCCCAGGGGAGATGGCCATGCTGCAGTCCCTTCTCCTTCATTCTCCTCTTGGGATCTTGGGCATGCATGCACACACACCTGGAGTGAGTTTAAGCCACCGGTTCTGAGAATTGAACTGCAGTTGACTATGAACTGCAGTTGACTACGCAGGAGTCCAGTGACATAGCCATTACCCTACTGATGTTCCCTCAACTGCTCTTTCTATTGTTGATTTTTAAAAAATTTTTTTTCATTTCATTTTCTTCCACACATTCAATCACAGTATTTGTCTTACAAAATGGCTATTTCAGCAGGTGAACATTTCTCCCTAACACATTTGATAAAACTACAAAATATCTTCAACAGATAATACCACACCTCTTTGTGCCATAAGTTTAATTCTATTGTGGTCAGAAAAGATGCTGGATAGTTCCTATGTTTTTAAAATTGTAAACATTTGTTTTATGCCTATTATGTGGTCAGTCTTAAAACAATGTTCCATGTGGGGATGAGAAAAATACATTTAGTAGTTACTGGTGAAACATTCTATAAATGTCTGTCAGGTACACTTGGTTTATGGTATCAATTATCTCCTGTATCTTTTTATTTTTTGTCTAGATAACCTGTTCAGTCGTGCCAGTGAGATATTGAAAACCCTCACAATTAGTACATTGCAGTCTCTCTCTCTTTAGATCTAGCAGTCTTTCTTTTATGTATTAGGGTATACCATTGTTGGGTACATCAGTATTGATAATTGTTATATCTTCATGTTGAATTAATCTTTTTGCTACTGTATAGTCTTTATCTTTTTTCCATTTTTTAATTTACATTCATTCACTGTACATCATTATAGCATATAAAATGAGATTTTTCCATTCGGAATACACTGTATATTGGCTCAATCAAGCACATCAACATATGTGTTATTGTCAACAAGTAATTTTCCATTTCTTGTTCCCTGTATATTTTGCCTTTTTTCCCATCCTTGGTTCCCTATCTCACCCTCTGCCATCTCCCACCCTCGTCCCACACTGTGTCTGGTATCTATTGTTGCTTTCTATGCCTCCCCCATTTTATTGTTTCACTAAATATCTTAATAAATCTAAATATTTTCAATAGCAAACACAGCTGATATATACATATCCATGAACACAAGTCTGACTTTAGGCATAAACTTCAGTGAATAGAATGAACATCCTATAAAGTAGCACCTAGCTAGGGCTATATAGATCACTGCAGTAATCAAATAGGTATTTTTAATGCTTTTTTTTTTTTTACCCCATGTCTGACCCTCTGCCCTATTCTACTTTCTTATTACACTATCTCTGCTGTCTACAGTTGTCTTCAATTCCTTTTCCCCAAACATTTCGTTGATCACACAGTATCATAAGTAATCTAACAACTTTCAGTAGCAAGTTTAGCTGATGGTTTCAAGAAAGGCAGTTTTGAACTGGTAAGGATATTTCCTTGAAACTTAAAGCCTAGAAACAGGTTAGTATTCTGTTCAAATAGTAGGTACAGGAATCTATTGACAGTTGAAGACAGGACGAAAGTCCTTAAAACTGGACAACAAAGCTTAGAAGAAAAGCAATATTTTAGTCAAGTCACAGAATGCTGTTTCATCAGTTCAATCTCATGTACTTAATCTTTCTTCTGTTTCTGTTGAGGTTCGATTTTCCAGATTGGACTCTGGGATATAAAACTAAACTCCAGACTTTGTCCCTACAATTAAGTTGCCCATTTTCTTAGTTTTTGAACTCTTATTTCTGTGTGTCTGCATTTAATTTAACTGACATAGCACTCCCTTAAGAACTTCTTGGAGATCTGGTCTGGTGCTGGTAAATTCTTTCGAGCATGGAAAGAATGGGAAAATATATTCAAAGTATTAAGGGAAAAGCAATTTCAACCGAGAATTCTGTACCCAGCAAGATTATCACTCATTTGGGAAGAAAAGATACTAAGATTTCTAGATAAACAAAACCTGAAAGAATAAATCTTTATATTTTTTTTTATCATTTTTATGTCGAAGTGTATTTTGTCTGATAACAATATCATAACTCTGACTTTGCTTGGTTTCTGTTTACATGAAATGACTTTTTCCAGCTCTCCACTTTCAGTTTATATAAATCTTTATTATGAAGTGTATTAATAACTAAGCAACATATAGAGGGTTCCTATTTTTTAAATCCAGTTAGCTAATCTGTGTCTTTTAATTGGGAAATTTAATCCATTAACATTGAACATTATTATCAGTATGTTATTTTTTTTGTTTTGGTTAATTTGTGTTCTCTTATTTCTATTTGTCTCTCTTTAATTTTCCTGATGTAGTATTTCCCTAAATATTTATTGAAGAGCTGGCCTAGTGTTGTAATTTTTTTAGCTTTTGTTTATCTGGAAATAATTTTATTTATTTTTCCCATTTGAAGAATAACAAATGCAGAGTATAGTATTCTTTTTTGAATTTAATTTTCAGAGTTAAATATGTCTTTCCTTATGTGTATTGTTTCAATTGCAAGGACTGTTGTTAGTCTAATAGGATAACCATTGTAAGTAACTTGATTTTTCTTTCACCATTTTTAGAATATTGTCTTTCTTTGTGTGTGACATTTAACAATTTGGCTATGCTGTGCAGTGGAGAGGATCTTGTCATGTTGGATCTATTTTGTGTTCTTTATATTTCCTTGATCTGTATGGCTGTATGTCTTTTTACACTTGGAAAGTTTTCACATAGTATTTTATGCAAGAGATTTTCTATTCCTTTACCCATATCTTCTCCTTCTGGAATACCCATTATGTAGATATTTGGCTACTTAGTTGTGTCTAGAATTTCCTGTATATTGTCCTATTATTTTTAACAGTTATTTTTCTCTTCTTTTTGGTGGCTTGGACTAAATAGGAGGTTTTGTCTTCAAGGTCAGAAATTCCTCTGTGTAGTCTAACCTGCTTTAATACTTCTGAAGGAGATTTATTGTATTCTTCATCTCAAGAAATTATTTTTTTCTTTTTTTAGGATTCTGCCTTTTTATGGAATTCCTCCTTCAACTTATGAAATAATTACCTCATCTACCAGAATTGGTTTCCTCTTATATATCATTAAGTTTTGTTATGAAAAATATCCTGAATATTTTTTCTGACATTTTTGTGTGTGATTTCTTGTGTTTTATCTATTGTTGATGAGTTATTATGTCTCTTTGGAGGAGAGCTATTATCTAGGTTTCCCATATTTCTTGTAACTGCATTTTTAAGCATCTGGTGAAGTACTCACTTCTTGGGTTTTTTGGATTAGATTTCTGGAACTGTATGTCATGTACTTCCCTTCCCTATGTTGTGTGTTAGCTCTGTTCCAGGTTCCACATTGTGTGGGTACGAGTGCTGGAATCCACATTGGGAGTTCCAGAGTTAGGATTTTTCAGAGGGGGGGTTTCTCTCCTTTTTGTCCTCCATAGAGGATTGGTGGGAGGGGAGAAATTCCTCTAAAGACCCACTGGATTCAAATAGTTGGCTTATCTCTACTTTTGTAAGCAGAAACCACAGAAACCAGAGGTTTCTACTGATTCCCTCTACCCCATGATGGTCCTGGTCTGCCTCTTATCTTTGTAGTGGTATCTTGCCAGTAAAAGTCACAGTCCAGGAGCCTGTGGGCTGCAGGGGTGGCATCAGTCAGCTCTTCTCTTGGTCAGTGGCCATACCACTGATAAGTGGACTTACCCCAAAATCCCTGGCCCCTATGTGGCTGGAGGCTGAGCTGGGAGCTAGAACGAAAGTAGCATGTGGCGGCTATAGTACAGGCAGGCAGCATGCAAGATGGGTGGCACTCTCTTCCTTTCTCCCTCTGACAGGGCAGACAGGGTGGGGAGCACCAAGTAGCAGTTTCTTAAAGTTTAATTTTAATGAGAACGTAAAACTATATCATTTTTTTATTTCATTAAAAATCTACTTTATTTTAGACTTCAAAGAGGCCTTTCTAAGCACGGATGAATTTTATAACATCATTCAATAGTCATTTGAAATATCTATGTTGATTGAGTTGTACAGATCTTCCAAATGATGACACATACCATTTTACCATATCAGACAAATCACCAGTAGTAGCACCAGTCTCTTCAGAAGGGTCTTTAAATTAGGGAAGCTGTAAAACTTATAGTGATAGTTAACACATTTTCCAAAATACTAATGTACATCTGTAAGCTCAAATTTTATTATTAAAAACAAATGTGACCATTTGTTTTCCTTGAAATGACAGCCTTTCTTGATTTATTTTTGAGGAAATGTTTATTAGATATTCAAGTCTGATTAACTATAGTTTGTCAATTGATTCTTTCAAGTGATATTGATGTGTCATGGGGAAAAATAAAAGCAGCTAGTTCAGCTGGCAACTCAATTAATTGCAGGTGTATTTCATTTTTTCCATAAAATGATCATTATACTTTTTCATACTGAACATCCCATTTTGTTGCACAGAATATTAAAAAGATATATACTAAAAGATCAGGGCTTAATAAAGTAATTTTTACTATTTAATTAAGAATGTTCTTCGTAATTAGTCTAGCTAATAATGTATCGATATTGTTTATCTTCTCAAAGAACCAGATTTTGGTTTCATTTATTTTCTTATAGTTTGTTTATTCTCTATTTAATTTTTTTTTTGCTCAAATCTTTATTATTTCTTTTCTCCTGGAATTTTTGGGGAGTTTTTTGTTGCTGTTTTTCTAGTTCCTTAGGTGTGTTGTCAGGTTGTCTATTTGCCACTTTTCCATCTTTTTCTTATGTGCACTAATTGGTATGAACTTTCTTCTTATGACTGCTTTCACCGTGTCCCCTAAATTATGGAAACTCATGCACTCATTATCATTGGTTGTAATGAATCTTTTGATTACAGTCGTAATTTTTTCTGCAGTTGTGAAGTCATTCAAGAGTAGGTTGTTTAGTTTCCATTCATTTGTGTATTTTTAAAGGATTTTCCTGAAATTAATTTCAAGCTTAATTCTGTCATGGTCAGAGAAGATGCTTGCTGGGTATAGTTTTTATGCCTTTGAATTCATAAAGGCTTGTTTTATGCCCTATCATGTGGTCAGTCTTCAAAAAGGTTTCATGCAGGGGGTGAGAAAAATGTGTATTTTGTGGTGATTGGGGGTCATATAGATGTCTGTCAAGTCCATTTCACTTAGATCCCAAATCTCTTTGCTTCTTTTTTTGTCTAGATAATCTGTCCAAAGGAGATAGTGGAGTGTTGAGATCCCTCATTAGTGTGTTGTAGTCTATCTCTCCTTTGAAATCTAACAATCTTTCTTTCATATATTTGGGTGAAGGAGTTGAGTGCATAGATATTTATAAGTGTTATATCTTCTTGATGCATTAGCTCTTTTACTACTATCTAATGTCCTTTGTCTCTTCTCCAGTTTTTGTCTTAAAGCCTATTTTGTCTAATATCAGTATTGTGATTCCAGCCTTTTTTTGATTTCCATTTGCATGGAATATATTTTTCTAGCTGTTCACTTTTAGTCTATGTATGTCTTTGTTCATTAGATTTGTTTCTTGTAGGCAGCAAATCAAGGGTTTCTGGGTTTTTTTAAATCCATTCAGCCCGTGCCTTTTGATTGGAGAATTTAATCCATTAGTAGTCAATGTTATTATCAATATATGTGGATTTGTCCCTGCCATTTTGTTAGCCATTTTCTTGATGGTTGTTGTTTGTTTGTTGGTTGGTTTGTTTGTTGTTTTTGTCCTCTTCTTTCTGTCTGTCTCTCTTTAGCTTTCCCCGATGTAGTATTCCCCTCAGTCCTTTTTTTTGAGAGGTTTTTTTGCTGTTGGGTGCAAGCACTTGCCAGAAAGACACACAGAGAGAGAGAGAGAGAGAAATCACCCCCCAGTGGGGATGGCCACGCCATAATCCCTTCTCCATTTTCCTCTCAGGATCTTGGGCACGCATGCACATGCGCCCGGCGTGAGTTTAAGCCTTCGGGTCTGGAACTCAAACCTCGGTCGGATACTTGGGAGTCCAGTGACATAGCCATTACACTAACTGCTGGTCCCTTCCCTCAGTACTTTTTGAAGAACTGGTCTAGTATTGGTGAATTCTTTCAGTTTTTGTTTGTAAATGATTTTATTCTTCCCATTTGAAGGATAATTTCACTGGATATAGTATTCATGGTTAAAGTTGTTTTTCTTTTAGTATTTTGAATATGTCTTTCCATTCTTTTCTTGCCTGCATTGTTTTGGTTGAGAGGTCTCATATCAACCTAATAGAGTAACCTTTTTAAGGGACTTTATTTTTCTCTGTTAACATTTTTAGAATCTTGTCTTTGTGATTTTTACCATTCTAGCTATGATGTGTGGAGAAGAAGATCTTATGCTGACTCTGTTTTGTTTTTTTTGTTTGTTTGTTTGTTTGTATTTCTAGGGCCTGAAGGTCTGAATGCTTCTCTAACTTTGGGAAATGTTTTATATGTATTTCATTGCATAGATCTTTTATGCCTTTGTCCAATTCTTCACCTTCTGGAATACCTATTATTCAGATATTTGGGCATTTTATAGAGTCTAGTGTTTGCCATATGTTGTCCTTATTTTTGTTTTCATTAATTTTGGTGGTTTTATCTAAGTCAACTGTTTTGTCTTCCAGCTCAGAGATTCTGTCTTCTGCATGGTCCAGTCTACTATTAATGCTTTGGAGGGAGGTCTTGATTTCCAAAGTTACTATCTTTATCTCTAGAAATTCTGGGTTTGTTAGTTTGTTTTTGTTTCGTTTTGTTTTGTTTTTTAAATGGTGTCTGTCTCCTCCTTTGAATCCTGGTAAGACTTCCCCATCTCTGTCACTATGAATATTCTAACTCTATTACTGACATTCCTGCAAATTCTTTTGTGCTGTCCATGGTTGAAGAAAAGTTGTTCCATTCCACTGAGCAAGAGGTAGTTTCTTGTTTTCCTGTACTTTTTGTTACTCTGGGTTGGTTTCTAGTAATCTAGAAGCAGATCTCTACTTTTCAGACGTGTTCTTGGTAGAGGACCTTGTCTTCCAATCAGAGAAATATGTATATAGCCACTTTTAGGTGTTGATTCCTTTTCTAGTCTCTTCAGACCTGGTGTACCTGGGGCTAAGCTGGAGAGTTTCAAATGGAAAAGGGAAAAGGAGTCTGCACCATGTGGTTTAGAAAACTATGGTGTCTCAAAATATTCCTGGTGGGCAAAGGTAGCTAGAGGTCTGAGGCAGTTTTCCTACCTCAGTTGGCCTCACCGGCTGCTGCTGCTCCCTGATCCACAGCACAGGCTCTGGTGGTAATGGTGGCAGCGACAGCAAAGGGATGTATCTGGAGCAGGTTGGGATGCAGTAGCCTAAAGTGGTCTCCTATTGCAGTTGCCCTCACTGGTTGTTGCTGCTCCTTGATCTGCAGAGCAGATTCTTAAGGGTAATTCATGCAAAAATTTTTAATGGGCATAAGGAGTAGAGGCTATGGGATGAAGTACCACAGCAGAGTAAAAAGTATGGACAATTTAATGTGTATTTCAAAAGAAAACTCAAAACTAGCAGAAAAACTTACGAGTATTACAACATAATCTTTATTGTTGAAGATAAATATATGTATATCCTAGATTTGATGATTAGAGGCTGTATGCATGCCTTAAAAAAACCGTACTGTATCCCGTGAAGATACACATTGATTATCTGTAAACCAGAAGTCATAATAAAAAAAATTTAATGGCATCGTAAAAAGAAAAACCAATGAAGTGTTTAATAATTCATCAGGAATCTATTTTTTGTTTCATGTTTGAGGTGTGTGTGTGTGTGTTTGTGTGTGTGTGTGTGTGTGTTTCCCACTTGTGTAGTCTATTATGCTTGCTTCCGAGAGGCAGTATAACTACCTGGTTTAGAGCATGGTATCCAGAACCACAAGGCTTAGATTGGAATCCTTGCTCCAATACCAACTGATCTAACTTCAGCAAGTTCTGTAACCTTTGTAAGTCTCAATGTTCTTTTCTATAAAATGAGGACAACAGTAATTCGTCTTTTAAGTGCCTCTGTAAGGATAAACTGATTCAGTGCATATAAAGCATTGAATATTTAATAAGTTCTTAGTAGGTCAAGGCTGTAGCAGGGTGCAAAAATATATAAGAGACATTGATGGATTTAACATTTATTTTTACAAGTAGTAGAAGTTTGATAAGAATGTAAAGTTTTGGGACCAACAGATACCAAAATGGTCACATAGCTGGACTTGCACATAGTCGACCGCAGTTAGAGTCCTGGACCTAGCAGCTTAAAACTCACACCAGGCGCGCACGCATGTGTGTGTGTATGTGTGTGTGTATGTGCACGCGCGCGCAAGCGTGCGCATGCCCAAGACCCTGAGAGGAGAATGGAAGAGAAGGAATTGCAGCGTGGCCACAAATGTAAAGAATGAAAAGAACATAAAGTCTTCCTTTAAAAAAATCTCTTTATTTTTGCTTTATAAAAATAAAAATTTTTTAAATAAATTTGTTAAGTTAAATTTATCTAAAATACTTTTAGGTTGGACGAACAGTTAGCGTAATGGCTATGTTGCTGGACTCCCAAGTCCAGCGATTCGAGTCCTGGACTCAGCAGCTTAAACTCATGCCGGGCGTGTGCGCGTGTGTGCCCAAGATCCCGAGAGGAGAAAACTAAAGGAGACAGGATTGTGGCATGGCCATCCCCTGGGGGATGATTTCTCATTTTTTCTGTTTCTCTGGCAAGCACACATACCCTATAGTAAAAATCTCTCTAAAAAAAAAAAACTTTTAGGTTAAATATCCTTTTCTCTGTTTATTTCTGTATATGGTGTGAAATTTGCTTTTTTTATGTGTTTCTAGTAATGTTCACTTTTTTTTTTATCACTAAGTTCATTTATTAGCTAAGATAAAACTTAAAATATATGATTAAATCACCTGGTCTTCTCATTTTTTGTTTGATTTTTATTTCTCTCATGAGTGAGAGAGTGAGTGAGCACTCCCAAAGAGTCTTGACATTGTGACCCAATCCTAACCTTCAACCAGGCCTGGATCATGGGCAGTCATGTGCCCAGTGTGCTCAGGGAGGTCTCAACTTGAACCAGAAAACTTTCCATGCAGGGTTGCCTCAGAGAATATTATTTTACTGCCAGGCCACCATCAGGCCCCCATTTGATCTTTTAGTTTAATGGATATCACTTATTTTCTAGAATAGCTTTTGTCTAGAGATGATTACAGCTCCCACTACCTCTTAGATAACTCAGGTAAAACAAAATACCAGGAATTTTTTGGTTCTATAATTCAAATTCATATGACTTTCCAACAATACCTTTTAAATTAAAAATAAACAGAATATTTAGACTATTGTTTCTGTGGCACATAATGAACTTAAAAGAAAGATTGGACATGATCAGATGCATCACTTAAGTTAGCATTTAATTATATACTGTCATAATTCTCACTATAATATATAAAGTAAATTACTAATATTTTGTAAAGATTGCCATGTGTCTCGGAAGCAGAGACTAGATATTATGTGTCTTCATTATCCCATCTTCCAGAACACTTAGGTCAGAAGAACTAACTTATTCTCTTAATTTGATGACTCAGAAAGTTTAACATGTTATTACTGAGACCAAGAGATCTCAGAAAATGAAACTCTAGTTATCTATAAATTGTTTTTAATGTTTCATTAAGAAATAGATTCCAATTAAAACCCCGGCTGCTGCTGCTCCCTGATCCACAGCACAGGCTCTGGTGGTAATGGTGGCAGCGACAGCAAAGGGATGTATCTGGAGCAGGTTGGGATGCAGTAGCCTAAAGTGGTCTCCTATTGCAGTTGCCCTCACTGGTTGTTGCTGCTCCTTGATCTGCAGAGCAGATTCTTAAGGGTAATTCATGCAAAAATTTTTAATGGGCATAAGGAGTAGAGGCTATGGGATGAAGTACCACAGCAGAGTAAAAAGTATGGACAATTTAATGTGTATTTCAAAAGAAAACTCAAAACTAGCAGAAAAACTTACGAGTATTACAACATAATCTTTATTGTTGAAGATAAATATATGTATATCCTAGATTTGATGATTAGAGGCTGTATGCATGCCTTAAAAAAACCGTACTGTATCCCGTGAAGATACACATTGATTATCTGTAAACCAGAAGTCATAATAAAAAAAATTTAATGGCATCGTAAAAAGAAAAACCAATGAAGTGTTTAATAATTCATCAGGAATCTATTTTTTGTTTCATGTTTGAGGTGTGTGTGTGTGTGTTTGTGTGTGTGTGTGTGTGTGTTTCCCACTTGTGTAGTCTATTATGCTTGCTTCCGAGAGGCAGTATAACTACCTGGTTTAGAGCATGGTATCCAGAACCACAAGGCTTAGATTGGAATCCTTGCTCCAATACCAACTGATCTAACTTCAGCAAGTTCTGTAACCTTTGTAAGTCTCAATGTTCTTTTCTATAAAATGAGGACAACAGTAATTCGTCTTTTAAGTGCCTCTGTAAGGATAAACTGATTCAGTGCATATAAAGCATTGAATATTTAATAAGTTCTTAGTAGGTCAAGGCTGTAGCAGGGTGCAAAAATATATAAGAGACATTGATGGATTTAACATTTATTTTTACAAGTAGTAGAAGTTTGATAAGAATGTAAAGTTTTGGGACCAACAGATACCAAAATGGTCACATAGCTGGACTTGCACATAGTCGACCGCAGTTAGAGTCCTGGACCTAGCAGCTTAAAACTCACACCAGGCGCGCACGCATGTGTGTGTGTATGTGTGTGTGTATGTGCACGCGCGCGCAAGCGTGCGCATGCCCAAGACCCTGAGAGGAGAATGGAAGAGAAGGAATTGCAGCGTGGCCACAAATGTAAAGAATGAAAAGAACATAAAGTCTTCCTTTAAAAAAATCTCTTTATTTTTGCTTTATAAAAATAAAAATTTTTTAAATAAATTTGTTAAGTTAAATTTATCTAAAATACTTTTAGGTTGGACGAACAGTTAGCGTAATGGCTATGTTGCTGGACTCCCAAGTCCAGCGATTCGAGTCCTGGACTCAGCAGCTTAAACTCATGCCGGGCGTGTGCGCGTGTGTGCCCAAGATCCCGAGAGGAGAAAGGATTGCGTCATAGCCATCCCTCTGGGGAGTGATTTCTCACTTCTGTGTCTCTGTCTCTCTCTGTCTTTCTGGCGAGCACACATGCCCTATAGCAAAAACCTCTCCAAAAAAAAAAAACTTTTAGGTTAAATATCCTTTTCTCTGTTTATTTCTGTATATGGTGTGAAATTTGCTTTTTTTATGTGTTTCTAGTAATGTTCACTTTTTTTTTTATCACTAAGTTCATTTATTAGCTAAGATAAAACTTAAAATATATGATTAAATCACCTGGTCTTCTCATTTTTTGTTTGATTTTTATTTCTCTCATGAGTGAGAGAGTGAGTGAGCACTCCCAAAGAGTCTTGACATTGTGACCCAATCCTAACCTTCAACCAGGCCTGGATCATGGGCAGTCATGTGCCCAGTGTGCTCAGGGAGGTCTCAACTTGAACCAGAAAACTTTCCATGCAGGGTTGCCTCAGAGAATATTATTTTACTGCCAGGCCACCATCAGGCCCCCATTTGATCTTTTAGTTTAATGGATATCACTTATTTTCTAGAATAGCTTTTGTCTAGAGATGATTACAGCTCCCACTACCTCTTAGATAACTCAGGTAAAACAAAATACCAGGAATTTTTTGGTTCTATAATTCAAATTCATATGACTTTCCAACAATACCTTTTAAATTAAAAATAAACAGAATATTTAGACTATTGTTTCTGTGGCACATAATGAACTTAAAAGAAAGATTGGACATGATCAGATGCATCACTTAAGTTAGCATTTAATTATATACTGTCATAATTCTCACTATAATATATAAAGTAAATTACTAATATTTTGTAAAGATTGCCATGTGTCTCGGAAGCAGAGACTAGATATTATGTGTCTTCATTATCCCATCTTCCAGAACACTTAGGTCAGAAGAACTAACTTATTCTCTTAATTTGATGACTCAGAAAGTTTAACATGTTATTACTGAGACCAAGAGATCTCAGAAAATGAAACTCTAGTTATCTATAAATTGTTTTTAATGTTTCATTAAGAAATAGATTCCAATTAAAATTTTATTAGTATAACTCTTATTCTTCTGTGTTCAACAGAGTAGAGAGAGACTTTTTTACAAGATTAGACTCAGGGAGTTAGTACTATTGTGTTGAAATTTGGCTATTAGAAAAGTGTCTGAAGGAGGAGGTCCCCTAGTTGGGGACATTAAAACCTTAGTTAGATCATTGCATATTGCAAGTCCCCTGAAAGTACAGGAGAATCAGTCCTCATGCTGTATCCTTGGGGTTTATTACCTCTTTCTTTCACTCATGTGATTTTCTTTCCCCTGCTAATAGTGTTTAAATTACATACACTATTTGTTAGATTAAAGGAATGTGAGAGAACCAAAGAAAATTAAAGAAAATTGAATTTTTGTCTTCCTCCTTCATCTTATTTTTCACAACCAGTTCAGCTATTTATCAGTGAGTCTCAAAACAAATCAGGGAAAAGTGCCTTCTGAAATTGGTAAATGACAAAATATTTCTTAAATATTTTTCTGAAAAATGAAACTAAGAATTATTACAACTGTGGCAAAAGCTATTTAAACCTTTCATTATGTATATAGATAGGTGTGTGTTGTTGTTTAACCTGTATTTGAGGATATTAGTTGACTTTGACAAGGGAAAGTATATGTTCTCCGCAAGGCTTTCTTCCCAGGCATTCATGCAGTAGAGGCAGCTTTCCTCAGCACCAGCCGAAATGATCAGAAGTCACTTGTCCTGGTCTTCATTTTTCAAAACAGGACTTAAGAGCCAGGTGTTGTGCCATGATATAAATAATGCTTTTGAATGGTATGATAAAATGTGTTTCTCTGTAAGGCTGACCCACAAAGGAACATTCTGGGTTCTCATCTGGAGATCTCTCTGAGTACACCAGGCACATGTGTGCCTGTGATCTGTGGCTGGCTGGGGCTGGGTGTAGATGGCAATATCATGACCCTATTGGATTTGTTGTTCCTCATGTTGACCCTCTCACTTGTGGAAGAAATAAATAAACTTAAAAAACAAAACAAAATAAAACAAACAACAGAGCTTATTGTTTCCTAATAAAAAGGTAAAATAGTTTTATTTCAACACTCACAAGATGAATGTTCACAGTGTATTTATTACTTTTGTAAATAATCTCAGAAAATGAAACTCTAGTTATCTATAAATTGTTTTTAATGTTTCATTAAGAAATAGATTCCAATTAAAATTTTATTAGTATAACTCTTATTCTTCTGTGTTCAACAGAGTAGAGAGAGACTTTTTTACAAGATTAGACTCAGGGAGTTAGTACTATTGTGTTGAAATTTGGCTATTAGAAAAGTGTCTGAAGGAGGAGGTCCCCTAGTTGGGGACATTAAAACCTTAGTTAGATCATTGCATATTGCAAGTCCCCTGAAAGTACAGGAGAATCAGTCCTCATGCTGTATCCTTGGGGTTTATTACCTCTTTCTTTCACTCATGTGATTTTCTTTCCCCTGCTAATAGTGTTTAAATTACATACACTATTTGTTAGATTAAAGGAATGTGAGAGAACCAAAGAAAATTAAAGAAAATTGAATTTTTGTCTTCCTCCTTCATCTTATTTTTCACAACCAGTTCAGCTATTTATCAGTGAGTCTCAAAACAAATCAGGGAAAAGTGCCTTCTGAAATTGGTAAATGACAAAATATTTCTTAAATATTTTTCTGAAAAATGAAACTAAGAATTATTACAACTGTGGCAAAAGCTATTTAAACCTTTCATTATGTATATAGATAGGTGTGTGTTGTTGTTTAACCTGTATTTGAGGATATTAGTTGACTTTGACAAGGGAAAGTATATGTTCTCCGCAAGGCTTTCTTCCCAGGCATTCATGCAGTAGAGGCAGCTTTCCTCAGCACCAGCCGAAATGATCAGAAGTCACTTGTCCTGGTCTTCATTTTTCAAAACAGGACTTAAGAGCCAGGTGTTGTGCCATGATATAAATAATGCTTTTGAATGGTATGATAAAATGTGTTTCTCTGTAAGGCTGACCCACAAAGGAACATTCTGGGTTCTCATCTGGAGATCTCTCTGAGTACACCAGGCACATGTGTGCCTGTGATCTGTGGCTGGCTGGGGCTGGGTGTAGATGGCAATATCATGACCCTATTGGATTTGTTGTTCCTCATGTTGACCCTCTCACTTGTGGAAGAAATAAATAAACTTAAAAAACAAAACAAAATAAAACAAACAACAGAGCTTATTGTTTCCTAATAAAAAGGTAAAATAGTTTTATTTCAACACTCACAAGATGAATGTTCACAGTGTATTTATTACTTTTGTAAATATAATTTTAACCTTTATTTAAAATTTTTATTTTGATATCTTGATATTGTTTTTAATTGTACCTCACAATTCAAATAACAAAGAAAAATACATTAAGGAAGATGTCTTCCCTAATCCCAGTTCCGTTTTCTAAAGTTCAACACTAGCAATGGCATACTGAGAATTGTTTCAGAGTTTTTCTTTACACGTTTAAAACTTATCTTTTTAAAAGTTTCAAAAGCAGTATAAACATTCAAGCAGTATGGGAGGAATAAAGTAGAAAAAACAAATCACTCTTAGATTTCATTTTCTCACTTGTTTCATCCTTCTAGACATTGTCAGTTAATAATGTACATATCTGATAGTCTATACTAGGATTCCTATCTCAGTACAAAGCCTTGTATCTTAGATGACTAATAGGGATATTTTTATAATTAAAAACAAGTTTTTGTCCTAGTCACAGTAGCAAAGGCATAGGGTACCACTGCAGGGCCACATGGAAGACTGCAATTTGGATCTTAGATCAACTAAACATGCCTTCCAGCATGACATATGCCTTTGTGATCCGGGCAAACTGGATATCAGGGAAACAGGTTGGGGATTTTGGTGTGATGAGTCCCTAGTGAGAGTGCCTGATTTTCTCTCAAAATAAAAAGAAAACAAGTTTACAGATAAACATGTGTATATACTTGCACACATGTACGAATTAACTTGAAGGTAAATGCCAAAAAATTGTTGGATCAACAGATAAACATTGCCAAATTAACATATTATGTAAAACTATACTCTTCTTCCTTCACCCTTGCATATACTGTGTATTTCTGGAATTTTTTTTTGCCAGTTTATTAAACAAACAAAATTTTTCTTGCAATTACTACTCCCAGACAATGTTGTAAATGTAGGGGTCACAAGAATAAACAAAACAAAAAATTACTGGCTTACATGGAACTTAACATTTTAGTGAGAGGAGATAATAAATTTAAAATAAAATATTGTGGCATATGATGAGTATTGCTAAAAGAAAGGAATGAGAGAGTGAGGAATGCAGTTGTGGTGGGGACCTGTATATTTAAATAGGTAGCCATAAGAAACCTTACTGAGGAGGCGAACTTGGGTTGTGCTGAAGAACTTTCCAGGTAGAGTCCTCAAGCACAGAAGCCTTGAGGCCAGTGTAGCTGGAATGGGATGATCCAACTGTAAAGTAGAAAGTGAACTCTGAGGGTGAGTCAACTCATGAAGGGCCTTTGGGTTGCAGTGAATAAAAGGGGACACTATTACATGATCTGGGCAGAGGAGTGACAAGATTTCATTGATGCTGTAGAAGGATTTTTTGGGTTGCTCTATTGAGAACTGAAAGGAAGGAAGACAAAGGTGGCAGTAAAGACAGGTAGAAACCAATTACCATTTTCTGTGTGGGATGATGGTGGTTCAGTAGAGAGGTTATTGTGGGACTTGGTTGTAAGTGATCAAATCAGAATATTCTGTTTAAGGTATTACCCTCTTGAGCAGGTAGATGGGGGTATGAGAGATCAAGAGTCAAAACTAACATCACAATCTTCGGCCTAAATGCTGAACAACTAAAAGAATGGAATTGCCATTTACTGAGATGTACAAAACTATCAGAGGTAAGGAGTGGATTTTGGATATAGCAGGTGTTCCCATTAGACATGCAAGTGAAGATAGGAAGTAGAGAATTTGGTATACAAGTACTGGGATTCATGGGAGAAGTTTGGGCTGGGGTATAAAGCTGAGAGTCAACAAATGGCATTTAGAACCATGAGATAGAATGAGGCTAAAAATGGAGAAAGAAATGGAAAAGAAGCAATCAGTGAGCTAAGATGAAAGTGGGAGAGTCAAGAGACGAAATTATTTTCAAAAGGAGAGGAATGGATTATTTTAAATGATGCTAGTAGGTCAAGTAAGATGAGGACTAATCTTGTCATTGGATCTAGGAGTTTTAAAAACCTCTAATTATGACAAGAAACAGTTTTGATGAACTGTGATTGAAATGAATTTAAGATTAAAAAGAAAAGAAACAAATTGGAGAAAGAAGTAGGCAACTTTTTAAAGAATCTTTTCAGTAAAAATAAACTGAAGTATGACTTGGGATGAGTGAGATTGAACCAGAATAATAAGGATTTAGCCACAATGAAGGTTATGAAGTCAGAAAAGGGCAAGAAAGTTAAGAGTACATATGAAAAGTGTTGGGAACCAGCAGTTAGCGTAATGACTATGTCGCTGGACTCCCACGTAGTCGACCGTGGTTTGCGTCCTGGACCCGGTGGCTTAAAACTCACACCGGGCGAGTGTGCGTGCGTACCCAAGATCCCAAGAGGAGAATGGAGGAGAAGGGATTGCAGTGTGACCATCCCCCCTGGGGGGTGATTTCTCGCTTTCTGTCTCTATGTCTCTGTCTGGCGAGCGCACGCGCCCTATAGCGAAAAAAACTCTCAAAAAAAAAAAAGTGATTATGTTACGTGATTAAACTGAGTAGTTCTTCTAATCCGTGGTTTATCTTTTTTTCATGTTTATTGGCCACTTATAATTTTGTGTATGTGAATTGCCTTTGCACATTGCTGTTGAGTGGTTTATCTTTTTTATTGTGAATATTTAAAATTTTCTCTGTAATAAAAAAATCAGCCTTTGGTCTCATGTTGCAAATATTTTTCACAGCTTCTCATTTGTCTTTTGATTTAAATTATTTTCTATGTGTAATTGCAAATTTCATGTCATGCTTCCTTAGTCAGATTATAAAAGGATTATATGTTTTCCTGTAGTACTTTTATGGCTTTGCTTTCTTTTTTTTAATTAAAAACTTTGCTTCACATGGATTTCATTTTAGTGAAAATTATTAGGTGGGAATCTGAATTTATTTTTTCATGATGATTTTCATTGAATGATGTGTCTTTCCCCAAACTAATTGAAAAGACTGTTTTGGGATCTTATTTTTGAATTGTATCCAAATTCATTGACTATCTGCCTATCCCTATAACAATATAAAACTGTTTCTGTTCTGTAGCTCTTAGGTATATTTTACTAGTTAGTATGGCCAGTCCATGTTCTACTACCATCACGGCTGTTATTTTATTGAATAATATTCAAAAAATATTATTTTATAACATACAACACATAATTATATATACAATTATGTGCCATTATAACATTTAGGAAATTCTATAACTTTTTCTGAATATTTTATGTTTATTTCCTCAGATAATAGTGACATCAATATATATCAAGTACTATTTTCAGTATTATTCTGAATGTTTTATATATATAACTATTTTCATCATTATGGCAACCATGTTAAGAATATACTGTTATTATCTCCATCTCAGAGATGAGGAAACTGAGAATAAAGAACATGCCCAAGGTAACATGGCTAGTAAGTGATGGAGTTATGATTTGAACCAGGCTCAGAGACTGTGCTCCCACCTTTCTGTATAAACTTTAGAATCATTTGGTCTAAATCACTTAGAATCTGAAATACCATGCTAGTTTTGGAATCAGAACTGCATTGAATTTATAGATGTAGACAGAACTGACATTTTACAGTATGAAATTTTTTATCTCCAAACCAGATACATATTTTAATGCATTTAAATTTTTTGTGACCCTTAATGGAGTACAAAAGTTATATACACACACATATACACACACATATATATGTATATATGTATACACGTGCACACACACACACACACACACACACACACACACACACACACACACACACACACACACACACACACACACACACACACTTCAGTATCATTTTAAGCTTTTTCTTTGATGCATTGTCTTTTGAGTTGTTATTAACTAGGTTTTCTCTTCTGTTGTGTTTTTAGCTGGTTGTTGTAGGTATATTAGAAGGCTATTGGGCTTTTTCTGTTAAATTCATAATCATTTACTAATTATTCTTACTAGTGGCTTTTTAGTGATTTTTTCCTGAATTGTCCAAAAATGTTACCACATCACCTACAAATGATACTTTTTCTCTTTTCCAGTATGTATACTTTTTTGTTCTTTTCAATAATTAACTTGATCTTTAGAACATTTTTAACTAGTTATGACACTAATCATCATTGTCTTGTAAATGCCCCTGATTCATAATCGTTTATCTTGATGTTGATTTCAGTTTTGTTTTTATGAAAAAATATTCATCAGCAAGGAATAGTGAAATTATTTTTGAATACTTTTCAATATCTGTAGTACGTATATGCACTTTCTCAAATTTGGTTGACTGTTATTATCCTGGGCTCATATAACTAATTTAGACCCTTTTCATTTTTCTCTCTTAAAAATGCAATAGCATTATTAACCCTTTGAAGATCTGAGGAAAATCACCTAAGAAAACGTGGCAATTTTTGACAGGCAGACAGACCTATGCTATCTCTTCTAAAATTTGAAAAGTTATATAAAATATAATCATTTGTGCTTTCCTAGAAAAGCTTTTCACCTAGGTTTTCACATTTATTTGCTTAAATTTGCAAAATGAAAGTAATTTATAAAGTAAAAAACATACATTTATAACTGCTGTTACTTTAACACTATTTACATTTTAATATTGAACATTTATGCTTCTTCGTTTTCTCTAGGATTAAGTGGGCTACTGACTTTTCCATTTTATTGATTCTTTAAAGATTAAGATTTTGGATAAATTTATCAATTACATGGCATCTCTGTTGATTCAATAATTTTTCTTTTATATTTTTGATTCTATCTTTATATATTTCTTAGATTTTATAGTTCATTTACTATAGTTCATAAATAACTGTTCATATACTTTGAAAGCCATCCTTTTTATCAGTGCAGGTTTTACCTATAAAGAAAATACTAGATTTTGGTAGTTTCATGTGAATTATTTTAGTCCAAATACTTTCTTTGCACACATAATAGAACCATCTGTTCCTTGGGATTGAATTCAGTTTAATTTACTGAGGATTTGGCTCTTTTACTGTTTCATCTACCTGTTTGTGAGTTGTATTAACACAGGCTGAATTTAATTCAGTGAGTGAATGGGAATTTTGATAAGGCAGGAAAAGATAATTTGGGGAAGATGACCCTTGTAGGGGGTGTATAGATAAAGGAGACAATCTATAGAGGATGGGAGAAAGGCCTGAAAAATAACTGAAAGAGTACCAAAGACAAATTCTATAAATCCTTAGTAGGATTGCTGATTGCAAAGGTGGGATAGGGCAGGAGTTACAGTGTGAGACCTTAATTGAGGATGTTTATAAATATTATATACATATATATATGTGTATGTACATATATATATATATATATATATATATATATACGCACACACAATATAAACTTTATCAGTGTAGGTTTCATCAAGTTCGAGACACTTTTGTAAGAGATGATACCAATTATTTAGTAAGCCCCTAAAGAACTGATGGTCCTGGGAATTTAACCTTGTTAATGCTTTTTTTCATTGTTAACTGAAGAAAAATGGATGCTCTTAAAATGTTTTTTAGGGTTAGGAAACAAAAAGAGGTCAGAAGAAGTCGAATTAGGACTGTAAGGTATCCACCTGATGATTTCCCATAAAAACTCTCACAAAATTGCTTTTCTTTGATGAGAGCAATGAGGCAGGAACATCATTGTTCTTGGTGGAGAAGGACTCTGGTGAAGCTTTCCCTGACATTTTTCTACTAAAGCTTGGGCTAACTGTCTTAAAACACTCATAATAAGCAGATATTATCATTCTTTGGCCTTCCAGAAAGTCAGCAAGCAGAATGTCTCAAGCATCCCAAAAAACGTGCCCAAGATTCTGAGAGGAGAATGGAGGAGAAGGGATTGTGGTGTGGCCATCCCCCGCGGGGGTGGGGGTGATTTCTCGCTGTCTGTCTGTCTCTGTCTTTCTGGTGAGCGCACATGCCCACAATTATAGAGTGATATCATTATGGTCAATGAACCTTTACAAAGTTTTCCCATAAGATATTCCTTTTAGCACATGATGATAGTCAGCACCATATAAAGAGCACTAATTGAAGTCTCATGTAAACATCCAATTTTTAAGAAATGTACAATTATAATAAAATAATTGGATAGATGTATACAATTCATAAAAACAGCAGCTTCTGTATGCTCTCCATTTCAGTAAGACCACCTAAATGCTTTGTAATAAAGAATCTTACCACATGGTTTACTGCAGCTCTGAATAGACTTGTGTGGTAGAAGTAACTTAGGAAGATAAGGAGGAGAAGACAGATTAATTCTGAGGTCTTCAGTTCTTGTGAGGAAGTAACTGTGGCCAGTGCCGATTAAAGCTACAGGCTATGGCCATATTTTGACATATCTCTAGGTACGCAAAGGTTTTTCTATCCAAAAGAAGTTTTCCTTATATTATGCCATTAATACGTACTTAACTATGTCCCAGTTATTCCTATCAACTCCCTAAACATGCACTCATCTGCATGGTAGAAAAGCAAGATAAAATGTCTCTTAGGTAAGACATAAAAATACTCCTTCAAAACTAACTGAATTTTTTTAACAAACTAATACCCATATATATATAATACATAATATTAAAAACCATTTAGAAAAACATACATACTTTGAATTGTGGACTCCAGAGCCACTGAATTAGTTTCAGTAAAGTAATAGAATATTACACAGTTGTTAGCACTATGCTAAGAACAACACAAATTTAGTCATGAATGCTCTAAAATGTGGATAAAGATGGAGACACTGAACAAATAGTTCAAGTATCTTTTAACATCTATTGGAACCAAAATAGCATCACACATGCACATTCACACACATTGTTTGTGTATGTTTATGTAATTTTTCATCCTGAAGACAGTCCATAGCAAAGCGCCTTCTGCAACTGTTGAATTTAATATGTAACCACATTTTTTTTTCTCAATGAAGAAAGAAGTCAATATACTTAAGTGTTACTGATAATTTTAGGAATATGAAAACAAAACAGCAGTCAAAACCAGATAAGCTAAATAAGCACACACAAAAAAGAGGAGGTAATTTTTTTGAGAGTTTTGTTTTATTTTTTTAAGAGAGAGATTTTTGCTATAGGATGCATATGCTCTCCAGACAGACACAGACAGACAGAAAATGAGAAATGATCTCCCAGTGGGGATAACTATGCCTCAATCCCTTCTCCTCCAGTTTCCTCTTGGGATTTTAGGTAAGCATGCACACTTGTCCAGCATGAGTTTTAAGCTGCCGGGTCTGGGAATTGAACCGTGGTTGACCATGTGGAAATCCAGCGATGTAACCATGGAAGACATTTTAAATGACTAAAGAATTAGATCACCTGCTGGTCCCTTGAGAGAGAGATTTTTGCTATAGGACGTGTGCACTCGCCAGAGAGACAGAAAGAGAGAAATCATCCCCCAGGGGGATGGCCACACTGTAATCCTTTCTCCATTCTCCTCTTGAGACTTTGGACACACATGCGCATGCATCTGGTATGAGTTTTAAGCTGCTGGGTCCAGGACTCAAACTGTGGTTGACTACATGGGAGTCTAGCAATGTAACCATTGCACCATCTGCTGGCCTCACAAATAAATAATTTTGAGAAGGATGAGACATTGTAGGAGATGATGCCCATAATCACAGACCAGTTTTCCAGGAAGACATTTTTCTTTTTTTTAAGTGTTAGTTTCTTTGATATACTCAATCACTATACGTTACATAGCTTGTAAAGTGAATTCTCCCAAAATGAATATACTTCACACCAGTCCAGCTGAGGATACTATACACACTGTCATCAACAGACAATCCATTTTCTGTGTCCCATAAATGTCTTGCCTCTCTATTTTTCTCTTTAATATCTTTTGTGCCCTACTTGAAGAGGACTGATGATTAACAACAGAAACAATAGCTAACACCACAGACATCTCAATTGGTTCAACTTAAACAATTCTGACTGAAAAATTAAAGTTGAGCACTTTGTGCTTGATGGGTATTAAAACTGTTGCACTGAGAGCTACAGGTAAGAGCAAAATTTTCGATAGAAATTTTAAACAAGTGGGATCAAGATCCTTTCTTTCTTTCTTTCTTTCTTTCTTTCTTTCTTTCTTTCTTTCTTTCTTTCTTTCTTTAGAGAGGTTTTTGCTATAGGGCACGTGCGCTCACCAGAAAAACAGAGACAGACAGAAAGCAAGAAATCACCCTCCAGGGGGGATGGCCACACCGCAATCCCTTCTCCTCCATTCTCCTCTCAGGATCTTGGGCATACATGCACACATGTCGGCGTGAGTTTAAGCCACTGTGTCCGGGTCTTGAACCACAGTCGACTACATGGGAGTCCAGCAACATAGCCATTATGCCAACTGTTGGTCCCAGAGTAAATACTTCTGTAGTCCTTATTGTGGGCCAGACACTGACTTAAGAACAAAGATTTTTGTTTGTTTGTTTGTTTTTTGTTTTGTTCTTTTAGTTTTTGCTATAGGTGTGTGAACTCACCAGAGAGACAGAGAGAGAGAGAAAGGGAAAGTGAGAAATCACCCTTATGGGGGATAGCCACGCTGTATCCCTTCTTCTCCCATGTCCTCTCGGGATTTTGAAACACACACAGGTGCACCCAGTGTAAACAAAATGGGTGGAGTTCTTTTTAAAAATTACCTCTCTAGACCCACAGACAAAAGGATTGATCCAAAAATACAGAGTAGCTTGTCTATTATCTGAGTTACAGTAATAAGTATATGCAGTTTTCACTGCTGTTTTCTCTCAGCTAAGTTATTATGAAGCAAAGGATAGTTAGAAGTTTTAGAAAACAGTTACTTGTCTTTTTTCATCTTAACTAATAAAATAAATTTTTAAAAATTTTTTCTAGTTTTATGCCACATATCAAAACATGTTCTGGGAAAATTCACAAGGTTGCTATAAAATGTGTGCCATCTCTGCATTATGGGAATTTGACCTTGAAAGTCAAAATGAAACTCAATATTATTATGCATCATTTACTAGTAAGAGTTCCCCATTCCAAGTCTGTGTGCATGTGCACGCATGTGTTTGCATCTTACTCTCAGTTAAAGGCCAGCAGGAGACCATCGTAGTCAGCTTTGAGCCAACCTTTGAGACCCTCATTCCCCTTTTCTGCACGTGCTGCACTCTGCTCATAGTGTGTTTGGAAAACAAGGAATTCCCCATGCATCTATCTTGACACGTAGTTTCCCTTTACTATAATAAAGGGATTTTTCTTTTATCATGTTAATATATTAAATGGACCTTCTCAGGTAATATTTGTAGAAACATTAGAAATTATATTCTAGGGCCTGCCTGATAGCCTAGTGGCTAAGCTCACACATGACTATTTCAAATGCTGATCCCAGTGTCCTAAAAAACATGCCAGGCACCTGTGCATGTGTGCCGAGAATCCTGACAGATGCAGAAATAGAGAAGAGGAATTATGACATACCCACACCCCATGGGGGGGTGCTTCCTCCTTCTCTGTCTTTCCCCTTCTCTGTGACTCTTTTTCTGGCACTATAGAAGAACATTCTAGGAGGCAGTTTAACAAGATCTATTATGTTTTCCCTTTCATTCAACAATTCCACTCCTGGTAATCTATTAATAGTTGATAAATGTATTTAAGGAGTGACCAGATATAAATTTACAAGGAACTTTATTGTAACTTTGTTGCTATTGCTTACCTCCAAAAAGCCCTAAATTGTATTAATAGGTGATTGATCAGATTATGTCTGTGCAGTGAAATGCTGTGAAGCCATCAAAAGAAAATGAGAAAGCTCATTCATATACACTAGCATACAGAGATTTCCCAGATATTATAAAGTGATGGAAAAAATAAAAACCCTAAGCAGCAAATAGTGAAATATTATCCCATATGTATGTTTTTAAATATATATACATACATTTATATATAAGTGATTTATAGGATCACCTGTTAAATGTAAGGTACCGTAAGTATGTAAGGGTAGTCTTGTGTTACAGTTAAATAGGATGAGGTATATTAATAGACTGGTGGGGCCAGACAATGGTGCAACCGTAAAACACAATGCCCTGCAAGGCAGGCCCATGTGGGAAGCTTTCTGTTCATGTCCAGAGACCTCCCTGGGTGTTCAGGACATGTGTGTGCCCATGATCTATGCTGCCTGAAACTGTGTAGACTGCAGTCAGGGGTGCTCGTATCTCTCTCCTTCTCTATCTCTGTCTCTCTCTCATTTATGGAATAAATAAGTAAACTCTGAAAAAAGTTTAGAACTACACATTAAAAAGTAAAGATGACTGGGACCAGCAGTTAGTGTAATGGCTATGTCGCTGGACTCCCACGTAGTCGACCGCGGCTGGAGTTCCGGACCTGGTGGCTTAAACTCACGCTGGGCGCATGTGTGTGCATGCCCAAGATCCCGAGAGGAGAATGGAGAAGAAGGGATTGTGGCATGGCCATCCCCCTGGGGGGTGATTTCTCGCTTTCATATGTATGTTTTTAAATATATATACATACATTTATATATAAGTGATTTATAGGATCACCTGTTAAATGTAAGGTACCGTAAGTATGTAAGGGTAGTCTTGTGTTACAGTTAAATAGGATGAGGTATATTAATAGACTGGTGGGGCCAGACAATGGTGCAACCGTAAAACACAATGCCCTGCAAGGCAGGCCCATGTGGGAAGCTTTCTGTTCATGTCCAGAGACCTCCCTGGGTGTTCAGGACATGTGTGTGCCCATGATCTATGCTGCCTGAAACTGTGTAGACTGCAGTCAGGGGTGCTCGTATCTCTCTCCTTCTCTATCTCTGTCTCTCTCTCATTTATGGAATAAATAAGTAAACTCTGAAAAAAGTTTAGAACTACACATTAAAAAGTAAAGATGACTGGGACCAGCAGTTAGTGTAATGGCTATGTCGCTGGACTCCCACGTAGTCGACCGCGGCTGGAGTTCCGGACCTGGTGGCTTAAACTCACGCTGGGCGCATGTGTGTGCATGCCCAAGATCCCGAGAGGAGAATGGAGAAGAAGGGATTGTGGCATGGCCATCCCCCTGGGGGGTGATTTCTCGCTTTCTGGTGAGCACATGCACCATATAACAAAAACTTCTCGAAAAAAATAAATAAATAAATAAAAATGACTGTTCAATATATCAAAAAGCATAACATAAAAACAAAATATTAGTATCATGCCTTACATGGATATATTGTAAGTTTTTCAGCTTATTACTTTACTTCCTTAAGAAAGAGAGACAGGCCACCCTCAACTTCCACTGTACAGTCCACTCCAGCCTCAGCCAGCCTGGATCATAGGCTCATATGCACACCCAGCAGACACAGGGAAGCTCTGGGATGTTACCACCACTTAACCCTAATTACTAAACTTTGGTACTATTTTTACCTTTACAAAGTGACGAGAAAATAAGGGGTGATTTTACTTACTTTAAATGTTTTGTATTGTCTGAATTTGTTTCTAATAAACGTGTATTACTTTTATAATGAGAGAAAACTACTTGCTGTTGGAAAAGATCTGTAAAAACATATTCACCTAATGATACCACGAAACTACGTTTTTCTTCCAGTGTAAGATATGAAGACTTCCTAATATGCATGTGATGGTAATTTGGGTACTTTTTTATACAAGGAGGTTTTTCTGAGTCTGTAAAGTAGTTTTGGAGGTTTTATTTGCTCTCACCATTACATAACTACTTTTACTTTTAATTATGTTTATTCCTTTATGTTCTCAGGAGTATGTATAAATGTATATTTATGTAAGGAAGTGGATAGATATGCACATCATTTTAGCATTTAGGTGATTGTCTTCTTTCAAGAATGGTTTAAAATCTAAGGAAGCAATGGAAATATAACTGGAAGTAATTATCAGTTTTTTTTTTCTGGACAAAGAAAAGCTTCCTTTTTCTACCTCTCAATTTTAGCAAATAAGAATCATCTTGAAAATAGCTGGAAAGAGGTATTCTCCAATGATTATTCCCCATGAAGTACTAGAAACTTATTCCATTAGGGTGATTATTACAAGGACTCAGAAGGAAGTCAGTGATTATACTAGATTATTTGTTTTAGAGAATTTTATTCTCAGCTATTACTCATGGTTCTATAAACTATAGAATTCATTCAGGATAATTATATAGTCCATAATACCATTGTTAAATTTCATTGAAATTTATTAAAAATTAGGGAAAGGGTACCCATTTGAAAACTTCTTTTTTTCTTTCATTTATTTATTTATTTTTACATTTTTCCACAAACATTTACTTTACATATCAAAAAAATTTAGCTCACACTCCATAGTTCTTGACAGTTTATAAACAACTTTCAAAATTTCAAAATACTGTATTTTAAGATAATGTTCAAAATATTTCTTATAATTTTGTATAATTTTGTGACTCTATAACAACAGAAACAGTATGGTTTTAAATATTTTTGAGAAAATATTTACATGTCAACTACTCAGTTGTTGAAAAGCAAATGCCCAGCACGCTAGTCACACATAAACCCTCTCAATTCAGCCCTGCCATTTGAAAACTTCTGAATGCCAATTTTTTGGGGGATGACAGAAACATTACTTAAATGGTGTCTTAATTATATGGAAATTTGAGTAAATTGATTGGCTCTTTCTATAGTCAGTGTTGGAGTAATATGAAATGCATGGGCCTAATTGACAACTTGAAAATTCTTTCAGTAAAATTTGATAATGTGATGTTATCTTATTAGGGAAGATGTCCTCTTAAGTAGTAATGCTTTAAAAAATTTGAAGCTGCTTAATATATACCAAATGTCTGCACTCTATGGCATAAACTGAAATATTGCACAATATAAAGGCATGGAGAGCAACTGTAGACACAAGAGCACATATGGGAAGAGGGTAGGAAATGGTAGAGGGTGAGAGGGAGGGAATCAAGGGGAAAAATAAGTAAAACAGTTAAGAAACACAAAAGAGAAGATTATCTGTTGAAGATAATAGGTATGGTAATATTTTTGATTGGGCCAATATTCGGTGTATTCTAAATGGGAAATTTCATTTGTATGCTGTAATGATGTACAGTGAATGAATGTAAAACAGATAAATAAATAAATAATTTTGAAGCCATAGTTGGATGTAGGAGTATTATATAGAATAAGTTTACTGTGGTTGAAGAGGATATTTAATGTAGTATATAATAGCACAGAATATGGAATTAGACTGCTGAGGTTCAGATTCCGGTACTGCTACTTCCTTTCTGTATGATCTTGGATAAGTTACCCTCTCTCTACCTTGGTTTCCACATTTGTAAAACAGAAATATCAGTAGTGGGTAATAGGACTCTGTTTCATAGGGTTGTTATATATAATTGTTGTAAGACTGAAATAAGGCACTTGTATGTATAGTAAGTGTTTAAAAAATGTAGCTACTCTATCATTTTGATCATTCAGTATCTAGAAAGTACTATGCATGTTGTCAAATAAATTTGTTGTTTACATGTTTGCTTAATAAGTGCTGAATTACAGTCTAGTTTAAGTATTTTCTTAATTTCTGTTTTTCTGTTATGAAAAACTAATATTTATACTAGTTGGTTTTAATTACTCATTTCTTGTTTGTATTACAGTTACAAATTATAATACTGTGGTAGAAACAAATTCAGATTCAGACGATGAAGACAAACTCCACATTGTGGAAGAAGAAAGTGTTACAGATGCAGCTGATTGTGAAGGTGGTGTGCCAGAAGATGACCTGCCAACAGACCAGACAGTATTACCAGGGAACAGCGACAGAGAAGGGAATTCTAAGAACTGCTGGGAGGATGATGGCAAGTTTGATTTTTTTTTTGTACTCTTCTATACTTCTTCTATTATTTAAAAACAGTATTCACTGAACAGAATAAAATGGGACGAAAATATGGAAATGAATAGTAATTTGTCCATTAATCAGTATTAGGTATCCTAATTACTATAAATAGTAGATTATGAAGGAGAATTAGATTTTGATTTCTTATATGATGTATATATTGGCTTTTAGTAGATTTTTATAGCTAGAATCAAGTTTTCTATATATTATTGATAAATTTGAACCTACTTTTAATTTAATTGTGACCCAAACTGAAGAGTCTGCTTAGAAAACAACAACTATTAATTTGGTATGGTAAAATTATAATTCAATATATAAAAATGTCCAAAACAGATAAATCACAAGAGTATTTTTAGTGTTTGTAATCCTTCCCTTATACATCAGAATACTGTACATAATGTGCTTATTTTAATTGTGCTAAACTTTTACTAAAGTAAAATTTTTCGTTTACTCAAGTAAGGCATGTTTGATGGAAGGGACAATGAAAGCATGGGAACCCTCTACTTACTGCCCTTTCAATGAGTAAATACAATGTTTAACTTTCTTCCTTCTCTGTCAGGTGGAGAAATTGGACCATATTCTTTTATTCTAGTCCTAAAATTCCTCCTTTCTTCTTTTCCTAATTAAATTATTTATCATGTCTTTCCAAGACTTTAGAACCAGTAATATAAAAATAGGGTGTGGAAGTGGTAGTATTATGTATTAGAGGAGTTAGGAATCAGAAACAGGGTATCAGCAAAGAAAAAGACAAGTATGCAAGAGCTCAAATCAAAGGCCAAATAAGATTGACACACCATTAGCAAGACTAATTGAGAAGAAGAGAGAAAGGAACCAGATAAATCAAATTCACAATGAATCAGGCAACATTACAACAGACATAATAGAAATATAAAACATGATTAGAAGATACTATGAGCAACTATACGCCAACAAAGAATAAAACCTGGATGAGATGGACAAATTCCTGGACACATATAATCTACCAAGATTGACTCAGGAGGACATAGAAAGCCTGAATAGACTCATAACAAGCAATGAGATTGAATCAGTAATAAATAACCTCCCAACAAAGAAAAGTCCAGATCCCAATGGTTTGACTGCTGAATTCTACAAAACTTTTAAAGATGTAACCTCCATTCTACTCAAACTGTTTCTAGAGATGCTAGAGGAAGGAACCCTTCCAAATTCATTCTATGAAGGTTCCTTTACCCTCATTCTCAAAACAGATAAGGGGATGAGCAGTTAGCATAATGGCTATGTCACTGGACTCCCATGTAGTTGACCGTGGTTCGAGTCCTAGGCCCAATGGCTTAAACTCACACTGGGCATGTGTGCATGCATGCCCAGGATCCCGAGAGGAGAATGGAGGAGAAGGGATTGTGGCATGGCCATCGCCCCTGGGGGGTGATTTCTCACTTTCTGTCTCCCTGTCTCTCTCTGTCTTTCTGGAGAGTGCACATGCCCTATAGCAAAAAAAGAAAAATAAAAAACATAAGGACATGACAACAAAGGAAAACTACAGACCTGTATCTCTGCTGAATATAGATGCAAACATTTTCAATAAGATACTTGCAAACCATATTCAACAGCATATAGAAAAGATTATTCATCACGACCAGGTAAGCTTTATTCCAGGGATGCAAGGGTAGTTCAGCATATGTAAAACCATAAATGTAATACACAATATTAACAGAAAGAAAGATAAAAACCATGTGATCATTTCAATTGTTGCAGATGAAGCATTTCACAAGATACAACATTCCTTCATGATTTAGACTGTAAAATCAGCATAGAAGGATTGTTTCTCAGCATAATAAAAGCCATCTATGAAAAACCTATAGCTATCATTATACTGAATAGAGAAAAGCTAAAAGCTTTTCCACTAAAAACTGGTATAAGACAAGGCTGCCCACTCTCTCCACTCATTCAATATAGTACTAAATAAAATAAGAGGCATTCCAATGGGGAAAGAAGAGTTGAAATGATCTGTTTGCAGATGACATAATTGTATACATAGAAGACCAAATAGTATCCATTAAAAAACTTGTAGAAGTAATAAATGCATACAGTAAAGTGGTGGGATACAAAATTAACTTAAAAAATCTCTATCATTTCTATATACAAATAGCAAGCAAACAGAACTGAATAAAGTAATCCCATTTACCATAGCCACAAAAAGTATATGATACCTAGAAATAAAACTAACCAAGGAAGTTAAGAACCTCTATAAGGAAAATTATGAAAATGTTAAAAAGAAATCAAAAAGGACATACAAAAAAATGGAAGGACATCCCATGTTCTTGTATTGGGAGAATTAATATTATCAAAATGGCAATCCTACCCAAATTAATCTACAAATTTAATGTAATCCCTATAAAATTACAAGAGACATTCTTCACAATCTATAAAAGACAATCATAGAATTTGTCTGGAATCATAAAAGACCACATACTACCAAAGCCATCCTGTGCAAGAAGAGTGGAGCGGATGGCTTCTCTCTTCCTGACCCCAGAATATATTACAAAACTGTGATAATTAAACAGCATGATATTGGCACATAAACAGACATGAAGACCAGTGGGACAGAGTAGAGACTCAAGAAATAAACCCCAAAACATATAGCCAGCTGATCTTTGACAAAGGGTACCAGTAAATCCAGTGGGAAAAGGAAAACCTCTTCAGCAAATGGCGCTGGAAAAACTAGGTATCCACCTGAAAAAAGATAAGTCCGAACCCCTATCTGTCACCCTTAACAAAAATCAACTCAAAGTAGATCAAAGATCTAAGCCTAAGACTGCAAACTATAAAACTATTGCTGTGAAACACTGGGAAAACTCTGGGAGACATTGGGGTAAGCAAAGACTTCTTAAGCAAGACCCTCAAAGCACAGGCAATAATCTCCAAAATAAACAGGTGGAATTACATCAGATTAAGAAGTTTCTACACAGCAAAGGATACTATAATTAGTGTGAATCAACAACCCTCTAAATGGGAGTGAATTTTTGTTAACTGTGTCTCAGATAAGGGACTGATAACCAGAATACACAGGGAGCTTAAGTACTTATCCAGAAGAAAATGATTAACTCAATTAAAAGATGACATACGAATAGCCAAAAGAAAGATATGAAAAAATGCTCAATGTCCCTTATCATAAGGGAGATACAGATCAGAACTACAATGAGATACCACCTAATCCCAGTCAGAATGGTGAAGATTAAAAAATATATATCGTAACTGCTGGGAGGGATTTAGTGAAAGGAGAACTCTCCTACATTCTTGGTGGGAATGTAAATTGAACCAGCCACTGTGAAGAACAGCATGGAGATTCCTCAAAGACTTTCATAATAGAACTACCATATGATCCAGCAATTTCACTCCTGGATATCTACCCAAAGGACAGGAGAATGCTCAGTCGGAAAAGCGTTTGCACAACTATATTTATTGTGACATTATTCACAATTGCTAAGACACGGGACCAACCTCAATATCTACAAACAGATGAATGAATTGAAAAAGTGTGGCACATATAGTTCATGGAATACTATTCAGCCATATAAAACAACAAGACCCTGGCATTTGATAGAAAGTGGATGAACATAGAAAATTTATTGCTGAGTGAAGCAAGTCAGGCTATGAAACGGAGACATTGTATGCCTCCGCTTAAAATATACTGACTGTCTACACTCTATGGTAGAGACAGAAAGACTAGAGGACATAAAAGCATTGAAAATTGTTATGGACACTGGGGACAAAGTGGAAGGAGAGTGGGAGAAGAGAAGAGTCCAGGAAGGGAAATTTGGGAAAAAAAATGGAAAGTAAGACATTGTGGGACACAGATATGGTTTGTTGCCTATTGGTAATGTCATGTATAGTATTCTCAGCCACGTATCAGGTGAGTTGTGCATAAAATCTCTTTACAAACAAAAAGATTTATAACAATTGAATGTATAAGTAATAAATAGTATAATAAAAAATACATAACAAAAAAATCCAAGGTCTAAGAAGCAGCTGTCCATTTAGAGTTCCTTTTCAAGGAGGTCATCTAGACAGGGTATGAGGACCATGGGTAGAAGATCTGGGGAAATGGGTCAGGCATGCAGGTCAGAGAATCTAGACAACCAAATATTAAAACTTAGGTAAAAATCCAAATAATAGGCACAGCATAGCAGAATTCAAGCTTTCTACAGTATGTCATCTACAGTTAACAGTGACTTCAGAAATGAAGTAGTCATCTCTCCTATTTTATGGTATTGCTCAATTCTGTAGGAATGGGGTTGCAACTTTGAATAAGACTGTTTCTATATGAAAAATATGTATGGTTTAATGAGTAAGAGAGATAAATAAGCCACTAATATATTCACGTTTGATATAGGTGTAAACTTAAAATTACATGGGACCATCAAGTAGGAACACACAAATCAGAGAGGAAAAGAGAGGTCCTAGAAGAATTTCTGAGTACAACAGTTCTGATCTTCATATCTAAAGGAAAAGTAGAGGTTAATTAGACAAAGAGAGACTATAAGGTACTCCAAGAACTTAAGGCAATATACATAAAGTCACAGAGGCTTGAGCAAATAGTGTTCATAGAAAACAAGATCAGAGCAGTAAATAAGGAAAGAATATCAAGTACTTTGTGTACTAAGTCAAAGGATTTTACCTTTATCCTGGAAGCTCTGAGAAGAACATCGTTGATATGAAATTTAGAAATAAGTCTTGTGGAGAATAGCAGATGGCGTAATGCATACATCACTGGACTCCCATGTAGCTGACCATTCTTCAAGTCCCAGAACCAGTGGCTTAAAACTCACACTGGGCACATATGCGTGCATACCCAAAATCCCAAGGAGAAAATGGAGGAGAAGGGATTTCGGCAAGGCTATCCCTCCTGGAGGGTGATTTCTCCCTTTCTGTCTCTCTGTCTCTCTGGCAAGTATATATGCCCTATAGCAAAAATATCTATCTATTAAAAAAAGAAAAGAAATAAGAAACAGAAATATAATTTTAGAGGGCGGGAGCTTAGAAGTGACTATAGTGCCTAAGGAGACGATAGTAATTATGGCAGTGTTGATTTTTGAAGTAATGCAGTGGCCCTTAGGATAGAAATGAAATATATTTAGAATAAATGTAGGTAGTAGAATATATAAGAATAGGTCAACTATGTGGACGGTAACAGAGGAAAAGACCAATATAACTCCCGTGCTTCTGAAATGTAGAATTTGACTTTTGAACCAGAGAGTTGATTTGCTTATTTATTATTTAGGTTGGTTAATAGTAGAACTATTAACCTGTTAAACTTTAATACTGACTTCAAAACTTTTTGCAGCAGGGACCAGCAGTTAGCGTAATGACTATGTGGCTGGACTCCCATGTAGCTGACCATGGTTCAAGTCATGGACCAGGTGGCTTAAATTCACGCCAGGTGCATGTGTGTGCATACCCAATATCCCAAGAGGAGAATGGAGAAGGGCTTGCAGCATGGCCATCCCCCCTGGTGGGGGGTGATTTCTTGCTTTCTATCTCTCTGTCTCTCTCTGTCTTTCTGGCAAGTGCACGCACCCTGTAGCAAAAAAAAAAAAAAAAAAAAAAAAAAAAAAAAAAAACTCTACAAAAAAAAAATTTGTAGCAAAGGTTTCTTATGTATTTTCTATGTGTGGCCCAAACTGATCTTCCCATGTAATTGATCCAGTGTACATGAAAGGCAGAAATGATCTGTCTGGAAAGAGGGAAGATAAGGAGAGTAAGATGAAGAGAGAAAGACAGATGAAGCATCAATAAAGGTATTTCATTTCTGAGACTATATTGAGATAGATTATTTGGACTAAACCTGCCCCTAAAAATAACTAATGAGGCTAACAAAAATCTCTCTAAGGAAGACATAGGAACAGCCAAAAAGCATATGAGGAAATGATCAATATCCCTCATCATAAGGGAGATGCAGATAAAAACCACAATGAGATACCACCTAACCCCTGTCAGAATGGCAAAGATTAAGAATGTAAAAAGTGATAAGTGTTGGCGGGGATGTGGTGAAAAGGGAACCCTCCTACACTGTTGGGGGGAATGTAAACTAATTCAACCACTGTGGAGAACAATATGGAGGTTCCTCAAAGATCTACAAATTAGAACTACCATTTGATCCAGCAATCCCACTTCTGGGTATTTACCCAAAAGACAGGAGAACGCTCAGTCAGAAAAGTGCTTGCACATCAATGTTTATTGCAGCATTATTCACAATTGCCAAGACATGGAACCAACCTAAATGTCCACAAACTGATGAATGGATTGGAAAAGTGTGGTATATATACTCTATGGAATACTACTCAGCCATAAAAAATAACAAGACCCTGGAATTTGATAGAAAATGGTCAGATATGGAGGATCTATTGCTGAGTGAAGAAAGCCAGGCTATGAAAGAAAGATATTGTATGTATCCACTCAATATATACCAACTATCCGCA
>NW_006160094.1:751197-763233 GCF_000334495.1 Tupaia belangeri chinensis
AACTGGATTGGTCTGAGAAGTATTTCATGATGGGCAAAGTATTTTTACAAGCAAAATGAGAAATAGCAATTGACTGTTTTAAAAAATAATTAGAATAATAAAAATAATGATTGGGGAAAACATAGAAAAGATATTGAATGTTTAAGTGGCGAATTAATGTCTCTGTACTGAGTGACATACATGGCATTCCCTTTTGAAAAAGCAATGTAATACACTGTAAAGTTATATGTAATCCAATGTAATATAAAGAAGATTATGATGATAATAAAAAAGAAAAAAAAGAGAAAAATAAATCAAAACCAGTTGTTCTATTGCCTGAAATAGTTCACAATAGTGTGTATCTGTTCATTTAACTGTCATCAAAAGAGCACGTTGTCTAAAAAAAGGAACTGACTGGTGTGCAACATGTTTATAATCTTCTATCAAACTATAGTTTATCATTAGTTTGTATCTGTAAGTTATTGTGATAAATACCACCTGTAGTTTTTTTAAAAAAAAAAACTAATGATGCTAGATTAAAAATAAAAACAAGATTTCTTAATAGTTTTAAAATCTAAGTAGATAGTAAGACATTAAACATGTCAAAATCTTAAGTGAAGATCAGTAAGCAGAGCAGATTATAAAAGGTTCTTGGGCCCTGGCCCAATCAGGAATATCTTAAGACGTAATTTTCAGGCTGCTCAGAGGAAACAAAGTCCATGACCACCGAAGAGTGTGATAGCAGATCTACTAATATGAACTATATTATTTCTGTAAGGATGAACTAAAAGCAGACCATCTACAATCCACATTATCCTCAAGAACCAGCAAGCAAAGTTGCCTTAGTTATTGGATGAATGGATGATTTTCTTTAAGAAGTAGTAACCACAGGCTGTCTTTTACTGATTTGAAATTTGTTATTGAGTTTAAAGTAGGACTACTACAAATACCCATAAGCAACATACAGAAGTAAATGCAAGTCATTTGGAGGAATGTACACTAACCCCAGCACTATAGAATTCTTGAAAGTAATTTATCAAAAAAAGGCAATATGAGTGAGAATTATCAGGAGCAAAAGTAAGCAGAAACTGATTGATAAATTTAATAACTAAGGTTAAATAATATAGCTTGTGAAATTATAGTCATGATTAGAGATAGAAACAAACAAACTTGGAATTATCTGCTATAATAGAATAACATGAAACTAACAGGTTATAAGAAGAACCTAGTAGGAATTCAAACTGCAGAATATGGTTTTAACAGAAAATTAAACAAATAAAGAGAGAATTGATGAATTGGAAGATATGGGAAAAAACACACTAATAAAACTCAAAAAGGCAGATGGAAAAATATGAAAAAACTGGATAAGAAACATGAAGGCCCAATATATATCTTAATTTCAGATGAAGAAATAACATTTGAGGCTTTTAAGAATTAATTTAGGATACCAGACTATGGACCAAAGAAGCTCAGCAAATCTTAAAGAGAATTAAATTGGAGAGTGATGTGAACAAGAGGGCAGAATAGGAAGTTCCAGCCCTCATTCCATCATAGAAATACCAATTTTGGCAACCACCCACAGATGAGAACACCCTCTGTAAGAGACCCAGTCACTTCCTTATGTCACCTGCAAAATTCATGTTGATATTTATAGCCCAGCACATTATTAAAAGATGAGGCTTCTATTTGGTTATCAGTTTATGAGGGTTCTACCCTCAGGAATGGGATTAGTGCCCTTATAAAAGAGCTTGAGGAACTAACATTTTTTTTCCCTTTTCTCTTTTCTATCATGTAAGGATACAACTTTTTCATGTCTGTAGGGCACAGTAAAAGGTGCCTCTTTGGAATAGAGACTGGGTCCATTCCCCAAACCTTCCAACACCTCATCTTAGACTTCGCAGCCTCCAGAACTGTGAGAAATAATCTCTGTTCTTTATAAATTGTGTAGTCTCAGGTGTTTTGTTATTGCAACAGCAATAAACTAAGACAATCTTTATCTCCAGAGCCAGTAAGTAAAAACTGGAGGAGGTGACTGATTCTTTAAATGTGAACATAGCAATGCAAGCAATCAAGGAACATGAAGAATTAAAGAAATATGATACCATTGAAGGAAAAAAAAAATTCCAGTACTGACTTTTGAAAATGGAAATATACAAATTATCTGACAGAGAATTCAAAATAATCATCTCATAGAAGCTTAGGGGGCTACCAGAGAACACAGACAACTAAATGAAATCAACAAAAAAAATGTACATGAACAAAGCTGGAAGTTCAACAAAGAGTTAGAAACCAATAAAAATACACAGAAATTCTGGAGCTGAAGAATACAATATCTGAATTGAAAATTTTAAAAAGCTTCAGTAGCACTCTTAAGCAGAATAAAGAATCGTCAAACTCAAAGATGACTCATTTGAAATTATCTATTCAAATAAACAAAAAATTTTTTAAAAGTGAAGAAAGTCTCTGGGACTTATGCAACATTATTAAATGTCATTATTATTAAATGTCATTATTAAATCAATATATATGTTATAGGAGCAGAGAATGAGAAAAGGGTAAAAGAAGTAATATAAAGGGACCAGCAGTTGGTGTAATGGCTATGTCACTGGACTACCACATAGTCAACCGTGGTTCGAGTCCCAGATCCGGTAGCTTAAACTCATGCCAGGGATGTGTGCATGCATGCCCAAGATCCTGAGAGGAGAATGGAGGAAAAGGGATTGTGGTGCAGCCATCCCACATGAGGGATGATTTATTGTTTTCTGTCTCTGTGTCTGTCTCTGTCTTTCTGGCGAACGCATGCACACTTTAGCAAAAACCTCTCCAGAAAAGACAAAAGAGAGAATACTTTACAAATTTGGAGAGAAATTAACATCCAAATTAATAAAGACCAAAGAGTTACATTATTATATATTGAGCATTAAGAGATCTTCACTGAGACTTCAAAGTCAAAGACAGAAATTTGAAGAGAGCCATAGTGTCTCATCACAAACAAGGGAATTTTCATAAGGCTATAAGAAAATTTCTGAGCAGAAACCTTCCAAGCAAATATAGAGTGAGGTAATATATTCATAGAACAAAAAGAAACACACTTAGGACAAAGAATATTGTACCCAGCAAAAAATGTCCTATAGAAGTGAAGAAATAAAGACTTAGCCAAAGTTGAAAGATTTCATCATTAGAGCTGTCCTTTAAGAAAGCTGTAGGGAGTTCTTCAAGTTGAAATAGAAAGACACTAATTAGCAACAAGAAAATATATAAACAAATAAAACTCATTTGTAAAGGTAAATATGTAAATATAGAATATGCTAATATTGTAATGCCAGTATATAAATCCCTTTTAATTCTAGTGTGAAAGTTAACAGAAATGATGTTTTAAAACGTAACAACTATGGCTACAGTAATTTGTTAATGCATATAGTATAAAAGTATGTAGATTGTGAAGAGAGAGGTAAAACTGTAGCATTTTTGTATGTGATGAAAATTAAGTTATCAGCTTAAAATAGACTGTTACATGACTTTAAGGTGATGTCTGGAAGTCTCATAGTAATTACAAAGAAAAAACCATGGAGACACATAAAAGATAAAGAGAAAGAAATTAAAACATGTCATTACAATAAAATCATCAACTCACAAAGGAAGACAGCAAGAGAGGACGAATGGAACTACAAAACAAAGCAACAAATAGCAATAGTAGTCCTTATTTCTTAATTATTTTAAAAGTTGGTACACTAAACTCTGAATAAAATACTGAAGTGACTAAATGAATTTGAAAAAAGAGAAGAGCCAACTATAACCTACCTACAACAGATTCACTATATCTTTCTGGACCCACATAAGCTGAAAACGAAAGGATAGAAAAAGCTATTTCATACAAATGGCAACCAGAAGACAGCAGAAGACATCAGACAAAATAGACTTAGAAAAAAAGTTCTGTAGGAATGTGCATTCACCAGAGAGAGACCAAGAGAGAGAGAGAGAACAAAAATGAGAAAGCACCCCTCTCGGGGGGAGATGATCACAACACAATTCCTTCTCCATTTTCTCAAGATTTTGGGCTTTCACACACACATGCTCATTCTGTTTTCTCAAGCTGCTGGATCCAGGACTCAAGCCACTAAATCAGCTGTGTGAAATCCAGCCACCTTAACTACCATGCCACTGGTTGACCCCACTATCGACTTTTAAGTAAAACATTGTCACAAGAGATAAAGAAGATAATAATATAATGATAGAGTGTGCAATTTATCAAAGATGATAGTTGTAAATATATCTCTGACATCAGAGCACCTAAATATGTAAAGCATATATTAATAGAACTGAATAAAGAAATAAATAGCAATATAGTAATTATAGAGAACTTCAGTATTCCCATTTTTTCATTTAAATTTATTTATTTATATTCATTTATTATATATCATTATAGCATACAAAATGAGATATTCCATCCAGAATACACTGTATATTGGCTTAATCAAGCACATCAACATACGTGTTATCATCAACAAATAATTTTCCATTTCTTGTTTCCTGTATATATATTTTTTTCCCATGCTTGATTCCATATCTCTCACCCTCTGCCATCTCCCATGCTCCTCCCACACTGTCTCTGGTATCCATGGTTGCTTTCTATGCCTTTTCCCCTCCACATTTTATTGATTTATTAAAGATCTTAACTAATCTAAATATTTTCAATAGCAAGCACAGCTTTTATATACATATCCATGAACACAAGTCTGACTTTAGGCATAAACCTCAGTGAGTAGAATGAACATACTATAAAGTAGCACCTAGCTGGAGCTATATAGCTTATTACTGTCATCAAGTAGATATTTTTAATGTATTTTTTTTTTATTTTGAGAAAAACAGTTTTCATGGTTTCCCTGGGGGAATGGTCACGCCATTGTGTCTCCTCCATTCTCTTCTTGAGATTTTGGGTGCACACACCCATGCACCTGGCGTGTTTTAAGCCACTGGGTCCAGGACATGAACCATGGTCGACTACGTAGGAGTCCAGTGACATAGCCATTACGCTAACTGCTGGTTCCCCCCACACACACATGTTATTGATCACACAATTTCTTAAATAATCTAACTACTTTCAATAGCAAGTTCAGCTGGTAATTTCATGAAAAGCAGTTTTAACTTTAATAAATCAAAGAAATGCTAAGGAACTTTGCTTAAAACTTAAAGCCAGGAAACAGGTTAGGTTTCTGTTCAAATAGTAGGTACATGATCCTATCGACAGCTCAAGACAGGACACAAATCGTTAAAACCAGACAACAAAGCCTAGAAGAAAATCAGCAATATTTTAGTCAAAAGTCATAACATGCTATTTCACCAGTTCGGTCTCATGTACATAAGCAATCATCTGTTGTGGTTCAATCTTCCCGATTGAATTCTGGGATATAATATTCAATTCCATACTTGTCCCTATGATTAAGTTGGTCATTTTCTTAGTTTTTGAACTCTTATTTCTGTGTGTCTGTATTTAATTTTCCTTATGCCACACTCCTTTGAGAGCTTCTTGGAGATCTGGTCTGGTGCTGGTAAATTCTTTCAGGTTTTGTTTATCTGAGAATGTTCTTGTCTTTTCTTCCCATATGAAGTATAATCTTGCCGGGTACAGTATTCTTGGTTGAAATTGCTTTTTCCTTAACACTTTAAATATATTTTCCCTTTCTTTCCTCACTCGCATTGTTTCTGATGAGAGGTCTGCTGTTATCCTCAGCAGGATATGGGATATCCTTTGTAGGTAACTTGCTGTTTTTCTCTTGCCAATCTTAGTAACTTGTCTTTGTGGTTTTGGTCAGTCTGGCTATAATGTGTCTTCGAGAAGATCTTCTTGGGTTGATTGTATTTGGGGTCTTTTGTATTTCTTGTGACTAGATTTTTGAGTGCCTGTCTAGGTTTGGAAAGTTTTCTTGCAAGATTTCATGAAATAGGTTATCAATGCCCTTATGAGTCTCTTTGCCTTCTGGGATACCAATTATCTGGATGTTTGGACGTTTGATGGTATTTAGTATTTCTCATATATTATTCTCATTTTGGGGCCATTTTCTCAGTCTTCATGGTGAATTTTTATAGCCCAGCAATTTTCTCTTCTATGTCTGAGATTCTATTTTTTGTATGATATAGTCTGCTTTTAATACTTTCAAGGGAGATTTTGACTTCTTGTATTATAGCCTTCATCTCTAAGAGATCCATTTGATTCTTTTATAAGTGTGTAATTCCTCTTTTAGATCTTGCAAGAATTTTCTCACCTCCTGGAACTCATCATCTCCTTCTCCTTATTCTTCTGCAGTTCATTGTCTCTTCTTCTATTCCATCTCAGTTAGCTTTGCTATTATAAATATTCTAAACTTATCACACATTCCCATGATTTCCATTGAATTGTCTGTGGTTGAAGAGGAGCTATTCTTTTCCCTTGGAGGAAAGGTATTTTCTTGCTTTTCAATGTTTCCTGTGGCCCTGTGGTGATTTCTAGTCATCTGATAGACGGTGTGTTTCTTCCTAAACTTGAAGTTCAATCTGAGCATTCAGGAGCATGCAGAAGGAGGTGATCTGGAATCTCTTTGCCATTCCGCTTTGATCCATTTGCACAGCAGATTCAATAGATATTGAGGAATGTGTTAACTCTATTAGTCTAATACTAATACTATTAGCATTTGGATGTTTGACTATAGTCCCTTAGATCCGTCTAAAAACATAGTGAGTGGAGATTGAAGAGCAGAGAGATGAGATAAAAGAAAAACAAAAGGAAATAGAGAGAGAAACAACAACAACCAAGAAACAGAGAAAAAGAAGGAAAAAATACTAAAAAACAAGTGAAAAATTATTTTTTTTAAAAAGAAAAAATAGAAATCCGCACAGTGCACTTGCATACTGTGCAAAATCACTAGTTCTCAGTAGTCACGAAGGTGTCTTCTTCTGAAGGCCTGCCCCTTGCCTCTCCTTGGTGGGAGGGGGAGAGAAGATTATTAACAAGATAAAGGTAAATGAGGGGCTGAAAGCTGAGAAAATATTTCACCTTAAAATATTTTAAAAAGGAAAAAAATTTTAAAAGGAAAAATTACCAAAAAATGAGAAGACAGAAACAGAGGCATAGAGAGAGAGAGAGACAAAGTCAAAGACAGAGAGAGGACTTCAGGGGCTTCTTGCTACTCAAATTTGTGGGCTGGATACTGAATTATCAGTAGAAAAATCTTCATTTCTCCCTCCCCTAATTGTTTAGAAATAAAATCAATAAGGAAACAATAGGCTTGAACCAAACTAGATAAAATGAACCCAACACATATACAGGACATTCCATGCAATACTAGAAGAATACACATTCTTCACAAACAAACATGTAGTAGTTTCCAAGACAGATCACATTTTAAGCTGCAAATGTTTTAAAAATTCAAGAAAAATGTGGCTAGCAGGTGACATAGTGGCTAAAATGCTGCACTTACACATGGTTGAATGCAGTTTGAGTTCCAGGATTGTAGCTTGAAAATCATGCCAGGCTCGTGTGTGTGTGTGTGTGTGCCCAAAATCCCAAGAGGACAATGGAGAAGAAAGGATTGCTGCACAGCCATTCTCCCTAAGGGGTGATTTCTCTCTCTCTCTCTCTCTCTCTCTCTCTCTCTCTCTCTCTTTCTCTTTCTCTCTCTCTCCCTCTCTTGCAAGTGCACATGCTCTATGGCAAAAACTTATTAAAAATTAAGAAAATTAAAATCATATCAAGCTTATTTTCTGATAGCAATGATATGTAACCAGAAATCAATAATAAGAGGAAAAATAAAATCCTCAAATGTATGGAAATTATACAACATACTCCTAAACAACTAGTGGGTCAAAGAAGAAATCAAAGTGGAAATTTTAAAATATCTTGATTCAAACAAAATGGAAATACAATATACCAAAACATATAGGATGCATAAAATGCAGTTCTAATAGAAATTTTTGTAGTGATAAATGCCTGTTAAGGAAAATAAAATTCTCAAACAACCTAACAGTATACCTCAAGAAACTAGAAAAAGAACAACATAATTCCAAAGTTAGCACAAGGAAGGAAGTAAAGATCAAAGAACAAATAAAATAGACACTCAGAAAAAAAATCAATGAGACTGAAAGTTGACATTTTGAAAATACGAGCAAAATTGAAAAATATTTAACTAGGAAACTAAGAAAAAGAAGACTAAAGTAAGTAAAAACTTAAATGTAACTGGAGACATTACAACTGATCCTACAGAAATACAAAAAAATTGTAAGAGATAAACATTAACACAACCATTGATAATTATAGGCTAACAAATTAGACCACTTGCAAGAAATTTCTAGAAACATACAACCTGCCAAGACTGAAGGATGAAGATACAGAAAATGTAAACAAACCAATAACAAGTGAGAAATTTAATCATCAAAAAAAAAGAAAAAAAAAAAAGCCAGGACCAAGTGACTTTACTGAACTCGACCAAACATTTAAATAATTAATGTCATTCCTTCTCAAGCTCTTCTTAAAAAATAAGAAATACTCCCATACTCATTACTGCCATGCTATCAAAACCAGACAAGAACATCACAAGAAAAGAAACCTATAGGCCAGTATTCTTAATGAAGATAGAGACGGAAATCTTCAACTAACAAAATACTAGCAAATTTATTTCAACAGGGCATTGGGGGCAGGGTGGGGAAATCATACAACATTATCAACTGAGATCTCTAAATGCAAGAGTGACTTAATACAGTATTACATATTTTTAAAAGTGATATGCCAGATTGACATAATAAGGATATAAAATCACCTGGTCAGCTCAATAGGTTCAGAAAATATGTTTGATGAAATTTAATATCCTTTCATGATAAAAACTTCTGAAAAATTAGTTATAAAAGGCCAGCAGGTAGCATGGTGATTAAAGTGCTGGACTCCCACATGGCTTTCCTCACTTTGAGTCCTGGAGTCGGTGACTTGAAAACTATGTCAGGCATGTGTGTGTGTGCGCATGCCCAAAATCAGAAGAGAATGAAGTAGAAGGGATTGTTGCATGATCATTTCCCCTAGGGGGTGATTTCTCACTTTCCCTCTCTCTGACTTTCTCTGTTCTCTCTGGCCAGCTCATGTGCCCTGTGACAAAAATAAAAAAAAATAAAAATAAAAAAAAAGAATGAAAAGGAATGTACCTCAACATAATAAAGACAGTATATGAATAGCCCACAGCTAATATCATACTCAGGAGGGAAAAGCTGGAAGATTTTCCTCTAAGAACAGGAACAAGACAAGACTGTCCATTTCACCACTTCTATTCAACATTGTACTGGAAGTCATAGAGCCATTGGGCAAGAAAAATAAATAAAAGATATCAAAATTGGTAGAAAAACAGTAAGATAATCTCTTTTCAAATGATATGTCCTTATATTAAAAAAATTCACTGCGCAAAAAATCTTAAACTAATTCAGTAATATCCTAATAATACAAAATACATATAAAAATGTGTTATATTTCAATACACTATCAGGGAACTATCAATGAGGAAATAAAATTGCTTAGGCCAGCTGGTGGCTTGGTGATTAAGACAGCAAGATCCCATGTGGCCAACTGCTCATTTTGAGCCCCAGACCTGGAAGTATGTAAAATATACTTGGCACATGTACATACATACCCAAAATCTCAAGAGGATCTCCAAGAAATATCTGTACTCCTAGGTTCATCCCTACATTATTTACAACAGCCAAGGTATGGAAACATCCTCAGTGTTCATCAGCAGATGCATAGAAAAAGAAATTGCGTTGCGTACATATAATTGGATGCTATTCAGCCTAAAATATGTATGTATTTTAGAAGAGGAGAAAGACAGAAATTTCAAGAAGGTAGTTTTGCCCTTCCTCACTTTCCTTAGCATTTTGAGAACTTCAGTTCTTTTTAATTTTTTATCTTCCCAGCACTCTTTGAAATTTTCATTGTCTAAACTCATATGTCTATCCTTGGTTATGTGACATTCTTTCTGTTCTTTGTAAATATACTTTTAAAATATTAACTACCTGAAAATTCCCTCTGTGAAACACTTTTTATTTATTTATTTTTTGTGTGTGTGAAAGATTTTTGCTATAGGGTGCTTGCACTCCTCAGAGAAGCAGAGAGATAGAAGGCAAGAAATCACCCCCCAGAGGGGATGGCCACACTGTAATCCCTTCTCCATTCTGCTCTTGGGATTTTGGGTATACACACACACACACCCAGCATGAGTTTTAAGCCTCCGGGTCCAGAACTTGAACTATAATTGGCCTTGTGTGAGTTCGGCAACATAACCATTGTAACCATTACACCATCTGCCAGTCCCAACACTTATCTTTTTTTAATATAAGAATTATCTCTTATATTAAACATGAATGGAAAATGGACACATACATCCCCCCCCAAAAAAAATCCATTCCTTTTACCCAAGGATGAGAAGAGGCATCCTCAGGAGAGAAAATTTTAGGCTATCACTGCTCTACTGCAGCCAAATACCACAAAAAATATCTGCAGCCTCACTATGAATCTCACCAGCAAAGGCTGAGAAGAGCCTTAGATTTCCACCTTCAATGAAGTGAGGCATTCCACTCTCCCACTACAGTAGTGTCAAAGACCAGTTAGGTAGCTGGGACTTTCTCCTCCAAGTGTCTTTTTTTCTTCCCTTAGTGTCAGTGGAGACCATGTGGAAATCCTGGACTCCCATTCCACCCCCATCTAGTTGTTATAAGACATTCCTTCCCTTCCCTGCTGAGGTGGTATCAGAAGAAACCTAGGGGAAAGTCAAGGTTTTCACTACCACTCAGCAGTAACAAGGGCACCTCCACACATATGGTATCAGTGGAAGCCACTTGGGAAGCAGTTATGAAGCACCCTTGCCCTTTAGTACTGGCCCAGTGGGGTCCTGAGCTTTCACCCCCATCCCTCCCATCAGGCTGGGAATGGAAGCTAAGAGAAGAACCTGGACTTCCACCCCCACTTACTAATAATGGGAGGATGTTTCTGTAACCAGAGAGGCATCAAAAAAGACACATGCTGAAACAGAAGATTTAAATATGATTCAGTGTCTGTCCCCTTAAAACATGATTAAAATGGTTAAGTTTCATTGAAAAATCACTTCTTAAACTAAGAACCAAGAAATTTCAAATCTATTTAGAAAATACTATCAACAGACACCAACACTTAAATATCACAGTTATTAGAATTATCTGACTAGGTTTTTAAAATAGCCATGATAAAAATGCTTTAACATGCAATTGTAAACATCCTTGAAATAAAAAAGCAGAAAGTCTCAGTGAAGAAATAAAAAAAATAAGGAAGTCATTAAATGGAAATTTGAGAACTGAAAAATATAGTAATTAAAAAAACTTCAGTAAGTAGACTTAGTAGCAAAATGGGAGGATAGAGAAAAGAGTCACTGAAGTTGGAGACAGAACAATAGAATTTACACAGTCTGAACAATAGTGAGAAAAGACGCTTGGAAAAAAGAATCTCAGCAACTTGTTTAGGTATATTTGTGTTATCTTAATTCCAGAAATAGAAGATAGAAGGTAGGGCTGAAGAAATATTCAAAGAAATGGCAGAAAACTTCCAAAGTTTGGCAAAATATATAAACCTACATCATAAAGAAAATGCCAAGACACAGTATCATTAAACTTCTGAGAAATGAAGACAAAGAAAGCATCTTGAAAGCAGAGACAGAAATGATACCTGTACTTAATTGGGTAAAACTATAGGCATGACAGCAGTTTTTCGTAAGAAACTATGAAAGCTGGGAAGAAATAGCACACTCTGGCACCAGCAGGTAACATATGGTTAAGGTGCTGGACTCCCACATGGCCAGCTATGGTTTGAGTTCCAGACTTGGAGGCTTGAAACTCATGCTGGACACACATGCATGCATGCCCCAAATCCCAGGAGAATGGAGAATGGATTATGGTATGGCCATCTCCCCTAGGGGGTGATTTCTTGCTTCTTCTCTGTCTCTCTCTGTCTCTCTGGCAAGAGCACACTATAACAGAAAATCTCTCTCTCTCTCTAAAAAAAAAAAAAAAACAAAAAAC